>NC_135236.1:127893933-128198824 GCF_051348905.1 Ranitomeya variabilis | reverse complement strand
GCTGCTCCTATCCACGCAGGGTCTCCACTTGTATGAGACACGGGCACTTATTTTTAAGGAGCTAGCGCGTCACTCTGATCCCTGTATGGTCTCTAATTGTATGAGACGCAGGCAGTTTTCCAAGGGAGTCAGCATGCTTGATTAACCAGCGCGCTGTCTCTCCCTGTAAGTGCATGTTAATCGAGCGGCAGCTTTCAACAAGCCAGCCGCTCTTGCTCTCAGCGGCATACATTGTATAGCGGCGGACCGTCAGTTCCCACTATCACCATAGTGAACATCAGAGGGGATAAGACCGGGGGTCATCGGCGCTGCTGTCAGGAAATCTGACTATACATCTAGCAGCTCAATATCATATTTTAACATGCACTTCTATATGAATTTATACTACCTGCCAGCCTTTACTGGTTGATATCATTACCCATATAAGGCACCCATTTATTATGGATGGCACTCTGTAGAGCCCCCCCAATACACCAAAGAAGTCTAATTTAACTCGCTCTTACAAATGTGAGGATATAATTTAATACACCATTGGGGTGTTCTTTACTCATCATACTCACTTTAATGTGAGGAATTAATCAAATCTATATAGAGAGTGGATAATTAATTAAATACACCAGAGAGTGTGCAATGTATGTATTCCTAGTGTGTAATATTTATCCTTATGGAGAGTGACATACCAGCTGGCTTGTCAAGGTATGGAGGCTTATTCGCCTTGCAATGCTCCTCTGGGAAATTAAATATGCAAATTGCCTCTTCTGAGAAAAAGAGGACTTAACTCTATAGCGCCACCTGTTGGAAGTAGCGATCCTACAAGTCACAATCGACCCTTTATCGAGTCGTGCAATATGACTTAGGATAAAAGCCAAATTTTAATTGAGATACTGATTTGGCTTTTATCCCAAGTCATATTGCACGACTCGTTAAAGGGTTGATTCTGAGTTGTAGGATCGCTACTTCCAACAGGTGGCGCTATAGAGTTTAAGTCCTCTTTTTCTCAGAAGAGGCAATTTGCATAGTGTGTAATATGAAAGCCAACATGCCACTAATGAGTCCTCACAATTCTAAGACAGATTAATCCCTGTGTAACATAGGGTTTTCAACATATCTCGTACCTCTCAGGACATAATGTCCAATTCTGCAGGTTTCTAATATACCATAGGTGTATCATACGTCACAAGCTTTAAATAAAGATAATTAAAGTGCTGACTTCAAAAATTAAACATGATTTTATTGATAAAATAAGTAACATACATAATCTTATACACAAAATTATTGAGGAAGGAAAAGATAGGATCCACAATAGAAGCCGTGGGAATAAGGGGTTGGGGTGTGAGGCAGTTCCACAAATTACATAAGTATACATTATTGGAAGATCACATAAACACATACTCTCCTAGTGCAAATGTAGTAATATTGCAGCAATCATAAAGTGCTTGTGCTGAGAGGATCTACCATTACGGTAATTATAAACTGATAATGTGGAAAGTAGGGGCATAAAGTAAATGTACTACCCGTACCCAAGTTATAAGGGTTGCATACACTTACCCATGTTGTAAAGTGCTGGTGCACATAACTTTGTCTTATACATGAACACAAACGTTGACCTTATGTCATAGGGATCTAGACACATTATGGAGCAATGGTACATTATACCAATGATGCCAAAAACAAGTCATTTATAATAACGTAACAGTGCCTTGCAGTGAAATTGGAATCCAACCCTTAAAGGGAATCTGTCACCCCAAAAATCTTATGAGATAAGGCCACCGACATAATATAACCTATTTTTCTTATCTTTCAGGTTACATCGGGGGCTTATCTACAGCATTACAGAATGCTGTAGATAAGCCCCTGATGCCAGTGGCCTTAGCTCATATACGATTTTTGAGGTGACATTCCCTTTAATTTTAGGGACAGCGGTTGGGACTCCATTTCACTGAAACCTAATGCAACTCTGAGTTCAATAATCACTCGGGACCTAGTGGATCACAGTGGTGCTTATAACGTAAAAAATCACCCACTGTGGTCCAATATACCTCTATCAGATGCATGGTAATTGATTTTAGGATTTGTTGCTGGATTTTTTTTTAACAAAGTTAAATTTTAAATTTGCATTTCCCTTTCCCCCTTTTTTTCTACTTAATTTGGTGGTGCCCACCTATCTGCATCTTGTCTGATGAGTTCGGACTTCTTGTTGTTTAAAAAACAAGACCCTAAGGGTATGTGTCCACGTTCAGGATTGCATCAGGATTTGGTCAGGATTTTCCATCAGTATTTGTAAGCCAAAACCAGGAGTGGAACAATTAGAGGAAAAGTATAATAAAAACACATGCACCACTTAAGCATTTATCACCCACTCCTGGTTTTGGCTTACAAATACTGATGGAAAATCCTGACCAAATCCTGATGCAATCCTGAACGTGGACACATACCCTTACACGACATCCTCATATATACTTATGAGGCTGTTGAGTTTGGGTCAGGAGACCTACGGTCGGTCCGTATCTGGCTTTTCTCAAATATCCCCCTATTGAAGTCATAAGCGAGATCACTATCCGTGTGTACAGTGAATATGATATTTTTGGAAGTTTAAGGCTACATTCCCCAAATCAGTATTTGGTGAGCTTTTGATGTTGCCGAATTTCTGCAACTATTTTGTAAATTTAGGTTACTTGTGTTTTTTCAATGCGTTTTTTATGCTGCATTTTGTCTCTGATGTGTCAGGATTTAAATAAAGCTTTGTTTTTGAAATCTCCTGGTATTTGACATTCTCGGGTTCGGATTACATGCATATTTTTATGCATTTCCACTGCGGAAACTGACTAGATACACGTCAATTACTCTGTCGCCTCATTGGGGGACACAGGACCATGGGTGTTATGCTGCTGTCCACTAGGAGGCGACACTATGCATAATCTGAAAAAGATTAACTGTGGCTCCTCCTGTGCAGTATACACCCCTGGACGGCATCAGCCTTCTCCAGTTTTTGCTTAGTGTCGCAAAGGAGGCACACCTAAAGATTTTTACTCCGTTTTCCGACGGGATTACAGATGAAGAAAAGAGGGTCTCCTGTGAGACTCCCGGCATGGCTCCTTCCTCGGCCCCCTATTATGGGGTGCCCAGTTGAAGTTGAGATGGCTATTCCCCATGCTGCTCCTTCCCCAACCCCTCGGGTGTTGGTTCGAAGTCGAGACCCCCCTCCTTCCCCAATTCCTTTTGGTTTCTGGGTTGAGGTCGAGGCGAGGATAAAGGCCCCTGAAGGTGTGACAACAGCACCCTCCCTATCCCCCTCTGGGGGTATTAGGTTGAGACACCTCAGGTAGGGCCTGTACAGGCAGCATCCTACAGCTCCCAGCAATGGGCCAGCACACTGCGCCTGCATCCAGGGACCCCAGCTCAGCTGCGGGCTCCTGTTGGGGCCGGGGGGAGTGCAGGCAGGCATGGCACATACAGACACAGGGCTCCCTGCGCCCCTGTCTCTGCGGCAGCACCAGCTCTATACTGCCTCAGGGAGACCCCTACCGGGCTCCCCCTTCCGCTTATAGCCCCACCGCCATCCTGCCTTCAAATCCGGAGGGGTCCGGTTCAGATCCGACCCCCTCCCGGACTTTCGCGCCGGCCTGGAGCCCTTCTGGGCCTCAGGCATCTAATTTAGGCCCCGGCTTCGGCCTAGCTGAAGCAGCAGCCTCCTCTCCGCCCCCCGCCCCGCCCCCCGGATGACAAATATGACACTCTACAGTGTCATACAAGGGGCGGATCGAGACAGAAAGGGCGGGTTTTTTATAGCCTTGCCGCCTTTTTCCAGCTCTCCGCCCCCTTCTCCTCCTCTCTCCTCTGTCTCTGCAGCCATTTTCGGCTGCAGATTAACCCTGCATCTCCCGGTCTGCAGGACCAGGACCAGGCAGCCAGTCTCCGGGGGGCACAGGACTGTGGATTTTCGGCGCTGGACCTCGGGGCACACTGGTGGGGTAAGATCACAGCTGGGTTATTCTTACTCAGCTGTGAATCCATATTACCTATAAGACTCCCCTGTAGGTTCTCTACCCCTGTAAGGTCCATCTGCTGGCAGCACCTCTGCATTTTGTGCACTATGCAGGGCTCAAGGTCCAAGAGAACCAGGCAGATCTGCTATTATGCATTCTGCACAGCCTGCGGGACCGCTCTCCCCAGTAGTAGCACGTACCCGCATTGTCAGAACTGTATACAGACTAATGTGTCACAGCCTCAAGAAGCCCCTGCCAATGCCTCGGTGTCTAATGCCACGCCGGAATGGGCTACTCAGATATCGCAATCTATGACGCAGTCTATAGATAACCTAACTTCCACATTGCTTCAGGCTCTGCAGGGTCATGCCCCGGCTATGACCGTTACCCAACAACGGGAGAGCTTGACTCAGGAACAAGATGACCCTGGTACATCCACGTCTAGGTCAGGACGCAAGCGGATCCATAGATCAAGTCCATCTGCGTCATCCCATAGCACACGGTCATCCCCCTCTAGGGAGAGACACCGTAGCTCCAGGTCATCTAGACCGTCCCATTCCAGGGACAGACAATGCAGATCTCCGCAATCCCCAACCAGAGAAGGCCTCCTCCCCAGCCCACCCAGCAGGGGACGCCTCAGTGATACACAGGATTCGGAAGGCATCTGCGACTCTGACTCGGACAGAGAAACGGAGGGGTCCCTGATCCCAATCCCTCCTAGCAATACAGCGCTAGTTGAGGACATAATATCGTCCATCCACGGGTGCTGGACATTTCTGATCCGCCACCAGAGGTCCCAGAACATAAGATTTCCTTTGAAGGACCTCTGAAGCCGCCTAAGGTTTTCTCTAACCACCCAGAGTTTAAGGCGATCCTTAAAAAACAGCTCTACAGCCTGAGAAAAAATTCGCTAATCGCAAATATCTGGGGGCGAGGTACCCCTTCCCAGTAAGAGAGGGTTTGTTATACCTGGGTTAGAGACTGACAAAAACTTTACACATCAGTTAATGAGATTTGTTGTCTAACATGGGCTGGTTAATCACAGAAGGACACCAAGGAATGGACAGATCCACCTGAAGTGGATTAAAAGTCTCCAGGCTAGCAGCACAGACCCTCCTTTCACTGCCAGATAGCTCAACCCTCAGGGACGCAGCAGACCGGCAGGTAGAACGCATGGCTCGTTCAATTTTCGAGGCAGCAGGGGCATCCATGGCTCCCGCGTTCGCCTCAGCTTGGGCTGCCAAGGTCATCCTGACCTGGGCAAAGAATTTACAAGCCTTCCAAGCATCCGCTCCTGAACTGTCGGACCAAGCGGTTCAAATTGCAGTTGTAGCAGATTACATGCTCCATGCAGCTCTGGTTTCAGCAAGGGGAGTCGCGGGGATAGCATCAAACGCCATCACGATTCGGCGTATCCTCTGGCTGCGGGAATGGAAAGCGGACGCAGCCTCAAAGGAGTCCCTCACGCACCTCCCCTACCTCAGTGGGAGTCTTTTCGGTGAACAGTTGGACACTATGATATCCAACGCCACAGGGGGTAAGAGTACTTCTCTTCCCCAACTGAAACCTAAACGCACTTACAAGAAGCGTAACCAAACTCGATTCCGATCCTTTCGGAATTCCTCCGGCTGGTCCGTCTCACGTCCGGTACAAAATCGTAACCGTTCCCCACACAGGGACAACTCACGATCGACGCAAAGGTCGGACAAGACCTGGCAGTCAAAAGCAGGCCAGTCTAAGCCCAGAGGAGGAAAATCCAGACTTCTCCTCCTCATGACTCACGGACTCCGGAAAACACCACACCAGTAGGCGGCCGACTTTTGCAAAACCGCCAGCCAAGGCTCGAGCCTACCACCAAGCGGTCTCCTCGCTTTGCCAATCAGGAGTCATAGTACCGGTACCCACGACCGACCGCTTCCGAGGGTTCTACTCCAATCTGTTCGTAGTTCCCAAGAAAGGAGGCAGCGTACGGCCCATACTAGACCTAAAACAGCTCAACAAATATGTACGGGTCCGTCACTCCGCATGGAGTCCCTTCGGTTCATCTTGCGTCCATGGAGAAGGGAGAATATCTCGCCTCCATAGACATACGTGCATATACCCATTGCACCTGCCCATCAGAGGTTTCTCAGGTTTGCAATAGGCCAGGACCACTACCAACTCGTGGCTCTCCCCTTTGGACTCGCCACGGCTCCCAGAGTCTTCACCAAGGTCATGGCAGCAACCATGGACGTCCTGCATTCTAGAGGCATAGTAGTCGTTCCATACCTGGACGACCTACTCATCTAGGCTCCCACCTTCAAGGAATGCGAGCTCAGCGTCTCAATCACAACCGATACTCTCAGTCGCATGGGCTGGTTAATCAACCTACAAAGGTCATCACCAACCCCGAGTCAGTCCCTGACTTTCCTGGGAATGTTATTCAACACTTCCAGGGGTCTAGTGCTCCTTCCCAAGGATAAGGCACTGGCCCTCCGACTAGCAGATGAAGAAAGAGGGTCTCTTGTGAGACTCCCGGCATGGCTCCTTCCTCGACCCCCTATTATGGGGTGCCCAGTTGAAGTTGAGATGGCTATTCCCCATGCTGCTCCTTCCCCAGTCCCTCGGGTGCTGGTTCGAAGTCGAGATCCCCCCCCCCCCTTCCCCAATTCCCTTTGGTTTCTGGGTTGAGGTCGAGGCGAGGATAAAGGCCCCTGAAGGTGACAACAGCACCCTCCCTATCCCCCTCTGGGGGTTGAGACACCTCAGGTAGGGCCTGTACAGGCAGCATCCTACAGCTCCCAGCAATGGGCCAGCACACTGCGCCTGCATCCAGGGACCCCAGCCCAGCTGCGGGCTCCTGTTGGGCAAGTGGTCTTCAGCGGAAGCGTCCATGCCCATCAACATCCTGGAAATTCGTGCCATCCTTCTGGCATTGAGGGCTTTCCATCACTTACTGGCAGCCTCTCACATCAGGATACAGTCGGACAATGCCACGGCTGTGTCATATGTGACTCATCAAGGGGGGACCCGCAGTACCCAAGCGATGCGGGAAGTGCCACATATCCTCCGCTGGGCGGAGAACACAGGGTCGGTCCTTTTGGCGGTCCACGCTCCGGGTGTGGACAACTGGGAAGCAGACTTCCTCAGCCGACAAGGAATAGACTCGGGAGAGTGGTCTCTCCATCCCGAAAATTTTTCAACAGATCTGTCTCCGCTGGGGGACCCCGGATGTGGACCTAATGGCATCCCATTTCAATGCCAAGGTCTCCAACTTCATTGCCAGAACACACGATCTGCGGTCGCTCGGAGCAGACGCTCTGGTTCAGGACTGGACCCAGTTCCAGCTTCTGTATATTTTTCCACCTCTCCCCCTGATATCCAGAGTGGTGAGGAAGATCAAACAAGAGGGAGTTCCAACCATCCTCATTGCACCGGACTGGCCCAGACGTACATGGTACGCCGACATCGTACAACTCACAGCAGACGCTCCCTGGCGTCTCCCCGACCGCCACGATCTTCTATCACAAGGGCCGTTCTACCACCAGAACTCAGGGGCTTTCAATTTGACGGCGTGGCCCTTGAGACCTGGGTTCTAACCCAGGCAGGGCTCTCGGCAGATGTCATTGGAACCATGATCAGAGCACGGAAACCAGCCTCTGCCAAGATTTATTACCGTACCTGGAAAGTTTTCTTTACCTGGTGCGAATCTCGTGGCCAGATCCCACTCCCTTATTCCCTACCCAAAGTTCTTGGTTTTCTCCAAGCGGGTCTGGAGGCCAGGCTGTCATCGGGCTCGCTTAAGAGCCATGTGTCAGCCCTCTCAGTGCTTTTCCAAAAGCGCATTGCTACCAAGCCGCAAGTAAGGACTTTCCTTCAGGGGGTTTCCCGATTGGTTCCCCCCTACAGACGACCACTAGAAACGTGGGACCTCAACCTGGTCCTGACAGCATTGCAGGAACCACCATTCGAACCCCTTAAGGGGGTCCCGCTCCGCCTTTCTCTCCCAGAAGGTGTTTTTTTTCCTGGTGGCAATCACCTCACTACGCAGGGTGTCTGAACTGACAGCACTCTCCTGCAGATGGCCTTTCCTGGTATTTCACCAGGACAAGGTAGTTCTTCGTACAGTCCCATCCTTCCTTCCGAGGGTTGGTCCGACTTCCACCTCAATGAGGAAATTTCTCTACCATCCCTTTGTCCGGTTCCGGTTCATAGAGTGGAGAAGACTCTGCATACGCTTGACCTTGTCAGGCCTTTGCATATATACGTGTCTAGGACTGCGTCCTTCCGGAGGTCTGATTCTCTTTTCCTCCTTCCGGAAGGCGGCCACAAGGATAGGCCAGCTTCCAAAGCTACTCTTGCCAGGTTGATCAAATCCACCATACAAGAGGCGTACCGCCTTAAGAATCCTCCTCTTCCAGCCGGTGTTACGGCACACTCTACACGGGCGGTAGGTGCCTCCTGGGCCATTCGGCACCAGGCTTCGGCACAAGTGTGTAAGGCGGCCACTTGGACTAGCTTACACACATTTACTAAACACTACAGGGTTCATACCCAGTCCTCAGCAGACGCGAGCCTGGGTAGACGTGTCCTGCAGGCGGCGGTGCCCTAAGTGTACGGGCCTGTCTGCACAATATTCGTCCATTGCTTCCCACCCAGGGACTGCTTTAGGACGTCCCATGGTCCTGTGTCCCCCAATGAGGCGACAGAGTAAAGGAGATTTTTGTGTACTCACCGTAAAATCTCTTTCTCTTAGCCTCTAATTGGGGGACACAGCTCCCACCCTGTTGCCCTTTCCGGGCTGTTGTAACTGTTGAGTTCTCATATTGTTTCTTGAGCTCGTACATAGTTGCCTTCTTACAGGCATAATTATGTTATTCATGTTACGTTCCTCCTACTGCTTTGGCACAAAACTGGAGAAGGCTGATGCCGTCCAGGGGTGTATACTGCACAGGAGGAGCCACAGTTAATCTTTTTCAGATTATGCATAGTGTCGCCTCCTAGTGGACAGCAGCATAACACCCATGGTCCTGTGTCCCCCAATTAGAGGCTAAGAGAAAGAGATTTTACGGTGAGTACACAAAAATCTCCTTTTTTTACCTGCTGATTTTCCACATCTAATGCAAGTGTATGGGGAAATTTTGCACAGAAAACTCCACGTACCCATGAAAGATTGACCTAATGCGAATTGGAAAAACGCCCCGCTGTTCAGTTTACACAGCATATAAAATAAGCACAGTGGGCCGGAGATTTCTATGAATCCCATCCACTTTGCTGGAACTGTAAAACGCTGTGTCACCAACGCAATAAGAGCTCATCATGGGCACAAAGTCTTATGTCCCTTCGCCATTAAGATTTTTTGGGCATTAGAGCAAAGTCTGTTGATCTTGACTATATGGAGGGGCTGACCGACCATCTTATGTACCTGGGGTCCTCCTGACTTTCCCCGACAGATAGTGTGAAAAAGAAGGATCAGACATGTTAGATTTTGTCACTGAATCCCTTTGTTTTCTCGGGAGATGATCGGCAGACAGGCGCACTAGAGCGACAGCCCCTTTGTTCCAGTGAATGTGGGAGGCTCAATTGGTCAATGACGTCAGAGGATTTTGCAGGCGCACATAACCTTTACGGGCTTTAGTTTGCATTGTTTTGTTACTGTTCAATTAAATGCATCCAGTGATTAGTTTTCCAGGCTAATTTCTATTTAATAACCCTAATGCAGTCTATATCTGATGTGGAAGCGAAGTCCGACTGACTGAAATAAAGTGCCGATCAATAAATAAATGGCCACTTGTTGCACATTAATGAAGTTTACAAATAATTGCCCATTATTCACATTTTGGATGCCTGAATCCATGAGCCAGATCGTTCAATTCACCTTGGACATCCACGGGTATAGATTGCTCAGAGGTCTCCTACTTTCCTGTATGTATTCCTGCAGTGAATATCATCTACATAAACCCTTACTGAGTCCCAGATAAGTATTAGAGAAGTGATCCAAAAAGCAATGTGAATGAGACAAAGCGCGCACTGTCCTGTCCCCATACTGTCAGCCATCTTTCCCCCTTATTTGTGAAAACCTGACCTTTTTTTTGTTTGTTTGCTTTGTGTGCTGTATCCATATTTGGTGCTTGCGTTCATTTCTACAAATCGCGTCTTGATTTTCTCAAGGAAAAAATAATTCTAGAGGTTTTTCGAATATTCTGTCAACGGCTCAGTGATTAGTGGCATATGAGTGCTTTCTGTTTTTTACCATGGATTCATACCACATTGGGCGATTTGTATTTTTTGATTTGGATCAAAAACAGACATGTCTCCCATTTGTTTTTTTTTTGTTTTTGGGTATCTGCACACGATCAATAGATACTGTGGGTTGGACGCTGTGTACTTGTGCAGCATCCAACATGCAGTGACCAGATGTTAAAGCATAGTGGATGAGACTTCAAGAAATTCCATGACCACTATGCGTGCACCGACGCCCGCGGCTTACCTGCGGAGATGGACTTGCGGCATGTCTCTCCAGACCGCAGCATGTCAATTTCTCTTGCAGATAGATAGAAGAACCTGGCACTCAACTTAATGCTGAAAGGTTTTATTTTGTAGTACCAACAAACGTTTCGGTCCCCAAGTTCGGGACCTTCATCAGTTACTACAATGTGAGAAAACATATACATACATAAATAATGTGAACAAAATAAATATATAAATAAATATAAAAATGAAAATAAAGTATATACAGTGCAATGCTGAACAGAGTCAATCTTGAGACATGACGGTCATATGGAAAATTAGATAAGGTGTAATATGCAGAAAAAACCAGTGGTGTCAAGGCACGTGTGACTGAGAACGGAATGGAGGAGGACATACTGTACTAATGGACTTTTATGAGAAGAGCCAAAAGGAAAATAAACTACCGTACGTCTGTGTGAAGGGCTAAGGATATAGAAATATGGTTATGAGCCAGTGTAGCGAAGTAAGGCATGTGGCAGGTGATGTGATTATCCTAAGAAGTACATACCGGTAACCTTCGTTTAAGGCCGTAAGGTGAATGCGCTGTAAGACAATATAGTGAAATCATACTGAATAGCCAAATAAATGAAGTGGGGTAATGAGGTATGCGATTGACGGTAAGCCGTCATAGGAACCGTAGAGGGTGGCTGCAGCGTTGGTGAGTCACTGATTAAATACCTTGAGGCTGCGTGCATGGCGTGTGCTCCTGGCCCAGACGCGGTATCCACCGCTCGTCTGTAGAGGCAGGGAGCCGCGCGCCTAACATAGACCGGGGGCAGTACCCTGGTCCGATGAGTGAAGTATCCGGAGAGACCGGAAGTGACATCAGCGGAAGCAGTATGGCCGTGCGTGTCACCTAATGACAGAGTGTGAGCGGTCCACGGTTTAACTAGGATAGTAAACAATGCGGTCACATGCTGGTGGGAGGAGAGGGGGAGGTACTGGGGTGATAGTAGGATGTGGAAGCAAAATGGATGAATGGTGAGTTCAAAGAAAAAAGGGTGATGGAATCCAGTGATGTGGTTCCAGTAGGAGACTGATGTGCCCATAGATCCAGCAGAAACATTGTTGCATCAATATAAGCGGCTCTGCGGGAAAAGAGAGGTATATTAGACACACGCAGATGTAATATAAGGTGGATATGCAAACAAGTCATGAATTGGAGACAATAAATTTAGAGATAGAGTATCATGACATCACAATATCCAAAAGAAGGCAAATATAAGTATGCAGATAGAGGCTGGTACACATTTACAAACAGAGGGTGGTATAGGTATACCCAAAGTGTCAGAGGGACCCCTACGTAACTGAAGTGTGAAAAGGGCCTCATATAAAGGATGCTAGGTCATAGTCCCTATTTAGACCTTTTGGATGAAGGGTTTCCAACGTGTGGATCCAAAATGCTTCTCGGCGTTTAAGAAGAAGTGTTATCCTATCGCCCCCCCCGTCTTGGGGAAGGTACGTGTTCAATCACCTGAAATTTCAGGTGGGTGATATTGTGCCCCCCTGTTGACAAAATGAAATGGGATGGGTAGGAGAAGATTTTGACAGCGAATCGTAGACTTGTGTTTTGAGATCCGATCGCGTATGGGTTGCGTGGTCTCGCCTACGTACAACAAGCCACATGGGCATTTAATCAAATAAATAACCCAGGAGGTTTCACACGTGAAGAATTCAGGAATTTTAAAACTCTTTCCGGAGAATGGGTGGTGGAAAGTTGCACCCTTTTGGACATTATTACATTGTGTACAGTGCAAACAGGGGAATGTCCCCTGTTCTAGGGTTCTGGAGAAATCGTTGACGTGGTGATGCTTTTTTTTGGGCCTAAATCTGCCCTAACTAGGGAATCTTTCAAGTTGGGGGCCTGTTTGAAACAGGGCAAAAAGGTTTCTTTAAATTCAGGAATGTCTGGATGGGCACTGGACAAAAGGTGCCAGTGTCTACGGATGGAACTGTGTAGACATGTAAGAGAAAGGGTGAAACGAATGGAATCCGTTTTTTGGATTTATTTGGCCTTGGAGGAGGGGGTATTGTGGCCTCTTTGTAAAAAAAAAAATTTTGACATTTCGTCCAGACGTTGGGGACGAAGACTCTCCTCTGTGACAAAATCCCCCTTGATTCAGTCCTCCAAATCGTTTATTCTCGATACGTGTGCATTCCTGAGGACTCGGAGATATAGGCAACATTCCCCCCAATGCCATTTTGGTCACCCTAGATGTGAAGGACCTGTATACCTCCAACCCTCATATTGAAGGGATCAATTCGGTCCACAAACTACTTGCCAGTTCAAATATGCATAATGACCAGATCTCTCTATGTATTGAACTTTTAACTGTAATTCTAGCAATGAACTTTTTCATGTTTCAGGATGACTTCTATCTGCAGACCCGGGGCACAGCTATGGGCTCCAATGTAGCGCCCCCCTATGCAAATTGCTACATGGCTGACTTTGAGGATAGTGCCATCTACAGTAATCCTCTTTTCCTCCGCAATGTTTTAATGTGGAAACGATTTATAGATGACATCTTCTGCATTTGGGGGGGGGCACATTGGATCCGGCCACTACAAGTATACAGCCAGCTCCCCAAATTAGTAATTCCGGCAAACACTATAACAGCTAATTGGCGGGAGTGCTGGGTGTCGGATCCCAGCGATCAGGCATTGATGACCTATCCTAAGGTTAGGCCATCAATATAAATGTAGTGGACAATCTCGTTAAACTAACAATTCAGTGTTATAGGGAATTTAGCTCCTAGAAAATTCATACTAGCACTGTACCTGTGACTGTATGGTGCTTGAAAAAAATAACTCTTTAATTCAAATGAGGGGGTTTCGGTGTCACCTTGGTGTGTCCAAGAGCTTGGTGCATGATTTCTCCCCCTCATTTTGCATCTTGGGGACTTCCCCTGTTACTGATGGAGCGAATGCTGCCTCATATGTGTGCGCACATGCACACATCTTATTGCAGATGAGCACACAGTGGCCAGGCACTTTCTCTTACCTGGCTCCTCTCTGCACTGGTACATCCTATCCAGAAGAGTAGTGAGCAGCTTCAGAGAGAAGGAAAGGGTGGCTCCGTACTTTACTGCATCACCAAATAGGTGATTATCTCCACTGGCACCAATGGTAACATTTTAGCAGCTAATATAAAAAAGCGCTAACTTATCTACTTGTCAAACTCTATAAAAGTGTATGTATATATACAGTGGGAAAAAAGTGTTTAGTCAGCCACCAATTGTGCAAGTTTTGCCACTTAAAAAGATGAGAGAGGCCTGTAATTGACATCATAGGTAGACCACAACTATGAGAGTCAAAATGAGAAAACAAATCCGGAAAATCACATTGTCTGATTTGGCAAGATTTATTTTGCAAATTATGGTGGAAAATAAGTATTTGGTCATTAACAAAAGTTCATCTCAGTATTTTGTTATATATCCTTTGTTGGCAATTACAGAGATCTTCACAAGGTTGGCACACACTGTTGGTGGTAGGTTGGCCCATTCCTCCACGCCGATCTCCTCTAGAGCAGTGATGTTTTGGGCCTGTCACTGGGCAACACGGACTTTCAACTTCCTCCAAAGGTTTTCTATGGGGTTGAGATCTGGAGACTGGCCAGGCCACTCCAGGACTTTCATATGCTTCTTACGAAGTCACTCCTTTGTTGCCCTGGCGGTGTGCATGGGATCATTATCATGCTGAAACACCTATCCACGTTTCATCTTCAATGCCCTTGCTGATGGAAGGAGGTTTACACTCATAATCTCACGATACATGGCTTCATTCATTCTTTCATGTACACGGATCAGTCGTCCTGGTCCCTTTGCAGAGAAACAGCCCCAAAACATGATGTTGCCACCCCCAGTAGGTAGGTATGGTGTTCTTTGGATGCAACTCAGCATTCTGTCTCCTCCAAACACGATGAGTTTTGTTTCTACGAAACAGTTCTACTTTGGTTTCATCAGACCATATGACATTCTCCCAATACTCTTCTCGATAATCCAAGTGTTCTCTAGCAAACTTCAGACGGGCCTGGACATGTACTGGCTTAAGCAGGGGGACACGTCTGGCACTGCAGGATCTGAGTCCCTGGCGGGGTAGTGTGTTACTGATGGTAGCCTTTGTTACGGTGGTCCCAGCTCTATGCAGGTCATTCACTAGGTCCCCCCGTGTGGTTCTGAGATTTTTGTTCAACGTTCTTGTGATCATTTTTACCCCATGGGGTGAGATCTTGCGTGGAGCCCCAGATTGAGGGAGATTATCAGTGGTCTTGTATGTCTTCCATTTTCTTATTATTGCTCTCACAGTTGATTTCATCACACCAAGCTGCTTGCCTATTGCAGATTCAGTCTTCCCAGCCTGGTGCAGGGCCACAATTTTGTTTCTGGTGTCCTTCGACAGCTCTTTGTTCTTCACCATAGTGGAGTTTGGAGTGTAACTGTTTGAGGTTGTGGACAGGTGTCTTTTATACTGATAACAAGTTCAAACAGGTGCCATTAGTACAGGTAATGAGTGGAGGACAGAGGAGCTTCTTAAAAAGAAGTTACAGGTCTGTGAGAGCCAGAAATCTTGCATGTTTCTAGGTGACCAAATACTTATTTTCCACCATAATTTTCAAAATAAATGTTGCCAAATCAGACAAGGTGATTTTCCGGATTTGTTTTCTCATTTTGACTCTCATAGTTGTGGTCTACCTATGATGTCAATTACAGGCCTCTCTCATCTTTTTAAGTGGGAGAACTTGCACAATTGGTGGCTGACTAAATACTTTTTGTCCCCACTGTGTATATATACAGTGCGCGTGTGCAGATAGAGATATATATCTATATACACACACAAGCTTCATATTCTGTGAAACTACATATATCGTATATACTCGAGTATAAGCCGATTACCCCCCCCCCCCTCCAATTTTGCAACAAAAAGCTGGGAAAACTTATTGACTCGAGTATAAGCCTAGGGTGGAAAATGCAGCAGCTACCGGTAAATGTCAAAAACGAAAGTACATACCAATAAAAGTAAAATTAATTGATACATCAGTAGGTTATGTGTTTTTGAATATCCATATTGAATCAGGAGCCCCATATAATGCTCCATGCAGTTCTTTATGGCCCCATAAGGTGCTTCATATACAAATATGCCCCATATAATGCTCCATGCAGTTCTTTATGGCCCCATAGATGCTCCATATAACATTGTGCCACACATAATGCTGCTGCACTAAAAAAAAAAAAAAAAATGACATACTCACCTCTCGTTGCTGCCCGCTGCTCCTCAGCGTCCCGTCTCTCCGCACTGACTGTTCAGGCAGAGGGCGGCGCGCACACTAATACGTCATCGCACCCTCTGACTTGAACAGTCACTCCAGAAGACGCGGAAGACGGAGCGTCGGTGGAATGCGGAAAGGTGAATATGAAATACTCGCCTGCTCCCGGCGTTCCTGACGCGGTCCCTGCATGTCCCTCAGTCTCCGGGTGCGGCAGCTTCTTCCTGTAGTGAGCGGTCACATGGTACTGCTCATTACAGTAATGAATATGCGGCCGCTCCCGAAGACCGTGGGACATGCAGGGACCGCGTCAGGAGCGCCGGGAGCAGGTGAGTATTTGAGAGTCGTCGCTCCCCCTCACCCGCCGACCATGACTCGAGTATAAGCCGAGAGGGGCCCATTTTTGGGGGCTGAAAATCTCGGCTTATACTCGAGTATATACGGTGTGTATATATATGTATATGTCAGTTACATCTGCCGCGTACAGTAAAATCACAGCATGACCTGACAGACATATATATATATATATATATATATATATATATATACATACATACATACATACATACATACATACATACATACATACATACATACATACATACATACATACATACATATACAGCTCTGGCAAAAATTAAGAGACCACCACACCAGAACCCTGTCATGGGCAGACCAATCTCCAGACCTGAACCCCACTGAAAACCTCTGGAATGTAATCGAGGAAGATGGATAGTCACAAGCCATCAAACAAAGAACAACTGCTTAAATATTTGTGCCAGGAGCAGTGTGAAAGACTGGTGGAAAGCATGCCAAGACGCATGAAAGCTGTGATTAAAAATCATGGTTATTCCACAAAATATTGATTTCTGAACTCTTCCCGAGTTAAAACATTAAGGGTATGTGCACATGTTCAGGTTTTTTTTGCGTTTTTTCGCTATAAAAACGCATAAAAAACGCATACATATGCATCCTATCATTTAAAATGCATTCCACAATTTTTGTGCACATGATGCGTTTTTTTCCGCGAAAGAAATGCATCGCGGTAAAAAAAGCAGCATGTTCATTAATTTTGCGGATTTTTCGCGTTTTTCCCGCTATTTAAAGGGAACCTGTCACCCCCAAAATCGAGGGTGAGGTAACTCCACTGTCATCAGGGGCTTATCTACAGCATTCTGTAATGCTGTAGATAAGCCCCCGATGTATCCTAAAAGATGAGAAAAAGAGGTTAGATTATACTCACCCAGGGGTGGTCCCGCTTCTGGTCCAGTCCGATGGGCACTCGGTCCGGTCCGGCGCCTCCTATCTTCATCAGATGACGTCCTCTTCTGGTCTTCACGCTGCGGCTCCGGCGCAGGCGTACTTTGTCTGCCCTGTTGGGGGCAGAGCAAAGTAGTGCAGTGCTCAGGCGCCGGGCCTCTGACAAAGTACGCCTGCGCCGGAGCCGCAGCGTGAATACAAGAGGACGTCATCGTAAGAAGATGGGAGGCTCCGGACCGGACCGCGACGCCCACCGGATCGGACCGCCCGCCCAGGTGAGTATAATGTAACCTCTTTTTCTCATCTTTTAGGATACATCGGGGGCTTATCTACAGCATTACAGAATGCTGTAGATAAGCCCCTGATGCTAGTGGGCTTAGCTCATCTTGGATTTTGGGGGTGACAGGTTCCCTTTAATGCATTGGGAAAAACCGCGTAAAAAACACGAAAAAAACGCATGCAGATTTCTGGCAGAAATGTCCGGTTTTTGTCAGGAAATTTCTGCAAGAAATCCTGACGTGTGCACATAGCCTTAGTATTGTTGCTTCTAAATTATTATTATTATTTATTATTATAGCGCCATTTATTCCATGGCGCTTTACATGTGAGGAGGGGTATACATAATAAAAACACATATAATAATCTTGAACAATACAAGTCACAACTGGTACAGGAGGAGAGAGGACCCTGCCCGCGAGGGCTCACAATCTACAAAGGATGGGTGAGGATACAGTAGGTGAGGATGGAGCTGGTCATGCAGCGGTTTGGTCGATCGGTGGTTACTGCAGGTTGTAGGCTTCCCGGAAGAGGTGGGTCTTCAGGTTCTTTTTGAAGGTTTCGATGATGATTATGAACTTGTTTTCTTTTCATTATTTGACAACTGAAAGCAGTGTTTTTTTGTTTTGTTTTTTCAGACCATTTTTCTTTGTCAGAAAAAAAAATTACAAAATTTATTGCTTGAAAATTTGGAGACGTTGTCAAAAGTTTATATACTAAAAAAACAATTTATATTTTACTCAAAAATGTACCTATAAATAGAAAAATCAGATGAACTGAACATTTTGCAGTGGTCTCTTAATTTTTTTCTAGAGCTGTGTATATATACATATACATGCTGTGATTTTACTGTACGCGGCAGACGTAATTGAATATATATATATATAGACCTGTCCTCTGCCTTTGACACAGTTGACCACTGCCTCCTACTACAGATCCTCTCTTCCTTTGGGGTCAAAGACCTCGCCCTATCTTGGATCTCCTCATACCTTGCCAACCGCACATTTAGCGTTTCCTACTCCCATACTACCTCTTCATCTCACCCCCTCTCTGTTGGTGTCCCTCAAGGCTCTGTCCTAGGACCCTTACTCTTCTCAATCTATACACTCGGCCTGGGACAACTCATAAAGTCCTATGGCTTCCAGTACCATTTATATGCCGATGACACTCAGATCTACCTCTCTGGTCCAGATGTCACCTCCCTGCTCTCCAGAATCCCAAAGTGTCTATCAGCCATATCCTCCTTCTTCTCCTCTCGCTTCCTCAAGCTCAATGTGGACAAATCTGAACTAATTATCTTTCCTCACTCTCGCATATCTTGCCTACCTGATCTATCTATCAAAATAAATGAAATCACACTTTCCCCTGTCCCCAAAATCCGCTGCCTCGGAGTAACCCTTGACTCTGCCCTGTCCTTCAAACCACACATCCAAGCTCTCGCCACCTCCTGTCGCCTCCAGCTCAAAAATATTTCCAGAATCCGTCCTTTCCTCAACCCACACTCCACCAAAATGCTCGTGCATGCCCTAATCATCTCCCGCCTCGACTACTGCAACATACTCCTCTGTGGCCTACCTTCTAACACTCTCGCACCCCTCCAGTCCATCCTTAACTCTGCTGCCCGTCTAATTAATCTCTCTCCTCGCTACACTCCTGCTTCCCCTCTTTGCAAATCCCTTCACTGGCTCCCAATTTCTCAGCGTATCCAGTTTAAATTACTAACACTGACCTACAAAGCCATCCATAATCTTTCTCCTCCGTATATTTCCACACTAATCTCTCAATATCTTCCCTCACGTAATCTCCGGTCCTCCCAAGACCTCCTCCTTTCCTCCACGCTTATTCGCTCCTCACCCAATCGCATCCAAGACTTCTCCCGAATATCACCCATCCTCTGGAATTCAGTGCCCCAACACATCCGGTTATCCACTACTTTTGGATCCTTCAAAAGAAACCTGAAAACCCATCTCTTCAAAGAAGCTTACAGCCTGTAAAGACTACACGGCCACCTCAACACCACTGGAGCTACTGCAACCCTTGACCTACTGTCTCCTTCCCCACAATCCTGTAGATTGTAAGCCCGCAAGGGCAGGGTCCTCTTCCCGCTGTACCAGTCTGTCATTGTTAGTTTTGTTTACTGTAAGTGATATTTGTATTTTGATGTAACCCCTTCTCATGTACAGCACCATGGAATTAATGGTGCTATATAAATAAACAATAATAATAATAATATATATAATCTATATCTATCTATACATTGGACACACTTTCTCATTTAAAGATTTTTCTGTATTTTCATTACTGAAAATTGTAAATTCACAGTGAAGGCATCAAAACTATGAATTAGCACATGTGGAATTATATATTTAACAAAAAAGTGTGAAACAACTGAAATCATGTCTTATATTCTAGGTTCTTCCAAGTAGCCACCTTTTGCTTTGATGACTGCTTTGCGCACTCTTTGCATTCTCTTGATGAGCTTCAAGAGGTAGTGACCGGGAATGGTTTTCACTTCACAGTTGTGCCCTGTCAGGTTTAATAAGTGGGATTTCTTGCCTTATAAATGGGGTTGGGACCATCAGTTGTGTTGTGCAGAAGTCTGGTGCATACACAGCTGATAGTCCTACTGAATAGACTGTTACAATTTGTATTATGGCAGGAAAAAACCAGCTAAGTAAAGAAAAGCGAGTGGCCATCATTACCGTACTTTAAGAAGTCCGAAAAAATTGGGAAAACTTTGAAAGTGTCCCCAAGTGCAGTGGCAAAAAACATCAACCACTACAAAGAAACTGGCTCACATGAGGACCGCCCCAGGAAAGGAAGACCAAGAGCCATCTCCACTTCTGAGGATAAGTTTATCCGAGTCACCAGCCTCAGAAATCGCAGGTTAACAGCAGCTCAGATTAGAGACCAGGTCAATGCCACAGTTCTAGCAGCAGACACATCTCTACAACAACTGTTAAGAGGAGACTTTGTGCAGCAGGCCTTCATGGTAAAATAGCTGCTAGGAAACCACTGCTAAGGACAGGCAACAAGCAGAAGAGACTTGTTTGGGCTAAAGAACACAAGGAATGGACATTAGACCAGTGGAAATCTGTGCTTTGGTCTGATGAGTCCAAATTTGAGATCTTTGGTTCCAACCACAGTGTCTTTGTGCGACGCAGAAAAGGTGAACGGATGCACTCTACATGCCTGGTTCCAACCGTGAAGCATGGAGGAGGAGGAGGTGTGATGGTGCTTTGCTGGTGACACTGTTGGGGATTTATTCAAAATTGAAGGCATACTGAACCAGCATGGCTACCACAGCATCTTGCAGCAGCATGCTAGTGCAGCGCCCCAGAGTCCTGGTCGTTGCAGTACTGTGGCTCCGCCACTATGGGGAGCCATGGTGCGTCCGATGGCACTGAAGGAGTTCATCTGACCAGGTATCACAGACACCAATACATTTCACAGCCGGGCCTCCGGGGGGAGCTAAGGGTTCTATTCATTAGGCCACTCCCCACCATAGTGGGTAAACTGGGGGTCAGGCAGGAAGTTAGATCAGAAAGCTGACTGGATTGGACGAAGCAACACCTAGTGGCAGAGGGTGTTGTGGAGGAAGAGACAGTAGGGTCTCTGTCAGGGGTGGGATCCTGACAGAGGCTTGGCATTGAAAAGAACGTAACGGGTCCGCGCCAGCTCCGGGAAGCGGCGGGACCCAAGAAAGGACTAGAAGCGAGACAGATTGTGCTGAGTGAGAAACGAGATCAAGCAATAGGAGAATTCCAGTAGGGGTCGTGCTGTAAGACCGGAGCAACACCCTACTGAGGCGCACTACCGGTGGCCGGAACGCCGAGGGAGTATTATACCATTCAGCTCCAAGCAATACTCTAAACAGCGGCAGGACAGTCAGTTTAAGGCGGGCTGTCTAACACATATCACCTATGAAGTCTTGGGAGGCAATTGCGGGAGAGGGGCGTCTCTAGGGTCCCGGAAGAACTCCAGGCCTATCCGACAAACGGGTGCCGTTCTAACTGTAACATCAGGAAGGGACGGAAGATTAGAAGAACATCATTTAATCGAGTTGTGAGGGAACTTAAGAAACAGACACAACGGTTGTGGGGTACTTTCCGTAAGCACAGCAGGGGAGGACTACAACACATAGCGCTAAGAAGGAAGGCACCGATTTCCACCTGTGAAGTGAACTCTGGAGGTGCCATTGGACCGGCCGGACTTGCGCAGCCTGGTGAACCGTATTCTGGACTGAGGACTCAGAGATCTCCAGTAAAGAGGTAAAGAGACTGCAACCTGGTGTCCTCGTTATTTACCGCGACCTGCACCCCACAACTGCACCGTTACAACACCACTCATTGCACCGGACGTCCCCCACTGACAGACAGGGCCACGGACCGGGTCTAGCCACCGTGACAACTCCAGAGCCAAGACCCAGAGGCCCGGCTCCGGGTAACCCTCGGCCCTGCGGCGGTGTGGGGGCGCTCCACTATTCCATCCAGTTTGCGTTTAGTTGGACCATCATTTATTTTTCAACAGGACAATGACCCCATACACACCTCCAGGCCGTGTAAGGGCTATTTGACCAAGAAGGAGAGTGATGGGGTGCTACGCCAGATGACCTGGCCTCCACAGTCACCAGACCTGAACCCAATCGAGATGGTTTGGGGTGAGCTGGACCGCAGAGTGAAGGCAAAAGGGCCAACAAGTGCTAAGCATCTCTGGGAACGCCTTCAAGATTGTTGGAAGACCATTTCTGGTGACTACCTCTTGAAGCTCATCAAGAGAATGCCAAGAGTGTGCAAAGCAGTCATCATAGCAAAAGGTGGCTACTTTGAATAACCTAGAATATAAGACATATTTTCAGTTGTTTCACACTTTTTTGTTAAAGGGCCACTGTCACCCCCCTCCAGCCGTTATAAACTAAAAGAGCCACCTTGTGCAGCAGTAATGCTGCATTCTAACAAGGTGGCTCTTTTAGTTTTAGGTTCAAGTATACCCCCAAAAAAGCGATTTGATACTTAGCCATAATTGGTGTCTCTAGCCACGTAGGCTGGTCCTCCCTCCCCAGCTCGAAACGCTCCTCTGCCATCACTCACATCTTCTTGGTCTTTCTGCGCCGCCCCCCTCAGCGCTGTTTACGTTTTCAAACCGGCGCCTGCGCTGTGTAGTACTGTTCTGCGCAGGCGCAGTAAGCTCTGGCTGTCTGCCGTCCCAGCCCCGCACTGTGTTATGCATTATGCACAGTGCGGGGCTGGGATTCCAAAGGTGGGGGCCGCACTGCCCACGCAGGCGCAGTGTGAAAGCCTGGCTTGGACGGCAGACGGCCAGAGCTTTACTGCGCCTGCGCAGAACAATACTACACAGCGCAGGCGCTGGTTTGAAAACGTAAACAGCGCTGAGGGGGCGGCGCAGAAAGACCAAGAAGATGTGAGTGACGGCAGAGGAGCTGGCCAAGCTGGGGAGGGAGGACCAGCCTATGTGGCTAGAGACACCAATTATGGCTAAGTATCAAATCGCTTTTTTTGGGGTATACTTGAACCTAAAACTAAAAGAGCCACCTTGTTAGAATGCAGCATTACTGCTGCACAAGGTGGCTCTTTTAGTTTATAACGGCTGGAGGGTGGTGACAGTGGCCCTTTAAGTATATAATTCCACATGTGTTAATTCATAGTTTTGATGCCTTCAGTGTGAATTTACAATTTTCATAGTCATGAAAATACAGAAAAATCTTTAAATGGGAAGGTGTGTCCAAACTTTTGGTCTGTAATGTGTAAATATATATATGTATATAATAGTTTCATATACGCAATAAAGTCAGGAGCTGCATGTTCTTTGCCTCTCCTCCTCTCTGAAGTTTTTCACAGAGAGTCTTGGGTGTACGAGCGCAGAGAGGAGACAGAAAAGAGATCGCTCCTGGCCCTTGTGTGCCCATCTGCAATACACTGTGTAGGTGCGTGCGCGTGGCCAGCACAGCCAGTATCAATACTCGTGCACACACACGGCACCCATAATGTGGTGGTGCACCATCTTGGGTGTCAGGTCCGAGCATTCCTACATGAACAGTTCCCTGGAAAGTGGATTGGTCATCGTGGGCCAGTTGAATGGCCACCAAGGTCTCCCGATCTGACCCCCTTAGACTTTTATCTTTGGGGTCATCTGAAGGCAATTGTCTATGCTGTGAAGATACGAGATGTGCAGTATCTGAAACAACTGATGCTGGAAGCCTGTGCTAGCATTTCGTCTGTGATGTTGCTAGCAGTGTGTCAAGAGTGGGAGAAGAGGGTTGCATTGACAATCCAACCCAATGGGCAGCACTTTGAACACATTTTATAAGTGGTCATAAACTTGTAAATAACTCATGAAAGAATAAAGTTCCGTTAAAACCAAGCACACCATTGTTTTTCTTGTGAAATTCTCAATAAGTTTGTGTCACATGACCCTCTTCCTATTGAAAAAAATAAAGTTGGATCCAAAATGGCTGACTTCAAAATGGCCGCCATGGTCACCACCCATCTTGAAAAGTTTCCCCCCCCCATATACTAATGTGCCACAAACAGGAAGTTGATATCACCAACCATTCCCATTTTATTTAGGTGTATCCTTATAAATGGCCCATCCTGTAGTGTGATTTTTATAGGGGTCTAAATCCCTTATAACGCTGTACAGTATAATATGCATTTTGGGAGTAGCAGACTCCTCTTGATTTTTTTTCTCACACCTCAGAAAAGGAAGAGGGGGGGAGGCTCCTGCTGCAGCCGGACACAGAACAGTGGGGAGCATTCAAAGGTTCTTGGCTGAGCTCCAGGGAGACACAAGGTAGATTTTTTTCAGTTTTAGTTGAAATATGAGATAAACGCCTTCTCTTTGAGTCTATTTTAAGTGAGGATATTTTTCTTTTTTTTTTGTGACTTGTTTAGTGCGCCTTTTAAATGCATATAAAAAGCGCAATCTATCTGCTTATCCCTCCAGTCAATAAGAACAGAAGAAATCAATACTGGGAATCAAATGTGAGTGTAGAATTAAATAGGAGCTTCCTCAAAGGATGGAAGGAGATAAGCGATGGGGGCATTTAACATGGCTTAAGTGTAGATAAGAGACTGGAGATATTAAAATGACAGAAATTAAGTTGACCATTTAAATGTGTGAAATGGATGCTACATCCTTCCTCGGGGCGTATTCATTTGTTAGTGTGGTCTGAGGGACAAGCAGAATTTTCTTTTGAAAAATCAATTGCTTTTCATGTTGATTAATGGCAAGTACTTAAAAGTCAATCAACTAAGAAACGTTTACCTGAAAACCCCAAGCCATTTATTCCAGGAACTAATGGAATGCAAATGTGGGTGGATCAGTTTTTGCGTTTTTAAGAAAAATTATGTTTCTTTTTGGAAGAAGCAATACTCAAGGATCAGTGTGATGGTGTGGTATGCTATGTGGGTATCATTTTGTGTATATTTCTGTTTTGCTTGTTTTCATGGTGTTGAGTTGTTATTTGCCATCTGATATTCTCCCCACATTCCTGTGCCGTTATCTCTCCACAGGGTCAGTGAATAATGTTGTTTGCTAATATGCTAATGACATGTTGACCTAGCTTGTTGAGACAATGAGCCCCTGCGACCTTCCCCCTCCTGACCTATGAATGAGGAGGGAGACTAAAGGTACCTTCACACGAAGCGACGCTGCAGCGATAGCAACAACGATGCCGATCGCTGCAGCGTCGCTGTTTGATCGCTGGGGAGCTGTCACACAGACCGCTCTCCAGCAACCAACGATGCCGAGGTCCCCGGGTAACAAGTGTAAACATCAGGTTGCTAAGCGCAGGGCCGCGCTTAGTAACCCGATGTTTACCCTGGTTACCAGCGTAAAAGTAAAAAAAACAAACAGTACATACTCACCTGCGCGTCCCCCAGCATCTGCTTCCTGACACTGACTGAGCTCCGGCCCTAACAGCACAGCGGTGACGTCACCGCTGTGCTTTCACTTTCACTTTAGGGCCGGCACTCAGTAAGTGTCAGGAAGCAGACGCTGGGGGACGCGCAGGTGAGTATGTACTGTTTGTTTTTTTTACTTTTACGCTGGTAACCAGGGTAAACATCGGGTTACTAAGCGCGGCCCTGCGCTTGGTAACCCGATGTTTACCCTGGTTACCAGTGTAAAACATCGCTGGTATCGTTGCTTTTGCTTTCAAACACAACGATACACGGCGATCGGACGACCAAATAAAGTTCTGGACTTTATTCAGCGACCAGCGACATCACAGCAGGATCCTGATCGCTGCTGCGTGTCAAACTAAACGATATCGCTAGCGAGGACGCTGCAACGTCACGGATCGCTAGCGATATCGTTACAAAGTCGTTTCGTGTGAAGGTACCTTAAGGGTACTGTCACACAGTGCAATTTTGATCGCTACGACGGCACGATTCGTGACATTGCAGCGTTGTATGATTATCGCTCCAGCGTCGTAGACTGCGGTCACACTTTGCAATCACGGCGCTGGAGCGATGCCGAAGTCCCCGGGTAACCCGATGTTTACCGTGGTTACCAGCGTAAAAGTAAAAAAAAACAAACCGTACATACTCACCATCTGATGTCCGTCAGGTCCCTTGCCATCTGCTTTCTGCTGTGACTGAGTGCCGCCGTACAGTGAGAGCGCAGCACAGCAGTGACGTCACCGCTGTGATCTGCTCTCACTTTCCGGCCGGCAGACAGTCAGAGCGGGAAGCGGACGGCAAGGGACCTGACGGACATCAGATGGTGAGTATGTACAGTTTGTTTTTTTTAACTTTTACGCTGGTAACCACGGTAAACATCGGGTTACTAAGCGCGGCCCTGCGCTTAGTAACCCGATGTTTACCCTGGTTACCAGCGAACGCATCGCTGGATCGCTGTCACACACAACGATCCAGCGATGACAGCGGGAGATCCAGCGACGAAAGAAAGTTTCAAACGATCTGCTACGACGTACGATTCTCAGCAGGGTCCCTGATCGCAGTAGCGTGTCACACTGCGAGATCGTAACGATATCGCTAGAACGTCACGAATCGTGCCGTCGTAGCGATCAAAATTGCACTGTGTGACAGTACCCTTAGGGCACTGTCACACTCTGCAACTTTCCAACGATCACGACCAGCGATACGACCTGGCCGTGATCGTTGGAAAGTCGTTGTGTGGTCGCTGGAGAGCTGTCACACAGACCGCTCTCCAGCGACCAACGATGCCGAGGCCCCGGGTAACCAGGGTAAACATCGGGTTACTAAGCGCAGGGCCGCGCTTAGTAACCCGATGTTTACCGTGGTTACCAGCGTAAAAGTAAAAAAAAAAAAAAACGTACATAGTCACATTCCGATGTCCTTCAGGTCCCTTGCCGTCTGCTTCCCGCACTGACTGAGTGCCGCCGTAAAGTGAAAGCAGATCACAGCGGTGACGTCACCGCTGTGATCTGCTCTTACTTTCCGGCCGGCAGTCAGTCAGTGCGGGAAGCAGACTGCAAGGGACCTGAAGGACACCGGAATGTGAGTATGTACGGTTTTGTTTTTTTTTACTTTTACGCTGGTAACCACGGTAAACATCGGGTTACTAAGCGCGGCCCTGCGCTTAGTAACCCGATGTTTACCCTGGTTACAAGCGAACGCATCGCTGGATCGCTGTCACACACAACGATCCAGCGATGACAGCGGGAGATCCAGCGACGAAATAAAGTTTCAAACGATCTGCTACGACGTACGATTCTCAGCGGGGTCCATGATCGCAGTAGCATGTCAGACACTGCGATATCGTATGGATATCGCTGGAACGTCACGGATCGTACCGTCGTAGCGATCAAAGTGCCACTGTGTGAAAGTACCCTTAAAATATCAGGAAGGTGAGACACAGATCAGTCTTGTTTGGAACTATGAAGTGAACACAGCAGGTCAGAGAGAAGGGGAAGCGTATGGACCATATTTTATCCTCTGTGCTGGATTGTTGGACTTTTATCCTGTTACTGAACTGCATTTGTGTTCTGGACTATTTTTTTTATCATTTGTGTGGTGGATCGTATATATGGACCCTTCGTGTTTTTGCCTAAATAAAGATTCTTGGATCTTTTCACTCATCTCTCGCTCTGTTGATTGTGTGATACCGGAGTAGGATCCTGTGACAATCAGGTTATGGTTTTGATTTGTATGGTATGTAATGTCACTAATATCCTCGTACTGACATGTAGAAGACCCTAAAAACCTAATCGCTATGACCAGTAATCACTGTCTTCAAATTCCATGCGTTTTTGCTCATTCACTCATGTGGATGTTTGGTCCATATGCCGATAGTACTGCAACTGGACAAATGCAAGTGAATGAGTTATAGTGCATAATAACATAGCTTAGTGCATAGTAATATTTTTGCACATGGACCTAGTGTTAAAAAATAAAAATGCTGCATGCACTACTCTGATCTGATTTTTGTATCTGACTGACGCCATTAAACTAATTGGGTGCATAAAAAAATGGTTTCCATATGGACAAGATTGCGAATTGCATCTATTTTTAACTGATCTATTGGAGACACTGACTTAAGAAATTGTATTTAGCCTTGTATTTTTCCTTTTTATTGATGTATAACACTGTATGGAAAGAATGAGCAAGCAAATGGAATATGGAAGACTATACAGGTGAAAAATAGTTTGCTGCTTCTGGATGAAAAATGAATAATTTTTCATACTCATCTGACCCAAGCCTTAGTGCAAAAATACGTGCTTCAAAGTAACCTAAACCTAATAAATTCAATCAGTAGGTTGAAACTTAAGATGCTAAGGAAATATATAGCAAAGGCTAAGACGCATTAGTACCATGTATTAATTGCCACAGTGGCATAATTAGAACAACCAATATGCATCCCAACCACTGCCATATAGTGTAACACCTGTGCTGAGGCTAAAACGCATTAAGGCCATGTATCATTTGCCACAATGGCTTAATACAACAACCAATGTGCATCCCAGCCACTGCAGTATGGTGCCCCACCTGTGAGCCGGGTCTCATTTCAATTGTTTGTGCATGGAATGTATGGAATTTGAACAGAGCTAGAAGTCAGACAAGAGATTCCCAGTGCAAGTGAAACATTGCATATAAATGGGGTCCAACTATGTGAGAGGGGCACAAAGTTTTTACCTGGATCCAAGTAGCTTGCACACACTGTAAATGGGACCCGTCCCTCTGCCCCGTCCCTATGGATTGAATTTATTCGGTTTAGGTTACTTTGAAGCACGTATTTTTGCACTAAGCACTTTACTTCTTTGTGTCTCATAGTATTGTAGCTTTTGTACATTGAACTTATAGTATATACCTGTTGGTTGCAATTTTTTACTTTGTAGCAACAATCAGTTTTTTGAGTCCCGTATCGCTCCTCTCATTCTTGCATCTTAAATATTTTAATCAGGTTTTTTTTTATCATGCAATTAATTCAATAAAAACATTTTTTTCATGTTTATATTTATTGTTATTTTTCAGCTACCCTTTCACCTTAGGGTTTAATGTACTCTTAGGTTTTTGGTGAATTATACTGATGGGGAATGTAGATTGTGAGCCCCAATGGGGACAGCAGTGATAATGTCTGTAAAGCGAGGTGTAATTAATGGCGCTATATAAGTGAGTAAAATAAATAAAATAGTCTGTACAGTCATTCAGTTTTGATCCTATATGTATGGCCTTTATTTGCAACCAATCTGCTTATTTAAAGGTCAGATGTTTGATTTTAGATTACCGTAATTTTACGCGTATGTCTACATCTACATCTAGTGCTTGAAGGTGGAATCTGAATGCTGTAATGCTGTATAATTATGTGTGCCATATGTTAACATGGCCTTAGGTTATGTTATGTTCTCCTCAGTGGAAGCATAAAGGAGATTTTGGTTAGGATATGGGTTGAACTAGATGGATGTAAAGTCTTCCTTCAACCTTAAGAACTATTTTACTTTGATTTTGTCATTTTCTTTTCTTGCTCCTCACTTGGACACCTTTTTTTTGTCCTTGCTTGTATTTTTCGGATGTGCAGTGCTTTGTTTGCTATGTCGCTGTCAGGTTCACCCTTCTATTGAAAGCCAAGTGAGTTTCTCCAGTATTGCACCCACTTAAACATTTCCCATGCCGGGCCAGTAACGTTCATACACAATTAACATCCATTATATATTCCTCCGACAGGATTTTATCCAAAGTGGCCATAGAAATGATGAATATGCACTTTATCCCCGTAGCAAATTTGATTTGTGTAATGATTTCCGTTCAGATATGGCTATCGGTGAACCTCACAGCTTTCCCATTTTATGACACTTAATGGACGGCATCCAGTGTGAGAGACGTGCTCCGAGGAGCTTAACTGCTTAACGGTTATTGAGCCCGGCTACCTTTTACCGATTTTGTAATATTTCTAGCACATTTTTTAATTGATTTCAAACCAAGTAAAATGCTTTTTACGGAGACTATAATATCAGAAGGTGATACCTCGCTGACCACCATGTTTTCAGCTTTCTTAGAGATTACATGCAGTGTTGGATGCTTAAAGCGTTAGATTAGAAGAACAGGTGCATCATGACAAATTGTAATGCAAATCTGTAATTTACAGGCAACATGTGGATTTTCGTGTCTTCATCCTGTATCAGATTAGTAAATGCAACATTTTGTATCTCCAGGCAGTATAAAAAGCTGCGCGCCTTACTCTCAGATGCCCGACATGACTGTGTCTTTTTCCCAAACGAGTTCCAGCATTACGCCTATCTTCCTCGCGAGATTGGAGAGTCTGTGGAAGACTGGCAGACAAGGTACTGTGCTTCAATGTGAGCTTGACTTATCCTATTAAGTCACCTGTTTCTTAAAGGAAAACCACACAACATATTAAGCCCGCCACAGCTTTGCACCGCTTAACACACCCGCCTCCAAGTCTGAAGCCCACAGCATCACCCCACTCATGCCCCAGCCACCAGCTTCCTGCAGCAACAACCCTGCCTCCCCTGATAAGATAAGCTACCATAAAAGCGGACTATTAAGGTACCTTCACATTAAGCGACGCTGCAGCGATAGCGACAACGATGCCGATCGCTGCAGCGTCGCTGTTTGATCGCTGGAGAGCTGTCACACAGACCGCTCTCCAGCGACCAACGATGCCGAGGTCCCCGGGTAACCAGGGTAAACATCGGGTTGCTAAGCGCAGGGCCGCGCTTAGTAACCCGATGTTTACCCTGGTTACCATCCTAAAAGTAAAAAAAACAAACAGTACATACTCACCTGCGCGTCCCCCGGCGTCCGCTTCCTGACACTGACTGAGCTCCGGCCCTAACAGCAGAGCGGTGACGTCACCGCTGTGCTTTTACTTTCACTTTAGGGCCCGGCGCTCAGTCAGAGCAGGAAGCGGACGGCAGGGGACGCGCAGGTGAGTATGTACTGTTTGTTTTTTTTACTTTTACGCTGGTAACCAGGGTAAACATCGGGTTACTAAGCGCGGCCCTGCGCTTAGTAACCCGATATTTACCCTGGTTACCAGCGTAAAACATTACTGGTATCGTTGCTTTTGGTGTCAAACCTGACGATAAACGCCAATCTGACGACCAAATAAAGTTCTGAACTTTATTCAACGACCAGCGATATCACAGCAGGATCCTGATCGCTGCTGCGTGTCAAACTAAACGATATCGCTAGCCAGGACGCTGCAACGTCACGGATCGCTAGCGATATCGTTTAGTGTGAAGGTACCTTTAGATGCACCAGCATTTTCTTAATAACATTTTTTTTCCTATTTTCCTCACCAAAATTAAGGGTGTGTCTTATGGTCCGGTGCATCTTATAATCTGCAGAATACCGTAACTGTAAACAGTTACTGTAATTTTGGCTTTTCTAGGGACATAAACTTGTTTTAAAGTTTGTACTCCAGCGTCTGTGACAACAGGGAATGTCCTCAGATATCCGCCAATTCCATCTGACGGCCACTCAGCTTTTGCAGTTGTAACAAGTGCTTTTAACGTTTCACCCTTGGAAGCCATGCAGTCACTTGTAGTAAACTGTGCACAGCCCATCACTGTGTGGCACAAAGGAAGCCCTCTAACCAAGATATACATCTCCTTTTTAGTAAAATTAACTCATCAAAACTTTTAAAAATCACATGAAATTTGAAAAAAGTTAATAGTGTGGTGGTGCCAGTTTACACAAGGGTAAACCTGATGACAGATTCCCTTTTACATGGATTTTCAGTGGTACTAAGCGATGGCAACAGAATATTTCTAGTATATACCATTCATTGATGATTGTTTGTCCAACAGGTGTGCTACCTCCAAATTATTAAAGGGAACCTGTCACCCCCAAAATCGATGGTGAGGTAAGCTCACCGGCATCAGGGGCTTATCTACAGCATTCTGGAATGCTGTAGATAAGCCGCCGATGTTACCTGAAAGATAAGAAAAAGAGGTTAGATTATACTCACCCAGGGGAGGTCCCGCTCCGATGGGTGTCTCAGGTCCGGTACAGCGCCTCCCATCTTCATTCCATGCCATCCTCTTCTGGTCTTCACTCTGCGGCTCTGGCGCAGGTGTACTTTATCTGCCCTGTTGAGGGCAGAGCAAAGCACTACAGTGCGCAGGCGCCGGAAAGGTCAGAGAGGCCCAGCGCCTGCGCACTGCAGTACTTTGCTCTGCCCTCAACAGGGCAGACAAAGTACGCCTGCGCCGGAGCCACGGCGTGAAGACCAGAAGAGGACATCATGGAATGAAGATAGGAGGCGCCGGAGTGGACCTGAGACACCCATTTGACCGGACCGCAGTGGACCGCCCCTGGGTGAGTATAATCTAGCATCTTTTTCTCCTCTTTCAGGTAATATCGGGGGCTTATCTACAGCATTACAGAATCCTGTAGATAAGCCCCTGATGCCGGTGAGCTTACCTCACCATCGATTTTGGGGGTGACAGGTTCCCTTTAAAATACAAAGGTGTTTTTTTTTCTGATGATCACCATGGCCCTTATGAATCTTTTCCTGCTTTGTACCCTGGCCATACAGTTGCCCCATTTCTGATCAGTGAGAGTTGCAGTAGTCAGACCCCTACAGATTAGAAGGCAGCTACATATCCTTATGTAATTTGCTGCCTATAGAATATTTCTCTAATTGTTGGAATGTCCCTTTTATGATATCAAATTATTGCTAAATTTGTATTTTTCTTTGTACCGTCTGCAGATGTATCTACAACTCTTGTGTGTGGTACTATCAGCACTGTCATGCTATGGTTCCTGTCATCATGGTAACAGAGAGGGAACAGATCATCCAAAGATACAGCAATGAAACCGAGGGGGTTTATGTGTTATCATTTAAGGTCAGTGTGCGCAGCGCAGGCAAAAGAGAAAAAATGTGCAATGTACACCACCACAGGCACATGCCGCGTATCCATCATTCCTTACACACGTAATCTAGATATTTATTAATGTTCTTCTAAACTATGTCCCTTGCACTCTGTGGAGTGAATCCGAACATCATAATATAGATCCGTAGGAATGACATCTATTGATGTCTAAGAAGAAAAAACATCTATATGAAATTGGAGGCATTTCCCCCTCTAGATATAGTAGGGTCCCATAAAAAGTATGGAGGTGTGAGATGTCTATATGCACGAGCACAGTCCCCATCTTCTGACCTTTCTAGATACTGTGCCAGAATACATCCATATTACTAAGATGTCTACTGCATTGGACAAAGGTCACATCAGTAAAACTACCGATCATGACATTTTGTTTGCATGGATAGTTTTTGTTTTTCTTTTCTTTTTACATTATGGACCAGAGGGAATAATAAAAGAGAGCAATAAATTGGTTCTGTATTTTTATATGTTCATATCTACAGTATTAAAGGGGGGGGGGGCTGCAGAGATGACTTTGTCAAAAATATTATAAAGCACCCTCTCCTAGTGTATCCTCACCCATCCCCTGTAGACTGTGAGCCCTCGTGGGCAGGGTCCTCTCTCCTTCTGTACCTGTTAGTGCCTTGTTTTTGCTCATGTTTATTGTATTTGTCTATATTTGCCCCCTTTACACATGTAAAGCGCCATGGAATAAATGGTGCTATAAAAATATATTATAATAATAATAAAAAGTGAGGCGTGCACTGCATTAATGAGAAGGATAGGTACATTTTTTTATAAGTCTATGCCCACATCAGCAGTACTTGTTAGTTTCACCACTTCAACATTGTGTACCTATCTCCATAATTGTAAGGTAGCCTGTTTTGCAGAAGTGCACACGGCAGTAGTGACTGGGGCACCCCTACTCTTACTGGGAGAGTGGCCACTTGCCCATAACCCCTTCATCTAATCCCTGGTGGCTTTTCCTACCATGACGCTAGATTTCACCACTGGTACTAAAAACAGCGCTGTACATAGTAGTTATTTAGGAGTCATTAATATCTATAAATGCTATATACAGCTCTAATCTCATATGGCAGTGGGTGGTGTGGGAGCAGCAGTAGTAGATCCTGATCCATGGAGGGTGCACTCTTAAGGTACCGTCACACTAAGCGACGCTGCAGCGATAGCGACAGCGATGCCGATCGCTGCAGCGTCGCTGTTTGGTCGCTGGAGAGCTGTCACACAGACCGCTCTCCAGCGACCAACGATGCCGAGGTCCCCGGGTAACCAGGGTAAACATCGGGTTGCTAAGCGCAGGGCCGCGCTTAGTAACCCGATGTTTACCCTGGTTACCAGCGTAAAATGTAAAAAAAACAAACAGTACATACTTACATGCGTCCCCCGGCGTCCGCTTCCTGCAATGACTGAGCGCCGGCAGTAGCAGGGCACAGCGGTGACATGTGCTTTCACTTTCACTTTACTGCGCTCAGTCAGTGTGGGAAGCGGACGCCGGGGGACGCATGTAAGTATGTACTGTTTGTTTTTTTTACATTTTACGCTGGTAACCAGGGTAAACATCGGGTTACTAAGCGCGGCCCTGCGCTTAGTAACCCGATGTTTACCCTGGTTACCAGTGTAAAATATCGCTGGTATCATTGCTTTTGCTGTCAAACACGGCGATACACGGCGACCTAGCGACCAAATAAAGTTCAGACCTTCTAGCAGCGACCAGCAATTTCACAGCAGGATCCAGATCGCTGCTGCGTGTCAAATACAGCGATATCGCTACCTAGGACGCTGCAACGTCACAGATCGCTGGCTATATCGCTGCGACGTTGCTTAGTGTGACGGTACCTTTAATGATTTTTGAATCACGGGGTCTGTTCTTATCTTTCAGCTTTCCCCTTCAGTTACAGTGCAGTGTAGAAACTTGAACAAAGTAAAGCACCTTGGCCACTCCTTCAGTTTCTTGCTTACAAGCAAATGTCTTGCTTATTTTTTATTTTTTTATAGTATTATTTGGAAACCTTCTGGCCAGATCTGAAGGCAGCCAAGGAACTCTACGACTCCGTTCGACAGGCCCTCTTCGAACGTGAGACTGACAGTCGGGAGAGTAATGGTAAGGAGTATCAGGAACATCTTCCTCTGGAAGTTCTGGAAGCAGGCATCAAGTCCGGAAGATATAAGCAGGTGAGTCAGAGCCGCTGGTCAGAGAAGGCAGAGTATGGCGCAGATGATTTGTAGTGAGCTAACATGAATCTCGCTATGCAGGGTGTGCTCAGTGTGAACAAGCACCGCTCCCAGATGGAAGCATTTGTACGACTCCAGGGCTTGGCTGGAAAAGATTCAGGTAACTGAAAATAAAATGGATCCGCACTGTGTTGCAAACAACTGTTCAGTAACAGATGGGAAAAGTACATCTAAGGCTGCATACTCGCATCCATGTGCAATGTCCGAGTGCCTCCTGTTTTTTTTTTTTTTTTCTTGGACAGCATGAATCCATTGCGTTAATATTTTACCTGTTCAGACATCAGTTAAAATGATAAATCCAAAAATGAGACCAGTGAAACTTAGACCCATTGAGAATGTCCTACTCAGATCTTGAAACTCTGTTCACAATAGAACATGTTCCGTGTGCTCTCCAATAAAAAATCGGGCAGCACACCATCACTTAAGACGGATGTGTGAACTCAGCCTTTAGTGTGCCAGATCGAAGAAAGAAAGTTGCGGCACTCACGTAACTGATGTTTCCATGTTAAAGGGGTTCTCTCAAGTTATGTTTTCAGGAGAGCACCCCTCCCCAGCATTCAGGCTTTCTGCTCTGCCGTGTGTCACACGCTCCTGAATGATGGACAGTTTGGCCGTTAGTATGCTTTCACTACTGTTCTGAACTGTGCATTCTCAGTGCTGCTCTTACAGGTACAGTAGCTTTGCCTCTGCACCATCAGAAGAGCATAGGGAACCTAAGGCTGGCTGAAGCAAGACAGTCCATTTCAGAGAAACACTTGCAGGCTCTATAGCAAAAAAAGTACACAAGCAAAAAACAAAACAAGCAAATATCTTGTATTAAGTACATGGATAGTAATAGTACATGAAAATATTGATCAAAGAAGTATAAATCCATCCCACTGTGACAGGACCACTCCGATTGGGTACACCTTATCTCTAGTACCTCACCTGTTGTCTGCTGACCTCAATATAGATAACGGCTGAGCAGGACACAGGCCCATCTGTTCACACACCTGCCCATGGGAAGCTACAGTGGGGCAAAAAAGTATTTAGTCAGTCAGCAATAGTGCAAGTTCCACCACTTAAAAAGATGAGAGGCGTCTGTAATTTACATCATAGGTAGACCTCAACTATGGGAGACAAACTGAGAAAAAAAAATCCAGAAAATCACATTGTCTGTTTTTTTATCATTTTATTTGCATATTATGGTGGAAAATAAGTATTTGGTCAGAAACAAACCATCAAGATTTCTGGCTCTCACAGACCTGTAACTTCTTCTTTAAGAGTCTCCTCTTTCCTCCACTCATTACCTGTAGTAATGGCACCTGTTTAAACTTGTTATCAGTATAAAAAGACACCTGTGCACACCCTCAAACAGTCTGACTCCAAACTCCACTATGGTGAAGACCAAAGAGCTGTCAAAGGACACCAGAAACAAAATTGTAGCCCTGCACCAGGCTGGGAAGACTGAATCTGCAATAGCCAACCAGCTTGGAGTGAAGAAATCAACAGTGGGAGCAATAATTAGAAAATGGAAGACATTCAAGACCACTGATAATCTCCCTCGATCTGGGGCTCCACGTAAAATCCCACCCCGTGGGGTCAGAATGATCACAAGAACGGTGAGCAAAAATCCCAGAACCACGCGGGGGGACCTAGTGAATGAACTGCAGACAGCTGGGACCAATGTAACAAGGCCTACCATAAGTAACACACTACGCCACCATGGACTCAGATCCTGCAGTGCCAGACGTGTCCCACTGCTTAAGCCAGTACATGTCCGGGCCCGTCTGAAGTTTGCTAGAGAGCATTTGGATGATCCAGAGGAGTTTTGGGAGAATGTCCTATGGTCTGATGAAACCAAACTGGAACTGTTTGGTAGAAACACAACTTGTCGTGTTTGGAGGAAAAAGAATACTGAGTTGCATCCATCAAACACCATACCTACTGTAAAGCATGGTGGTGGAAACATCATGCTTTGGGGCTGTTTCTCTGCAAAGGGGCCAGGACGACTGATCCGGGTACATGAAAGAATGAATGGGGCCATGTATCGTGAGATTTTGAGTGCAAACCTCCTTCCATCAGCAAGGGCATTGAAGATGAAACGTGGCTGGGTCTTTCAACATGACAATGATCCAAAGCACACCGCCAGGGCAACGAAGGAGTGGCTTCGTAAGAAGCATTTCAAGGTCCTGGAGTGGCCTAGCCAGTCTCCAGATCTCAACCCTTTAGAAAACCTTTGGAGGGAGTTGAAAGTCCGTGTTGCCAAGCGAAAAGCCAAAAACATCACTGCTCTAGAGGAGATCTGCATGGAGGAATGGGCCAACATACCAACAACAGTGTGTGGCAACCTTGTGAAGACTTACAGAAAACGTTTGACCTCTGTCATTGCCAACAAAGGATATATTACAAAGTATTGAGATGAAATTTTGTTTCTGACCAAATACTTATTTTCCACCATAATATGCAAATAAAATGATAAAAAAACAGACAATGTGATTTTCTGGATTTTTTTTTCTCAGTTTGTCTCCCATAGTTGAGGTCTACCTATGATGTAAATTACAGACGCCTCTCATCTTTTTAAGTGGTGGAACTTGCACTATTGCTGACTGACTAAATACTTTTTTGCCCCACTGTATATAGATGAAATTCCTAGCTCAAAAAGGGGAAGCCACAACCCTGTTTGTGAAAAGTGCAAGAAACTACAGCAAAACCAAAGAAATTAGCCGGAGCATAAGTTGGTATACATGCCTTATGTAGGAGCACGACACTGTGGCCATTTCACAGAAAAAAGAAAAAAACAAGAAAAAACAAAATGAGCACGTACCCTGTAGTAAATTGTAATAGTACAAGTAAATGACATTATAGCTATAGCAAAGAACTTGTAAGTGCTGCACTTATCGCCTAGGAAACCAGCTACCACTGATATACTGCAGAAGTGGCTGGTAACCAAGGCAGCAAGCACTAAACTATAGAATTAAAAATCCCTCTGTTCCTCAGACTAGGGAGGAATTTTAATGATAAAATGCAAAGTTGAACTTGAATAATTCTTAATCATTTTTAAAGATCCACATTGAGTGAGCTCCGCGACCTTTCTTTTTTTCCTTTGGTATTACTTTTATACTTGTTCCTACACTGTGCCTTAATTTCCAACATTCAAGGTTTTCACATCACATGTGAGATTTATTGAGCCTGCATTTTATCTTGCTCCAACGTCAAAGTGTAATTGGGCTTTTCATATTCTAGACTTGCAAAGTGATGTTCTGATCCATGGTAACAAGGCACGGAACAGAGCAATCCATGGGGACATGGTGGCTGTGGAAATTCTTCCTAAATGTGACTGGAAGGGGAGAATTGGAGCGCTGTGTGAGCGCGAGGCTGAGGAGAGAGCTGTGGACACACAGAGCGAGGTTATGATGACTGGTGAGTGGGGTTGTTATGTTATTACAGAATAATAGGGGAAGACGGCGCTAAGCGTCTGTGTATTTTGTACATGGAGCATGGATAATTAATCTTTGCTCAGAGCACATGATGGACAGGAACCTTTGCTACCATTTGTCTCGTGTATCCTCAGGTCGTATTGTAGGAGTGCTCCAACGGAATTGGCGGGATTTTGTGGCTACTTTTCCATCTAAGGAAGAAATACAAACTCAAGGCAAAAACGCCCAGAAGGTTCTTGTAACTCCTTGGGACTATAGAATCCCCAAAATCCGGATCAGCACCCAGCAAGCAGAGGCTTTGCAGGTACAATAAGTAGACATCTATGTTTCCAGCACCAGATTGTAGCCGATCTCTGCTTTAAGTACAGTCATGACTGTGACCACATGTAATGATTTTGTATTCCCTGTGTATATTCTTTGTGATCAGGATTTTAGGGTGGTGGTGAGGATAGATTCCTGGGAATCTAGTTCTCTCTATCCAAACGGACACTTCGTGCGAGCTCTAGGACGTATTGGTGACCTGGAAGCAGAAATTGCAACTATTTTAGTGGAAAACAGTATTAGTATGAACCCTTTCTCAGAAGCCCAGGTCAGTTTTTCTCCCAATTAACTAAATGGACTGGAAATATGCAATACCCATTGCCTTATTGTGGACTTTTATGTTTGTCTCTTATTAGCTTGCAGAAATGCCATCTAACAGTCCAGAAAACCCATGGCGGGTGGCTCTAGAACAATGTGACCGACAAGACCTGCGGGAGACTCACTTGGTATTCAGTATAGACCCTATAGGCTGTGAGGATGTGGATGATGCCCTGTCCATTCGTGCTTTGAAGAGTGGGCATCTAGAGCTTGGTGTCCACATTGCAGATGTCACACACTTTGTGCAGCCAAACTCTTACACAGACATGGAGGCGAAAACAAGGTCAGTGATATCCCAGCACATGAGGTCACACCATCTGCTCTGTTGGTGAATGTCTTAACCCCATTCTGACCTCTGACGGGATAGTACGTCTGAGGTCAGAACCCCCGCTTTGATGCGGGCTCCGGCAGTGAGCCCACATCAAAGCCGGGACATGTCAGCTGTTTTGTACAGCTGACATGTGCCCGCAATAGCGGCGGGTGGAATCGCGATTAGTGATGAGCGAGTGTACTCTTTGCACAGGTTTTCCCGAGCACACTCGGGTGACCTCCGAGTATTTATGACTGCTCGGAGATTTAGTTTTCATTGCGGCGGCTGAATGATTTACAGCTACTAGCCTGCTTGATTACATGTGGGGATTCCCTAGCAACCAGGCAACCCCCACATGTACTCAGCTAAATCTCCGAGCAGTCATAAATACTCGGAGGTCACCTGAGCGTGCTCAGGAAAACTCGAGCAACGAGTACACTCGCTCATCACTAATTGCGATCCACCCGCCGCTATTAACTAGTTAAATGCTGCTGTCAAAAGCTGACAGCGTCCTTTAACTAGCGCTTCCGACCATCGGGCGGGAAACGAGCGCATCGCTGACTCCCGTCACGTGATCGGGGGATAGCGATGCATTGACATGACAATCAGAAGTCTCCTTGAGACCTCTGATTGTTGATGCCGGATTGCTATGAGCGCAACCCTTTGGTCGGCGCTCATAGCAATGCAGTAAGTCTGCTACATAGGGGCGATCTGAACATCTCTGCTATGTAGCAGAGCCGATCGAGTTGTGCCAGCTTCTAGCCTCCCATGGAGGCTATTGAATCATGGCAAAAGTAAAAAAGAAAATGTTTTAAAAAATATGAAAAAAAATAAAAAATATTTCGCCCCATTCAAAATAAAACAATAAAAAAAAAATCAAACCTACACATATTTGGTATCGCCACATTCAGAATCACCCGATCTATCAATAGAAAAAAGGAATAACCTGATCGCTAAACGGCGTAGCGAGAAAAAAAAATCGAAACGCCAGAATTATGTTTTTTTGGTCGCCGTAACATTGCGTTAAAATGCAATAACAGGCGATCAAAAGAACATATCTGCCTCAAAATGGTATCATGGTAATGGTAACCAGAGATCACGAAAAATAGAGATGCTACGGGTATCAGAAAATGGCGCAATTTTTTTTTTTTTAAGCAAAGTTTGGAATTTTTTTACCGCTTAACCTAGACATGTTCGGTGTCTATGAACTCATAATGACAGGTCAGTTTTAGCATTTCGTGAATCTAGCAAAAAAGCCAAACAAAAAACAAGTGTGGGACTACACTTTTTTTGCAATTTCACCGCACTTGGAATTTTTGTCCCATTTTCTAGTACACGACATGCTAAAACCAATATCGTACAAAAGTACAACTTGTCCCTCAAAAAATAAGCCCTCACATGGCCATACTGACAGAAAAATAAAAAAGTTATGGCTCTGTCAAGGAGGGGAGCGAAAACCGAAAACGCAAAACCGAAAAAAGCTGGGGTCATGAAGTGGTTTAAGAAGCACTCTTCTACCCATCAAAGTTTTTATCCTCTTAATATATTGCAGTCATCACATTATGTAACATTGTGTAGTTACAATTGTTCATTTTCCCCTTCTACCCTGTTAATTCATTTATTTTACATTAAGTCATTGACATCACGCTCTCTGTAGAAACAGAAAATCAATTTTGTCTGCAAAAGTCATGAGTCACTACTGCAAAAGTCTATGGCAGGGGAGGAGCAGAGCAGCTGGGTCAGGAGCTGAAGGGGATGAAAAAATGCAGGGACAAGAGACTTCCTGTTTCTACATAAAGCAGAGAAAAGAGGAGAATTAGCTGGGTAGAAAGGCAAAATGAGCAACTGTAAGTACACAGTGCTATATAATATGACGACTGAAATATATTAAGAGGATAAAAACTTTCATAGGAGGAGGAGGAGTGCTTGTTTAAGTGAGGACATCATAAAGCAGTTTCTATTATTATATTTTGCTCTGTCTACAAATAACACAAAAGGAGCCATACTTGCCCCCTGCCGCTTCAGCGCTGCCTCTGCTGTTTGCTGACCTGGCTGCTGTGATGTTAAAGTAAGCGGCACAAAATGGGCAGAGTAATCCTATGAACTATAAAAAATGTAAACTTGGACAGATCCTTTAAGTAATGATTTATGTGCACAAGATAAAATGAAATGTATATTAGAACCCGTGTTCTCTGGCTGTTCCATTTTAGTCTGATTCCTATAAGCTGATCATGCCTGCTCATATATGGGGCTTTACAGGGTGAACAACCCCTTTAAAATATTAGCTGTCCGTGCTTTCCAGATGTGCATCTCTCTAATCCAATTAAAAAGAAGAGGCAAACTAGATGGATACATTGCTAAAACAATGGTGGAGGGTGGTGAGTCTGGGATTTCTAAGAATGCTCTCCATAAAGAAGTCACAGACTGCAAAGTTCACTTTCTAAAATTGAAAAGGGGCTACCAGAATACATGGTTAGCAGCCATTGATGATGAGGGCATCCGGCATGTTGACCTTGCTGGAGTCTCGCCTGACTTGCATGTAAGCGATAATTTTTTCCTTTTACTCCATGTCTGTATTTCTTAGTACAACCAGATCGTATTCACCATCACTCCTCCTAACATCCTGACACCTGTATCCTTTTCTGTACACATTTCTTCCGCAGGGCTACCACTTACTACCTTGCTGATCGTCGCTTTGACATGCTGCCTCATATTCTCAGTGCAGACCTGTGCTCCTTACTTGGGGGAGTTGACAGGTAAGTAATCGTATTACTCCCCACAAGTACTACTACTACTTGGATGTGTGGAAGAGAGTGATGGATTCTCCAGTTACTTTGTCTGTTATGCTGTTGTATTGCTTTATTCAGATTTTTTTTTCCTGAAGTTCACTAACATTTTCCTACTAACCTCATGAAATTGTAGCTGCTTTCCAACCAAGAAAAAAAAAAAGAAATTCCATCTACAATAAATAAGAAATCATAATAATTAAAAAATATATAATTAACCTATTGTGGTTGGACTCTCTGCAAAGCATAAAATATGAGCACAGATATTCTCATTGTTCAAATAGGTTGGAAATAGATATTTTGGTAGAATGGAGTAATTACAGTCACAAATTCTTGTCTACAGTCCTTTTATCCAAATTACCTAAACGACTGTAGCAAGCTATAAACCCGGGCTTTGCCTTTTCCAGTTTACATTTATGGTTATGGTAATGGAGCAGTAATTTTACGAATTTTGGTATAATGCAGGACAAAACGTGTTTCCTGCCAATATCCACAGCATCACCTAGAGGCAGAAATGTGAACTGTGACCTGCATAAAATAGCAAGATCGCCATGTGTTTCATTCTATGTATTGCCACAGCTTTCTTAATTGCCATAAAATGTTATGATAGCAACATCTGAATAAGTTTAGGTTAAGCTAACAAAAAAAAAGTACTTGTGGAGTGTCTTTTGCAACCGCTGCATGTCCATTCTGTCACAGACATGCTATGGATGTTCTCCATTGACTTCATTTAAGAAACTGGTTTGCAATAAAAATCTGCAGTTGAAGTTTGTGGATTTCATTACTGATTTTCGGCCAAAATGGTGTGGAAATTTTAAACCCAGGCTTGTGCTGTTTCAGCCAGCAAACAATACATTAATTGCATGGGCTAAACTATTGTTGTCTGTTTATTAGACCAGAAAAGAATATTTCATGTGTTATTTTCCTCCCGTTAGTCTACATGTGTGCATGTGAAATATCCATATGCTTCCCTCCAGGTATGCAGTGAGTGTAATGTGGGAGATGGACAGTGCAACGTATGAGATCAGCAGAGTGTGGTATGGACGGACCATCATCCGATCGTCCTACAAGCTAAGTTATGAGGTGGCTCAGCAGCTGCTGGATGGCAATCTCGAGCCACTTGGCACTGAGCCTGAGCTGAAGTCACTTTCACAGGACTCGATTCAACTGGATCGTCTGCTATGGGCAATACGTAAACTGACTGAGGTCGCTCAAGCCGTCAGGTCTAGGAGAGATATGCATGGCGCCCTGGAGTTGGAAGGAGTGGAAGTACGGGTGCAATTGGGGGAGGAACACAGCATTGATGACCTGGTTCCCAAGCAGCCTTTGCAGGTTCATGAGACTATTGCAGAATGCATGATTCTAGCAAATCACTGGGTGGCCAAAAAGATTTGGGAGAGCTACCCTCAGCAAGCATTACTCCGACTGCACCCACCTCCACGACAGGAGTTTTTTAAGGAGCTGAAGGAGAGTGCTCAGGCCAAAGGGTTTTTAATTGATACCCGGTGAGTTCAATACTTATATATATGATGTTACCAGTGACCTTTGTCAGCACCGTGCTCTGGGGCCACCTCCGCTAGATTTTCCATTTGGTATTCTGACCGCCCTGCACACATGGAGTACGGTCCGGTCATACTGACTTGTAGAAAGTTAGATTTCTCCTTTTATCTGCTGTAGTCACCAGTGCATCCTATATGTGAAATTACACCTATTGTATTCACTTTTCAAGCACCAACAAGACTTTGGCTGATTCTTTGGATAAAGCAAACGATCCGTCTGACCCTTTGGTGAACCGGTTATTGCGGGCGATGGCGACACAGGCCATGTCCAATGCTCAGTATTTCTCTACGGGCTCATACACGGAGGATCTTTTCTATCACTATGGTGAGTGTTGTGTGACTTCCACATGGCAGAAGCTGTACGCATCTTATCGTTTCTAATTGATAAGTTGTATAAGAGCGCAGCATATCTGCGGGCTACTGAGCTGATCATCCCCTGCTTGTTCAATCTCTAGAGAGCCTGCTCCAGTGACGTGCTTTCTGAGAAATGTAGTCTTTGTATTACACCCAGTAAAGTACCGGTACTTACAAAGTTACCTCTTCTGTAGGTTATATGTGAAATGCAAAATGATTCGAAATCAAAAATATATTTTTATAAGTGATGATAAATGGTAATTCTCTGAAATGTGTCCTACCAGTCCGACATGGAGGGCATCAGGAAGAGATCAACTCTGATTTCTCTGTATACATCAGGACCTTGCCAAAAGATATGCATGCTAAAACATAGTCTGCTTTTTCACAGTTTTTCCCCCCTCATTAATTCTTGACTTGGACCTAAATAACTTTAAGTACCAGACAGTTTTCTTTATTTTTTTTGCCAGTCTACATTTCTACAGTTTTAGAGTTATTGCCTATCCATGCTTACTGTAACTGAGGCATCCATAGAAGCCCAGTTGCAGGGGAAAATAGCCCTTTATGGTGACCCAATTGAGTGGCAAAGCCGATCTTGGCCTGCTAGAACCTGGCGGGCCTGCTGTGCCTGGCGGACACATTATGTGAATGCTGGGTCAATGGAAATATCGGCATGGAGTTCTCATCTAGCCTGCATAGTAGTGGACTTAAATGATCAGCTTCTTATGCTAGATTGCAAAATCTTATATCTCTCGCCATAAAATTCACCATGCTGTAGAATTAAGTTCCATGACCAGGCACCGCAAATTTGCTGTAGATGATCAACATCAGGTTAATATTTAGATTTATTGTACATTTAGAAATATAGATGTAAAATTTTGGCAAATGTGTATTGAATAATAAACTGTTGGCTTTTATTAATTACTACATAAACTGGAAATCTAAATGTCTGACTGAAATAGCTGGAAACATTGAATCCCTTCCAGACATGTGATGAACAAAACGGATATGAGTTCATGTAGCAGGCTCAGAAGCTGAGCCCGCCTTATGTCTGGCAGATTCCGGCTGTGTTATACAACTGCTGTGACAACTTAGCTCTGATTCCTACTGTGTAATTTCTGACAGTGACATTTAAATGGCCTGATTGCCAGGTGTGGTTGTTCCAGCGCCCATTGAACATTGGACTCATTGATACCTTTGTGCACTGTGACCTAACTGTACATCTCAGTCAGGGTGCTCATGGAGTGAGTTCAGAAACTGAGCCTGCACTATAATGGACAGATGCCAGCAGTAATACATACCCAGCATCTGACGGTAATCGTATTGATCCAGGCTAGCCTTGATCGTTGCTGTTTAACTATTTAAATGCCACTGTCAATCTCTGACAGTGGCATTTAAATAATGCAACACCCGTTTTGCGTGCTTGCAGTGGGGTGGCAATGGGTTATCGGGGCTGCCAGGGCCTGCTAAAGGCACCTATTGCCACCATTTTGGCACAATTTCACCCAATTTGGAGTTCTTTTTACCCAGTACGTGATTTGGTAAAATGAATGGTCTCATACAAAACTATTACTCATCCCACAAAGAACAAGCCTTCAGATAGATATATCGAAGGAAATAATAAAGAAGATATGTCTCTTGGAAGAATGGGAGGAAAAAACAAAACTATAAAAACAAAAAATAAGCTGGTCCTGAAGTAGTTAAAGTAGGATCGTCTATGACTTGTGATGTTTGGAGTTTTTACCTTTTTTGTGACACTTTTTCAGGATTGGCCCTTGACAAATACACGCACTTCACGTCCCCGATCCGTCGATATGCGGATATAATAGTGCATAGACTTCTCCTTGCTGCTATTACCGATGGCCCAAGAGAAGCTCTTCTTGGGAATAAAGACTTGGAGGAGCTGTGCCGTCATATCAACAGTCGCAACTGGGTAAGAAACACCGTGCACCTAGTTTAGCCGCTGTTCAAAATAATTCATCCAAGCTATTATCTGCCTTACCAAAAAGCATCAGCTGACCTCATCAGTCTTGTTACATTACAGGCTGCCCAGCATTGCCAAAAACAGTCTACAGAGCTCTTCCAGTGCATGTTCTTCAGAGACAAAGACCCAGAGAGTGACCAGCGCTGCATTTGTGATGCCATAATATACTCCATCCGCACCAACGGAGTCTTACTGTTTATACCCAGGTAAATGTCTTGAGAGGGAAACATCAAGAGATAAAAAGAGACCACAATATAAGCCTTTCTCAAATACTAATTAAAAAATATTCTCAGTAATTTAGTAATAAAACCTCTGGCCCTTTTAGAGAATCAGCTTCAGATCAACTGAAGTTGGAATATTGGATGTATCACAGTTTTGTGAGACTTCCTGCCTTTGGGTTTTTCCACTGTGTAGGGAGAGACCATACGTAATACTGATTTCTCCTCTCCTCATTGGGGGACACAGTGATTTTTAACATAAAACCTAGATCAGTCAGCTCTCTATGTATCCCCATGATATATCAATTTTTGGGCATATTTTCATTCCTCCGGGTTACCATTCTCCTTGTCAGTGGCGTTTGTCTCTACATAGTATGACGCTGTCCGGTAGTGTGGAAACAGAGACCGCTATTGGGAATGGATATTTATGGAACTCCTAAAACAAGATGTATTTGAATGGAAGGCAAATTTGTCATCTGGAAGTTAGGGAAAGCTTTTTGGTGGGATAATTTCTTCTAAAAAAAAAAAACACAGTAACTAATGACCGGCCAAACACAAGTGCAGTCAAAAATTTTTCGACTAGGCAGATCACAGGTCTTACAGACCTAGATCTGCTGTTGCCCATAGCGAGTGAGAAATCTCATTAAATTTTCAAACGATTGACAACTAAAATTGCTAAAACAGTCCATTTTGGATTTTATTAACCCCTTTCTGACATTTGTCATATGTCCCTGTGCCCTGGGCCTATCTGATCAGGGACATATTACTACTGCATGGCGATCGCCTGCACACATGGGCTGTGCGTTGGCGATCACCGCCGGATGTCAGCTGCTTCTGACAGCTGACACCCGGCACTAAGTTCCAGGAGCGGTCACACACTGCTCCTGACACTTTAACCTTCTAAATGATGTGATCAAAAGCGATAGCAGCATTCTGGGAGCTGGCAGAGGGATGACTGCCCCTCTGCCTTTGAATCGGAGATCCCGCAGCGTGACGTGGGGTTCCGATCGTTGACATGGTGACCCAATGTCGTCATGACGACATCCGGGTCACCAGAGTTAGGAAAGTTGCTTGATCATGTGCAGTGCATGATCAGCTACTTTCTCGGTCAGTGCAGAGGTGACAGTTTCTACAGAATGGGGATGCTGCTGCATACCAATGCTGTACAAGCGGTCAGCCTGCAAAAAATGATAGTCCCATATTGGGACAAAGTAAAAAAAAATAAATTAAGTTTTTCAAAGAATTGTAAAAATATTTATTTAAAAAAAATATATAAAAAATAATAATAAAAAATCAAAATATTGTAACTATAAATAATTATTTGTAAGAAATGTTTTCTTTATAAACAATAAAAGCTCACATGTTTGGTATCGCTGCGTCCGCAACGAGCTGACCTATAAAACTGTCCCACTAGTTAACCCCTTTAGTGAACACCATAAAAAAATAAAATCAAGGCAAAAAAGAGGGATTTTTGGTACTCACCATAAAATCTCTTTCTTGGAGCCTTCATTGGGGGACACAGGTGGCCATGGGTGTATGCTGCTGTCGCAAGGAGGCTGACACTATGCAAGTAAAGAAAAATAGCTCCTCCTCCACAGTATACACCCACTCAGAGGCACAAAGTACCTCAGTTAGTGTTAAAGATGTAGGAGAAGCAACCAAAAACTCGACATATTTACCAACCGAACAACAAAGGCTCATAGGCCCAATAATGGTACAAACAATTAGGGAGGGTGCTGTGTCCCCCAATGAAGGCTCCAAGAAGGATTTTATGGTGAGTACCAAAAATCTCTCTTTCGTTATCGCTTCATTGGGGGACACAGGTAACCATGGGACATCCCAAAGCAGTCCCTAGGGTGGGAAACAAACGATGGATGGAAAAACTGACTCAGGTCGGCCGGTGCGAAACCGCCTCCTGCAGCACCTTCCTTCCCAGGCCTGCATCAGATGAGGCATGGGTATGAACCCTGTAAAAACTCGCAAAGGAGTGCAAAGATGACCAGGTTGTGGCCTTACAATCTGGAAAGCCAGGGTCTGGTGACAAACAGCTCAGGAGGGCCCCACCGCCGAGCAAAGTGAGCTTTCACCCCCGGAGGAGGCTGTTTGTCCTGAACGCGGTATGCCTCCATGGCAGTAGTGAACTTAAAAGTTAGGAGCCCATTATGACAAATAGTGAACTTAGAAGCTAGGAACCCATTACGACAACCTTCAAAGATGACGAACAGGACGTCAGATTGTTAAAAGGGAGCAGTCCTTGAAAGGTAGACTCTGACAGGTCTGACGGGATCCAGCTTGTGGAGGGACTTCTCCAGGGGATGGACCAGAGAGAGACACAGAGAAGGAAGGACAATGTCTTCATTAATAAGAGATGAGAAGACCACCTTAGGTAGGAAAACCTTGTCCTGATATAAAATAGGAACGGAGAACGGCAGGACAATGCTGCTAACTCAGAAAACTCTCCCGATGGACACAATACAACTAAGAAAACAACTTTCCATGACAGGAGAGAAATGTGATGTCTTGAATGGGCTCAACAGGAGCGTGCCAAAGACGAGGTTAAAATCCCATGGATCTATCGGAAGACGATAAGGAGTTGCCAGGTGGGCGACTCCTTGAAGGTCTTTACTTGGGAACAAGAAGCCAGATTTCGTTGGAAAAGAGTTAACAGAGCGATAGACACGAGTAAAGACCCGCTTGTAGAAAACCAAGAATGGAAGGAAGAGCAAAGGACATGGGGACCAAACCATTCTCCTCACTCCACCAGAAGAAGGCCTTTCAGTATCTGTAGTAGATACACAAGGATGCTGGTTTTCTGGCCCTAATCATGGTCTGAATAACCTGATGGGAAAAACCAGCATCTCTCAGGACTACGGCCTCAACAGCCATGCTGTTAAACTCAGAGAAGATCTGGATGGCCTCGAAGCTTCTAGGGGGCGTCCATGAGCATGTTCACCAGGCCCTTTTTGGCCAGTCCGGAGCTATCAGGATTACGGGGATCCCTTCTGCCTTTATCTTTATCTCGACTCTCAGATAAAGGGGAGAGGCAGAAAAAGATAAGGCAGTTGGAATTGTGACCACAGGATTACTAGATTATCACAACGGATGGCTAGCGGATCCTGGGACCTGGCTACGAACTGGGGAACCTTGTGGTTCATCCGAGATGCCATAGGTCGACGTCCGGGGTGCCCCATTTCTGCATATCTGGATGAAGAGGGCGGGGCTGTGCGACCACTTGCCTGAAGCGAGGCCCTAGTGGCTCAGAAAATCGGCAGCCCGATTTTCTACCCTAGGAATGTGCACGGCTGATATGGTGGAAACGTAATGTTCTGCCCATCGCAAAAACCTTGTTACCTCTATCATAACCTGTTTGCTGCAAGTTCCGCCTTGACGGTTTATGTAAGCCGTGGCGTTGTCCAACTGTATGCGGACCGGTTGGCCCGCGAATAGGGTCTGCCAGTGGTGAAGGGCAAGGAAAATTGCCCTGATCTCCAGGAGATTGATGGGGAGAGCGGCCTCTTGGGTGTTCTAGCGGCCCTGCGCTGTATGACGAAGAAAAAACTGCTCCCCAACCGAGGAGACTGGCGACGGTGGTGAAGACCTGCCACTGGAGAGGAAGGAAGGACTCCCCTCATAGAAATGATAGCATCACCAGGTGAGAGACTGCCTCACCTTGAGAGGTAGAGACATGGGCCCATCCAGGGAGATGGTCCTCTTGTCCGAAGTCGACCAGAGGGCCAGCTGAAGAGGACAGGTATGGAACTGGGCAAAAGGAACGGTTTCCATGGAGCAATCCTCTTCCCTAGAACTCTCATGCAGGATCGTAGGAGGAGAGAAGCTGGTTGCTTTAGAGTACGGATCCCCTGGCAGAGGGATGAAAATTTCTACTTTGGAAGGAAGACACGGCTTTGGGTCGTGTCGAACCTTATACCCAGAAACACCAGGCGCTGAGCTGGGGTCAGGGAGGACTTCTCTCTGTTGATAGTCCAGCTGAGATGGACCACAGTGTCCAGAGAAAACTGAAGACTCTGGCTGCAGTCTTGGCAGTGTGGCCCCTTGATCATAAGATTGTCCAAGTAAGGAATTATGAGATTCCCCTTGGAGCGAAGGGTGTCCATGACCGCAGCCATAACCTTCGAGAATAGTCTGGAAGCAGAGGCCAGGTTGAAAGGAAGGGCCGTGAACTGATAAAGATCCTCCTGGATCGCAAACCGTAGGAACCTCTGATGCTGAACACAAACAGGAATGTGAAGAAATTCTCCCGGTTCCATGGAAGCGATTACCGAACGTAGTGACTTCGTCTTGAAATGGTGGATCCGAACGTGACAGTTCAATCGTTTGAGGTCCAAAATTGGAGGGATCGATCAGTCTTTCTTTGGGACTATGAAAAGAATAGAGTAGAACCCCAAAAAACATTCGTTCCTGGAGATGGGTACGATTACTCCTGTGCGTGGTACGGAAAGACGGCCTGAAGAAACCCTGGCACCTGCGACGTATGTCTTGGCGGGCGAGACAGAAGGAAACGTCTTCCTGGGAAAAAAGAAAAGTCGATTTTGTAGCCGGAAGTCACTATCTCTCTCAAGATTGAACCATTTCCAATTAAAAGGATGAGACTTGGACCAGGGAAGCGAGGTGCTTTTCCCGCCGGTGGTATCCGAAATTACTTGATCTAGCCTGGACCCAAAAAGTCTAGAGCCTTGGAAAGCAAAGCCAGTGAGGGACTTTTTTGATGGCAGATCCGCCTTCCACACTTTCAGCCAGAGAATGTGGCGTATAGCAACGATGTTGCTGGTTGCCCTGGCGGAGCAATCAGCCGTATCAAAGGAAGCAGTCACAAGATATTTATCGGCATAAACAATCTGATCTGCCATCTCATCCGGAGGACCTGCTGCTAGAGTAGCCTGACGAAACATTCTTGCCCAGTTAGACATGGACTTTGCCACCCAGGTGGAGGCAAGTGTGGGACAGAGGGAGGCACCAGCTGCTTCAAAGTCTGGCTCAGCCAAGGACTCAATCTGTCTATCCGTAGAATCCTTAAGAGATGCACTGTCCGGTAGACACTGGCAGATCCACAATAGGGGATTCTGCCCATTTATCAACGAGGTCTGGGCTAAAGGGATAGAGAATGTATAGCTGCTTCCTTCCCGGGAAGCGCTTTTCAGGGTGTTCCCAGTGTTTAGACATAAATGTTACAAATTCACTGTGATTAGGGAAATTCTGGGAAGGACATTTTACCCGTTTGAAGGAAATGGAGGGCTCCTGAGCAGGTGCCTCGTCCTCTCTTCAGAATTTGGGTAATTGCCAAGTTGAGGCTATCGAGCCTATCCTGCATCCTTAGGGTCTGGTCTGTATCAGACTCAGACTCAGACTGGGAATCCATATCCGACCCAAAAGCTGCCTCCGAGGAGTGGGCTTGGGGTGAGGAATGCATCCAGGAGGATGCGGAGGGACCCGGATAACTAGAGGAAGACCTGGAAATAGCCCGCTTCCTTTGCTTTGGACCCGATTTGTCCCTGTGAAAGTCGCGGTTAGGTACAAATATGAAAGTTGCTCCAGGACCTGGACCTGGGACTGTGAAACTTTTGTCAGGTCTGAGACAGACTGACTTGGCGACTGCCAAATGCATAGGGAGGGGAGTGCTCTCATCCCGGGCGTTAGAGGGCTTCTGCGGAAACATGGTGGAGGAGCTGCAGGACAGATAGGAATGGGCCTCTCTGAGATTGGGCATAAGAGAAGGACTAGGACTACTGCTGGGGAGAGCTAAGCCCTTGTGAAGCGAGAAAATAACCAGTCTGGGCTGGTCCTACCTGATAACGGAGATGGCGCTGTCACTGCTCAGGCTGCAGTGTCCCCCAGATCCAGTGCAGGTTAGTGATGGACGCCTGCTGTGCCCTTTGGAGCCGGAAGTCGATAGACAGATGCACGATTCTTCACACGCTTTTCAAACAGACGCCGCCTGCTGTGCCCTTTGGAAACGGAAGTAGATGGTGACAGACAGTGCAAGAATCTTCACACGCTTGGCAGACAGACACACCAAGCAGGGGGCGTGTCTCGGGTAATCGGGAGAGAGGAATAGAGAAAACACACTCTCTCCATTTCCCAAAAAAACGCGCTCAATGGAGGGGGCCACACTGATTGGCCGAGGTTCTAGTAAGGGGTGTGGCTAAGCTGAAGGTGACATCTGATTGGCCAGGGGCCCGGTAAGGGGGCGTGGCTACCCAGAGTCCGGGAGAAGGCCCAAAGCAAGGGACTAAATTAACAGAGGACCTGGAATTAGCTGCGATGCCTCGGCATCCACAATGACAGAACCGGCAAATGGCGTTAACGAAGGTCCTAGTCCGGGCTTGAAAATTGGCCGCGTCTGTACATTGGACAACATGGCTGGCTGATTTGAGCCGGCCGTGTCAGGGAGCAGGGGCCCCTCCTATTGGCTATGCCGCCGGAGGTGTGCAGCGGGCAGGGAGCGAAGGCCCCGTGATAGGGGTAAAAGCGCGCTATAAATACACGTTCTTGATGTGGGGGGAGAGAACCAGCCCTCTGATTGGGCACAGTAGCGCGTGTTACAGGAAAGCACTAGCCGGGATGAAAAAAAAAAATGGCCGCAGTCATTCGGTGGCGTCCTGTCGTGGGTTAACAGTGAGGCAGGCAGGTAGCTGCCCGGGACAGAGAAAAGGACATACCTGTAAAGGTGAATCCCGAATCCCTCTTCACTGACGAGGACATCATCAGGAGCCCTCAAATGGATGAGGGTCACTGGTAGAAAAGGGTCTTCCTTCCTGCATCGTCTCCGGACGGTGCAGAAGACGGCATCAACCCCTTGCAAGAAGGGGCGAGGCCACCGCTGGTGACCACCGTCTTCCTCACAGCCCTCTCCAAAGAGTGGGGTGAGGAGGGGAAAAGGCAAGGACTGGCCACCGGGAATCACCCTGAAACACCCGTAAGTGTGACAGGGGATAAAGTCCTGCCTGTGGGTCCGAGAATGAGCTATGCGGGTGGCACCACACTGCTCTCTCTGTCGCATAAGTGTGGGAAAACAAGGTGAGAAATTACACCCTGTTACCCTGAAGATGAAGAAACCTGAAAGACAAAGGGAAAACATTAATAAAAAACACAACAGGTGACCTGAAGAGGAAAAGACGGATCTGGGATCAGATCTAGGTCTGCCTCCTACAGACACTAAGCTTAAACTGAGGTACTTTGTGCCTGTCGGTGGGTGTATACTGTGGAGGAGGAGCTATTTTCCTTTTTTTGCACAGTGTCAGCCTCCTTGCAACAACAGCGTGCACCCATGGTTACCTGTGTCCCCCAATGAAGTGATAAAGAAACAATGCTTTATCATCATATCCCCGAACAAAAAGTGGAATAAAGCACGATCAAAAAGACAGATATAAATAAACATGGTACCGCTGAAAACATCATCTTGTCCCGCAAAAAACAAGCCGCCAAACAGTTCCATCAATGGAAAAATAAAAAAGTTATAGCTCTCAGAATAAAGCGATGCAAAAATAATTATTTCTTATATAAAATAGTTTTTGTGTAAAAGCACCAAAACACCAAAAAAAAGATATAAATGAGGAATCGCTGTAATTGTACTGACCTGAAGAATAAAACTACTATATAAATTTTACCACACACAGAACGGCATAAACGACACCCCTCCCCCCCAAAAAATTCCTGAATTGCTGGTTTTCCTGCCTCCCAAAAATTGGAATAAAAAGCGATCACAAAATGTCATGTGCCCAAAAATGGTACCAATAAAAACGTCAAGTTGTCTCACAAAAACAAGTCCTCACATGAATCTGTGGGCCAAAATATGGAAAAATTATAGCTCTCAAAATATGGTGATGCAATAAAAAGCATCTTTTAGGCTGGTTTCACACTTGCGTTGGGCAGAGCTGCGGCGGGCTGCGTAGTTCCTCCGTTAAGCCCTGCACACTGCCGCAACTCTTCCATTCAGCTCCGCCTATGTCGGCATGCGTCCTGCATACCTATCTTTAACATTGGGTACGCAGGCCATGCAGATGTATGCGGATGCCTCCGCATGCGTCGTTTTGACACTGCGCTGACCGCAACAAAATGCAACATGTTGCGTTCGACGCACTCTGCAGTGCGCTGAAATAGTGGTTTTCTCACTCATATGGGGTATCGGCATGCTCAGGAGAAATTAGCACATTTTTGATCCATTTTTTCCTGTTACACTTGTCAAAATAAGAAAAGAAATTGGATCTGAAGTAAAAAAATTTGTGAAAAAAGTTACATGTTCACCTCTTTTTTTTTTTTTTTTTTTTCCACATTCCAAAAATTCCTGTGAAGCACCTGAAGGGTTAATAATCTTTTTGAAATGTAGGTTTGAGCACCTTTAGGGGTGCAGGTTTTAGAATGGTGTCACTTCTGGGTATTTTCTATCATATACACCCCTCAAAGTGACTTCAAATCGTCCCTAAAAAAAATGGTTTTGTAAATTTTGTTGTAAAAATGAGAAATCGCTGGTCAACGTTTAACATGTAGACATGTGGGAAATGTTACTTATTAAGTATTTTGTGCGACATATGTCTGTGATTTAAGGGCATGAAAATTCAAAGTTGGAAAATTGCTAAATTTTTGCCAAATTTCCGTTTTGTTTTTTTTTTTTTCTCACAAATAAATACAAGTCATATCAAATAAATTTTACCACTATCATGAAGTACAATATGTCACGAAAAAACATTCTCGTAATCACCGGGATCCATTGAAGCGTTCTAGAGTTATAACCTCATAAAGGGACAGTGGTCAGAATTGTAAAAATTGGCCCGGTCATTAACCTACAAGCCACCTTCAGGGGTAAAGGGGTTAAAGAAGGCCTGTCACCAGGTCAGGTGTCTAGTTTTGCTCTTATTTTCTTCCCACTGCTCTTCTGAGTATCCCATTTTTTTTAAATTGGTCATGCTGTTCCAGAAATATAGGAGATTTTTATTTTGGCACACATCTTTATAGCCTTTACCAAGGAACGTGGCTCACAGGCTTTTCTGGGTGATGTCTTTAGGTTGCTCTACAGTATTACCCTGTCAGCACCACCATGTTGGTAAAGACCATAAAAAGTAGTACAAAATAAAAATGCCAATACCTCTGGAACTGTATGGTGGTTTAAAAAAAAAAAAAAAAAGACCAGAATACTCAGGGAAGCTGCTTGAATAAAATAACCTGTTACTTGGTGACAAGTGGGCAGCTTTTCTTTTTAAAGATATAGGTACACTAAATTTTTAAGCACTCTTTTGTAGCGACTCTGCTCCAAAAGGAAAAAAAAAGCCTTTAAAATGCGTTCAAAAATTCTTGAATTACTCTTCCTATTAATGTCTATGAATTCACAGTCAATATGTTCAGTCATTTTTAGGGTTTCTTCCGATTCAGGTTTTGAAAAGAAAGTGCTTGTCACTTGTTTGGAGCTTCCACTGATGGAAACCGCTGCAAATTAGCCAGTGTCTAATCAAAAGGTGGCAAACAAATTCTTTAGGAAAAAACTGTTCTAAAACGCCTGGAAAAATGACTGAACAGAATTTTTGCCAAAAGGACAGATATTGGCAGTTTTTAGGAAACACTCAGGTACATAACTTGAAGGTTCAGGAATATAAACCCCCAAACTATGTGCTAGGTATTCGGCTCCAAATACTGTGCCAAATATATGTAAAGAGAAACCAGTGCAGTAGACGATCGCTATATTCTCGCTGTGCATTCTAGTAGCATAGCAGTAATTTATTGAATGTGTAATTTTGTGCATTGACACAGGTATGGCATTAAAGGACCCGCTTATCTTAGGAACGCTGAAGGCCTTGTTTTATCTTTTGCTGATGATGGTTGTAAATGGACGACTGGATCCTTGCAGCGTCACCCTGACCGGATCACCGTAATAGAAGGAGCAAAGGAAACCTCGTTCTGTTTATTTGACCACGTGACTGTGAGTACATGTTCTGTCTCCTTGCCACGTTTAGACACTCTCATTTCCGCTACATCCCTGTATTATGTAGAATGCTAGGTCTACGGTAAGTTAGAGGGAAAAATGAGCTTGGAAAAAATTTCTAATTTTAACCATGACCTAGGGTAAAATGTTTCTAAGAGGCTTTACTTTAGAATCTTGATGACAGTGGCATTATAATATGGTGTCGGCATGGGAATAGTACTAATGTGTTCAGATTCTATGAAGAGATTTTTTGTAGCCGGGACCTGGGTACAAAAGAGTGTGTTGCAAATCTTGGTTCTTCTAATTCATTTGCTGTAGATCAACCTGCAAAGTTGGGACATAAACGTAATTGAAGATCAGTAAAACGAATAGTGTCAATGGCTAGAATAGAGTGTAAGAACATCTGGGCTGTCAGCAGAAATTGTCATAACCTGGACCCCGCTTCTGACGACCTTGTAGATTTAGATCTCTGCTGCCAGAACCTCTGTGGTTATAACTTTTTGTGTCCGCATCTGACCTGAACTGTGAGTAAAGGGAGCTGGCTGACTGCAAATTGCACTAGCTAAACCAGCACCATTCTGTTAGTTGATTTATAGACAGAAAAGGGTCCAGTCTTTGTTATTAAAGAAAGCAGTCAGCACCTTCACACACAGCTTTGGTCATGTGCCAGCATAGGAAACACTGTCCTGTGTCGGGCATTAACCAGAAAAGAACCTACCAGAGCTTGTAGCTGAAGATTGGGGAAGTTAAGTTTATTAGGGTATGTGTCCACGTTCAGGTTTGCTTCAGGCTTTGGGCAGGATTTTATGCAGGTAAAATCCTGACCAAAAATGCACCTGAGGTCACTGGCAGGTCACCTGCGGTGTTCCTGCGTGTTTTGCTCATTGTAGCAACATGCTGCGTTCTGAAAAAACGCAACGCATGTGCGTTTTTGCGTGAAAAACGCATGCGTTTTTTAATGCACAGTGAAGACGGGATTTCATTAAATCCCCTTCACTATGCTGTAACATCTGGACGCTGCGTTTTTGACGCTGCGGCTCAGCGCTGCGTCAAAAACGCAGCGTTTCCTGAACGTGGACACATACCCTTAGGTTCTATTACTTATCTTTTAAGCAGATTTACCTTTTTTTTTAACCTGGGAAAACTTCTTTAAGGCCTCAGTCATCTTTTGCATCAGAGAAAAATAGTAATCAGTGTGCTAAATCCCATTTCTCCTTTGCCTCATTGGGGGACACAGGACCATGGGTGTATGCTGCTGCCACTAGGAGGCTGACACTAAGTGATACAGAGAAAGTTCCCTCCTCCCCTGCAGTGTACACCCTCCTGCTGGCTCTCAGCTCCTACCCTGCAGTATACACCCTCCTGCTGGCTCTCAGCTCCTCCTCTGCAGTATACACCCTCCTGCTGGCTCTCAGCTCCTCCCCTGCAGTATACACCCTCCTGCTGGCTCTCAGCTCCTCCTCTGCAGTATACACCCTCCTGCTGGCTCTCAGCTCCTCCCCTGCAGTATACACCCTCCTGCTGGCTCGCAGCTCCTCCCCTGCAGTATACACCCTCCTGCTGGCTCTCAGCTCCTCCTCTGCAGTATACACCCTCCTGCTGGCTCTCAGCTCCTCCTCTGCAGTATACACCCTCCTGCTGGCTCTCAGCTCCTCCCCTGCAGTGTACACCCTCCTGCTGGCTCTCAGCTCCTCCTCTGCAGTATACACCCTCCTGCTGGCTCTCAGCTCCTCCTCTGCAGTATACACCCTCCTGCTGGCTCTCAGCTCCTCCTCTGCAGTATACACCCTCCTGCTGGCTCTCAGCTCCTCCTCTGCAGTATACACCCTCCTGCTGGCTCTCAGCTCCTCCCCTGCAGTGTACACCCTCCTGCTGGCTCTCAGCTCCTCCTCTGCAGTATACACCCTCCTGCTGGCTCTCAGCTCCTCCCCTGCAGTGTACACCCTCCTGCTGGCTCTCAGCTCCTCCTCTGCAGTGTACACCCTCCTGCTGGCTCCAAGAGAACCAGTTCTTGTTTAGTGTCCGTGGGAGGCACATGGGTCTGGTCTTCAGACCAAAAACTCTTTTTTTTTTTTTTTTAATTTTAACTTTTAATTATTAATATTTTTTTATTAACTGGATGAAGGGGCGAAGGATCCTTTCAAGGCTCCGATCTCCCCGAACCAACAACAGGCGAGCACGTGGTGTCACCTCCACGTATCCTCTCCTGCGACTTGGGATGCCATGGTTGGTCTGATTTTTAGGAGCGACGGGTCCCTTAAAGGGCACCGATCTCCCCGCACCATCAACAGACGAGCACTCAAGGCTGTTGCGAAGTGCCGCCTGCAATTGTTACCCTGTTAAGTGCCACTGTAAAACTCTGACAGTGGATTAACAGCGTACCGGGAGGGGGCTGCTCTCATGACGTGATCACTGGTCACGTATGAGTTGCTATGACAGCCATGGGTCCGTTGAAGACCTCCATGTTTGTTATTACCGAGCTCCCGTGAAACCCGACCTGTGGCCAGACTTCAAAGGACACTTTAACCCCTTCACGCCGCGGCCCTTTTTCGTTTTTGCATTTTCGTTTTTCGCTCCCCTCCTTCCCAGAGCCATAACTTTTTTTTATTTTTCCGTCAATATGGTCATGTGGGGGCTTATTTTTTGTGGGACGAGTAGTACTTTTGAACGACACCATTGGTTTTACCATGTGTTGTACTAGAAAACGGGAAACAAATTCCAAGTGTGGTGAAATTGCAAAAAAAAGTGCAATCCCACACTTGTTTTTTGTTTGGCTTTTTTGCTAGGTTCACTAAATGCTAAAACTGACCTGCCATTATGATTCTCCAGGTCATTACGAGTTCATAGACACCAAACATGTCTAGGATCTCTTTTATCTAAGTGGTGAAAAAAAATTCAAAACTTTGGTAAAAAAAAAAAAATGCGCCATTTTCCGATACCGGTAGCGTCTCCATTTTTCGTGATCTGAAGTTGGGTGAGGGCATATTTTTTGCGTGCCGAGCTGATGTTTTTAATGATACCATTTTGGTGCAGATACGATCTTTTGATCGCCCGTTATTGCATTTTAATGCAATGTCACGGCAACCAAAAAAAAGTAATTCTGGCGTTTCTAATTTTTTTCTCGCTACACTGTTTAGCGATCAGGTTAATGCTTTTTTTTTCTTGATAGATCGGGCGATACTGAACGCGGCGATACCAAATATGTGTAGGTTTGATTTTTTTTTTTTTAAATTATTATTGTTTTATTTTGGATGGGGCGAAAGGAGGGTGATTTAAACTTTTATATATTTTTTTATTTTTTGTTCATATTTTTAAAAACATTTTTTTTTTACTTTTGCCATGCTTCAATAGCCTCCATGGGAGGCTAGAAACTGGCACAACTCGATCGGCTCAGCTACATAGCAGCGATCATCAGATCGCTGCTATGTAGCTGAAATGCAGGCTTGCTATGAGTGCCGACCACAGGGTGGCGCTCTCAGCAGGCCGGCATCAGTAACAATAGATGTCTCAAGGACCTCTATGGTTACCATCCTGACGCATCGCCGACCCCTGATCATGTGATGGGGTCGGCGATGGGCTCATTTCCGGCCTCACGGCCGGAAGCATTAGTTAAATGCCGCTGTCAGCGTTTGACAGCGGCATTTAACAGGTTAATAGCTATTGCATGCACATGTCAGCTGTACAAAACAGCTGACATGTCGCGACTTTGATGTGGGCTCACCGCCGGAGCCCACATCAAAGGGGGAGACACGACATGTGCCGTACTAGTACGGCGCATGTCATGAAGGGGTTAATTTTTACTATATGCTTCAATACTATGGTATTTTCTTAAACAGTTTTTATTGAATATTTTCATATATAACTTACAAAAGGTAAAAAGTATTCATGCAAGGACAATGAAAAGCAAAAAATAGCAAAACAGTAAAGTAAAAGGGCAAGACAATCAGGTAAAGCATAACCGCCTTGCTTGAGTCGGATTCACTCAATAACCATTAACTGATTGTCCAGAGAGTTGTCATAATGCTGTCTTGAGTATCATATTCCTTATCATCATAAATATCCGATAAACTACCATAAATAGAATGAAAAGAAGAAAAGAGTGTAGAGTAGGTAATAGAAAGTATATAAAAAAGAGAAAGGAGGAAATAGGGGGGTTTGATTAAGAGGACGGAAGAAAGTGGGGGAAGGGGGTGAAGAGAAGGGAACTGAGGGTGAAGTATGAGGAGAGTTGGATCTCCCCCGTTTGTGTGAACTGCCTCTCTGTTCTTCTCTACTTCGCTAATTTGTCTCCGAGAGTGTTAGGAATTCTGACGATTCGCGAAACATAATCCATTCTTGCCATGTTTTGTAAAACGTATCCTCACGCTGTGTCGTAACAGTGGATAGCCTCTCTATTCTACAAAGGGAAATCCATTTCAACTATCCAATCCCCGATACTTGGGGCTGTCTAGAACGCCACTTCCTAAGAATGATGGTATGAGTGGCCGTTATGCAATGTTTTAGGAGTCCTACATTAATGCTCCTGAAGGAGCCTGCGATCATTGACCGTAGTAGGCCCAGCTGTGGGTTACTTTGAATGATGTCACCAGAAACCTTTGAATACATTTCAAAGACCTTATTCCAAAGTATTTTAATTGGTGGACAATCCCACCAGATGTGGAGCATGGCACCCTCAGAAGCCTCGCATCTCCAGCAGCGGTCAGATACCAGTGGATATATCTTTTGAAAGTGGGCCGGACATCTGTACCACCTAATTAAAAGTTTAAAGTTTGTTTCCTGAGCCCTACAAGCCAAAGGGAGCCTGTGTGCACAAAAGAAAGCATTTTTTTTTTCCATTGCTCAAAAATACTATGGTATTTGTGTATATCTCAATTGATAAGATGATCACAACAAGTTCAAGTGCCCTAAGGGGACTAACAAATACAGTGAAAAGTGAAAGCAAATATGTTTTTTTTTTTCCATATTTAAGACATTAAGTTGAAATCAATCACCACCTCTTTTCTCCATTAAAAATAAAGATGATAAAAAATACATATGTGTTATCGCTGTGTTCAGAAAAAAGTCTGATCTATCAAAATATTAAAAAAAAAAAAAAACACATTCGCTCATCGCTAGTATCAATATAAATGTTGTTTCGCTGCATCCACAGCTCCATTGACTGAAAAATTAAATAGTTGTTGGTCTCAGAAAATAGTGACACAACTCCCTAAAACATTTTTTTTTTCAAACTTCTGATTTTTTTCACCACTAAAACAATTAAAAAAAACTGGACATATTTGGTATCACCGTAAATATACTGATGAGCAAAATCATATTGCGAGGTAATTTTTAACACAAATGTACACCGTTAAAACAATTCTCAAAAGACAGTCATAATTGTGTTTTTTCACAATTTCTTTCCACTTTAACCCCTTCACGACATGTGCCGTACTAATACTGCGCATGTCTTGTCTCCCCCTTTGATGTGGGCTCCGGCAGTGAACCTACATCAAAGTCGCACCAAATGGTATCATTAAAAAGATCAGCTTGGCACGCAAAAAATAAACCCTCACCCGACCCAAGATCCCGAAAAATTGAAACGATACGAGTATCGGAAAATTGCGCAATTTTTTTTTTTTTTTTTTTTAGCAGTTTGGAATTTTTTTTTTCACCACTTAGACAAATAACATGTCTAGGTTATTTTTTATCTATGAACTCGAAATGAACTGGAGAATTATAATATCAGGTCAGTTTTAGCATTTGGTGAACCTAGCAAAAAAGCCAAACAAAAAACAAGTGTGGGATTGCACTTTTTTTGCAATTTCACCACACTTGGAATTTTTTTTCCCGTTTTCTAGTACAAGACATGGTAAAACCGATGGTGACGTTAAAAAGTACAACACGTCCTGCAAAAAACAAGCCTTCACATGGCCATATTGATGGAAAAATATAAAAGTTATGGCTCTGGGAAGGAGGGGAGCGAAAAACAAAAACGGAAAAAGGGCTCCATCTTGAAGAGGTTAAAACATTTTTTTTTCACAATTTCTTTCCACTTTTGTCCCCTATGCGATGTGGTGTCATTTAAAAGTAACAACTCCTTCGGTAAAGAACAATCCTTTATATGTCTGTGTGGACAGAAAAATAAAAAGGTTATAGTCCTGGGAAAAAGGTGAGGAAAAAACAAAAATACAAAAACTGTAATTGGCTGTGTCATGAAGGGGTGAACGGTAAAAAAAAAAAAAAAAAACACACCCATCATTCTAACACATGGATGGCATCTGAGTGCTGTTTTTTTTTTTTCTTTTTTCTTTTCATGGATTCATTCATTTGAATGGTAAGTTTGATCCACAAATCAGATAAAAACTGGACATGTATGTTTGTTTTTTTTTTGTTTTTTTTTTGATCTTCCAAAAAATCAGTCTGAAAAACAGATGTGAATTTGCCCATAGACTTTAATGGGTTTCTTTTCTATCTGTGAAAACATGGATAGCACCAATATCACAGACTTCTGAATGAGGCCTTATTACTCCTGGGCATTTAGTCCTACTTGCCAGGATTTTCTGTAAATATGTGATCAGTTATCGATCTCACTAATTCTTGCCATTTCTTTTTTAATCCATGTTAGGTAAGAATTCGGATACAGACTTACCGCTTTCATACAGACGGCATTCGCTTGGAAATAGTAAGCAACAAAGCCCATGTAACTCCGGAAGAGCAACCCTCCATAGCAAGCACTAACCACCCCAGGAATGATCTGGTCAGAGAGGTTACTCGTACAGCAATGGAGGCTCAGCTGGCAAAAGAAGAAAAGGCTGGAAGGAAAAATGCTGGCAAGCAACACCTGGAGTACCAACAAACACAGGGAGTCAGTCTGTATTCACTGCTGCAGGAAGTTCATGAACTGGCACTTCTTGATGTATCCGAACAGTAATCTTTTCATCAACCCCTTAAATAGAGGGACATCAGAGCCCTCTGTTCTGTCACTGCCAGAATGTATGAGAACAAACACAGTCCAGCATATTACTCACATAAAGCATTTTTAGCAGAATGTAGGCAAATGTTTTTAGTATCTGTTAGGGAAGTCTTAATGTGGAGGCAGCTTTCACGTTTTAGGAGTGTCTATTTTTTTATAAAAAGAAAATATATATATATATATACATATACATTTATAATTTAAAAAGAAATGCTAGCTGCCTACAACGTACACATTCTCAGGATTTTAATTTATGTCTCACAGCTTATGTTCTATATTATTGGCTGTTAAATCTGCAAACGTAATGGGAATTTTAGCACATTTGCTATGTACATTTTTTTTATTGTTTCTTAAAAGCAAAGAGTATTTTTCTATATAAAAAAAAATCTGCAATAAATAATTTTCCCTGAAAAACCTTAGGGAACAATTGTGAAACTTATGTGTTCCTTTAGTAGTGTCAGACTGGCCATTTTTCTCTTGCTTTCATACACATACATTTAAAAGCAAAATAGTGGGGATGAGGATGTTGGAATTTATTTACAGTCCTTTCTTTAGGCAAGGAGTCCATGGTTCAGATTTTCAGCAAGCTCTTTACTCTGCCGCATGCTTTTCATTATTGCAATGAATGGTGTGGAGAACCATTGCTGCTCCTCAAGCATTTTAGTTGTATTATATTTGTCTACATTCTGTAGAAAAATGGAGATCATAGCTGTGCCAAAGTATCCTCTCTTTTCATGGTTGAATGATATCGTGAAAGGCTCCATCTGGGAGTTATCCACTCTTCGGTTTTCCTGTAATTAGTGGCTCTTCAGTGGATTGCACACCGCAGTTTTTAGCGACGACCTCTTGCTTTATTGCACCACTTAGACCTACGCTGACATTTACCATATTTTTCCCACCATAAGATGCACTTTTTTTCCTCCAAATTTGGGAGGAAAGTGTGGGTGCGTCTTATGGTCGGAATGTAGCATGTGGGGAGGGGGCAGCGGCTAGTGGGATCGCACTGTGATCCCACTTGCAGGAGGCAGAAAAATGTCCCCGCCGCCTGAATCCAGTGCTGGGGAAACCATGTGGTCCCCATGATTAAAGTGCAGTGAATATTCATTAGCCGCTTCCCCGCCCACCTGTCAGCTGAGCAGGGAGCAGCAAATGAATACTCCTTCACTGAAACACCCATGGTTTCCCTAGTGCTGGATTCCTGCAGCAGCTGGGGAGATCTGTGTCCGGTGGAGGAGGAGGCAGCAGCAGGGGCCAGAGGAGACAAGATCGCTGCATACCTGCCTGTGCTGGATGCTGAGGCATAAGGACCTGTGATGTCATGAAGTGGGCGAGCTGGAGCATCACATGACAGCACAGAGCCCTCCCTCTTCTGATGTCATCACAGGTCCTTCAGCCTCCCCACTAGAATCTGCAGGATTCCTCTTATGACCTGTGCTGTGGAGAGGCAACAAGAGGGAGGGCTCTGTGTGTGCAGTCATGGGATGATCCAGCTTTTCACCTCACCACAGTGGCTGGCTGGCTGGCACAATTAAACGGTTAGTCTTTACAACACAATAAAGCACTCTGCCACTCCTGTGGTGAACTATAACTACCAGCATGCCATAGGATCTGCAGGACATGCTGGGAGTTATAATGAAAAAAAGAGGGACGGCACTACCTTGCACGTGAAGACCTTCAGCCTCTGTGCACATCCAGTGCATTCATGCAAGATAGCAGTCCAAATTCCACCTCAAGCTACCGGGTGCTCCTCCGGAAAACCACATAAAGATCAACTTGTTGCATGAGAAAAAGAAGGAGGGCACTCACCGATCTGAAGCTTGACTTTTCTTTATTAAATGTCCATTAAAACATCATGGCCGGGAGAGTGAACAAGGAGCTCCTGTGAGCAGTGTGAAGACGACGGCCGTTTCGCGCTCTCACTGCGCTTCCACGGGTCAACGCTTCAGTCTGAAGTCAATGATGGGAGCGAAGCATCGGCACTTTCCAATCTCTTCCCAGTATCAGGTGAAGCACAATATACGTAGGCAAAGTCTTCCATAGGCAAAGTCTTCCATACTTCAGTCATGATAAAGATAGTATGAACTGGAATAGGCTGTGGCATCGACGTAGCTGAAGAGTTCAATTGCAGTGTTATATATTGTGTGATATATTCTAAAAATTCATTTTAGACTATTTAAAACTCAAAATAGGCTGATCATTAACTCCTTTCTGCCATCCGACGTACTATCCTGTCCATGTGACCTGGGACTTAATTCCCATGGAGGGAATAGTACGTAATAGGCGATCAGCCGCGCTCACGGGGGAAAGCGCGGCCGGGTGTCAACTGATTCTCACAGTTGGCACCCGACACTAAGTGCCAGGAGCGGTCAAACAAGATCGCAGCGTTCCGGTGGCATAGAGAAGCATCACGCAGGGAGGGGGCTCCCTGCGTGCTTCCCTCAGACCCTCAGAACAACGCGATGTGATCGCGTTCTGAGGTTCTCCCTGCCTGCAGACCCCCGAATCCAAGATGGCTGCGGGGTCCTGCAGGGAGGTGGCTTCTCAGTGCCTGCTGAGAGCAGGCAGCGGCAATCCTCCTTCACTGCCTGTCAGTGATCTTTGTTCATTCTGCCTCCCAAAAATCGTAATAAAAAGTGCTAAAAAAAGTTATGTGCCCGAAAATGGTACCAATAAAAACTTCAACTCGTCCCGCAAAAAACAAGACCTCACATGACTCTGTGGGCCAAAATATGGAAAAATTCTAGCTCTCAAAATGTGGTGATGCAAAAACTTTTTTACAATAAAAAGCGTCTTTTAGAATGTGACAGCTGCCAAATGTAAAAACCCGCTATAAAAACCCACTATGAATAGTAAATAAACCCCCCCCCCTTTATCACCCCCTTAGTTAGGGAAAAATAATAAAATAAAAAAATATTTATTTCCATTTTCCAATTAGGGTTAGGGCTAAAGTTAGAGTTAGGGGTGTGTTAGGCCGGCATCACACTGGCGTGTTTTATGGACGTATGAGAGGCGCAGAAAATACGGATTGCATACGGTACAATGATTCTCTGTGGGCCAGCACCTATCTGCCGTATTTTACTGATCCGTATTATACGGTCTCGTACGGCCGTAGAAAATCGAGCCTGGGAACTTTTCAGAATATTTTCTCAAGCTCGAGTTCATATGAGTTCATCCAGCAGGGGGCGCATCACCGCGACTCGAGGTAACTACAGGACATTCCCCTGCATTCCATTAATTCACAAAGTTTTACAGACAGGAGCACAGCTGCATTAGCAGAGCTCCTGGGTGTAAAATGATTAAACCCCTTCAGATGGATTTACAGCCCGGATAAGACTGAACGACGGAAGGTATGGAATATTGTTGTTTGTTTTGTTTAACTTTATTTCAGGTGACAAGGGTCTTCAGGTGGATTAAGAGTATAATAAAATATTAAAACACCATGTGTCTTTATTTCATTAAAATACTTATTAATAATGTGTGGTGTTTTATTAACCATTTAGTACTATTGGATTAATAATGGATAGGTGTCATAATTGACGCCTCTCCATTATTAACCTGGCTTAATGTCACCTTACAATAGCAAGGTGACATTAACCCTTCATTACCCCATATCCCACCACTACACGGGAGTGGGAAGAGAGAGGCTAAGTGCCAGAATAGGCGCATCTTCCAGATGTGCCTTTTCTGGGGTGGCTGGGGTGCAGATGTTTTTAGCCGGGGGGGTCCTATAACCATGGTCCCTCTCTAGGCTATTATTAACTGCCCTCAGTCACTGGCTTTCCCACTCTGGCGGAGAAAATTGCGCGGGAGCCCACGCCAATTTTTTCCGGGATTTAACACTTTAATAGCTAGAGACCCCAAATTTTACACAGGCACTTGTTACATTAGTAAAGAGGAATATGTAATAAAAGAAGGGATATGAGATGGTTTACAGTATGTAAACCATGTCTCATCATGTCGGGTTTGTGAAGGAGAGAGCAAAAGCCGGCAATTGAATTACCGGCTTTTCTGCTATCTCGCGCTATATGAAATATATATACCAAAAAGAAAAAAAGGCAGCACTCCAAGTCCTTTCATGGTGAAAAACGTGTGAAGTTTTATTCAGACCCACATCTCTGTGCGACGTTTCGGCTCACACTGAGCCTTTCTCAAGCCTTTTTTTCTTTTTGGTATGTAATTTGGGTGGATGAGTGGACCATCTAACCTAGGAGGCCTGGCACCCATCGGTGAGCATTGTGCTGTTCCAGTTTTTTCTATCTATCTATAATATGTGTCTCACTGACATATATATATAGAGAGAGAGAGAGACGGTATATATGTTTTTTAGAATATTTGAGCCGATGGATCCATGATATGTCCATTTTGCAAGCCTTTGAGAAAAAAACGCCATACGGAAGCCATGCGGATGCCATACGGATGACACATGGATAAATTTTTGCGTAAAAATCGCATCCTCGCATTGAATACGGAACAGTGTTTTTGGACAATTACTGCGCATTACGGCCTTAGAGTTAGGTTTGTGGTTAGGGTTATGGTTAGGGCTGGGATTAGGGTTAGGGGTGTGTTGGGGTTAGGGCTGGAGTTAGAATTGGGGGGCTGCCACTGTTTAGGCACATCAGGGGCTCTCCAAACGCGACATGGCGTCTGATCTCAATTCCAGCCAACTCTGCATTGAAAAAGTCAAACGGTGCTCCTTCCCTTCCGAGCTCTGCTGTGCGCCCAAACAGTGATTTACCCCCACATATGGGTATTGGCGTACTCTGGACAAATTGGACAACTTTTGGGGTCCAATTTCTCCTGTTACCCTTGATAAAATAAAAAAAATTGGGTCTGAAGTACATTTTTTGTGAAAATAAAAAATTTGTGGCGAAAAGATCATTTTTGTGAAAAAAAATGTTTTTTTATTTTTATGGCTCTACGTTATAAATTTCTGTGAAGCACTTGGGGGTTCAAAGTGCTCACTACACATCTAGGTAAGTTAGGGGGTATAGTTTCCAAAATGGGGTCACTTTTGGAGGGTTTCCACTGTTTAGGCACATCAGGCGCTCGCCAAATGCGACATGGCGTCCTATCTCAATTCCAGCCAATTTTAGTTTGAAAAAGTCAAATGGTGCTCCTTCCCTTCTGAGCTCTGCCATGCGCCAAAAAACGTAGTTCCCCCACATATGGGGTATCAGCATTCTCAGGACAAATTGGACACCTTTTGGGGTCCAATCTCCTGTTACCCTTGGTAAAATAAAAAAATTGGATCTGAAGTACATTTTTTGTGAAAAAAAAAGTTAATTGTTCATTTTTTTTTTTCAAACATTCCAAAAATTCCTGTGAAGCACCTGAAGGGTTAATATACTTCTTGAATGTGATTTTGAGTATCTTAGGTGCAGTTTTTAAAATGGTCTCACTTTTGGGTATTTTCTATCATATAGACCCCTCAAAGTGACTTCAAATGCGATGTGGTCCCTAAAAAAAAAAGTGGTGTTGTAAAAATGAGAAATCGTTGGTCAACTTTTAACCCTTATAACTTCCTAACAAAAATAATTTTTGTTACGAAATTGTACTGATGTAAAGTAGACATGTGGGAAATGTTATTTATTAAGTATTTTGTGTGACATATCTCTGTGATTTAAGGGCATGAAAATTCAAAGTTGGAAAATTGTGAAATTTTCACCAAATTTCCATTTTTTTTTCCACAAATAAACACAAGTCATATCAAAGAATTTTTACCACTAACGTGAAGTACAATATGTCAAGAGAAAACAATGTCAGAATCACCGTGATCATGGAAGCATTCCAGAGTTATTACCTCATAAAGGGACAGTGGTCAGAATTATAAAAATTGGCCTGGTCATTAACGTGCAAACCACCCTTGGGGGTTAAGGAGTTAATAACTAAGCGTTTTGTGTTCTAATTTTTTCATTGTTATATTTCGGCCTTTTCATATTTCGGCCTTATTACGTGTTTTCATTAACATGGCTATACATGGGAGTTTTTTTTTTATTAGACGAGCTGTACTTGTCAATAGTACTATTTTGTGATACATATAATTTATTGTATAATTTGGGCTTAGCTGTTGTCGGAACCCCCATAGTAGTTAGTACAGAGCTACTGACGGCGTCTCCTCGTATGAAGGGTATCATAGGATCCCAACTCTTGAGATAGATGTGTGTCCCAACATAAATGTCTAAGATGATGTCTGTTCAGTTCCAATAACAGACCAGTTTTTGGGGAGATAGGGTTTTTTTAGCTTCAAAATTACTGTGACAGATCTCCTGATTCTTTTGGGTTTTGCGAGAGATTAATCAAAATGGCTGCTTAACCCCTTAACGACCGCCGATACCCCTTTTAACAGCGTAGTTAAGGGTACATAAACCACAGCGCTGTTAACGGCACTGTGGAAAAAGTGTATAGTGCCCCCCAGAGTTGGATTTTCTCCGGGGTCTCAGTTGCCGGGGGTAGTCGAGACCCCAGAGAACATGATTCGGGTCGGTTTTTACAGACCCCCGGGTTGCGATCGCCAGTAATTAACCGCTTACCGGCGACTGCAAAAAAAAACGCGATTTGCCATTTAATTTCTCTGTCCTCCGATGTCATTGCACTTCAGAGGACAGAGAAGTAGGGTCCCCGATCCCCCCTGGTACCTCCCGATGCTCCTGGGCCCTTGTGATTCCTCCATGGGCGCCACCATCTTCCGGTAAGAAAATGGCGGGCGCATGCACAGTGCGCCGGCAAGCACCCGGCAGATCTTGGGGTCTCAGCTGCCGGGGGTAGCTGAGACCCCAAAGAACATGATCCTGGTCGTGTTTTTACCGACCCGTTTTGCGATCGCAGGTATTAACCCCGTCATGACCCAGCCTATTTTGACCTTAATGACCTCGCCATTTTTTGCAATTCTGACCAGTGTCTCTTTATGAGGTAATAATTCAGGAACACTTCAACGGATCGTAGCGATTCTGAGACTGTTTTTTCGTGACATATTGGGCTTCATGTTAGTGGTAAATTTAGATCAATAATTTTTTGTATTTATTTGTGAAAAAAATGGAAATTTGGCGAAAATTTTGAGTTTTTATTCTGTTAAGCCAGAAAGTTATGTAACACAAAATAGTTAATAAATAACATTACCCACATGTCTACTTTACATCAGCACAATTTTGAAAAAAATTTTTTTTTTTTTTGCTAGGAAGTTATAAGAGTTAAAATTTGACCAGCAAATTCTCATTTTTACAACGAAATTTACAAAACCATTTTTTTAGGGACCACCTCACATTTGAAGTCAGTTTGAGGGGTCTATATGGCTGAAAATACCCAAAAGTGACACCATTCTAAAAACTGCACCCCTCAAGGTGCCCAAACCCACATTCATGAAGTTTATTAACCCTTTACATGCTTCACAGGAACAGCGGAAGCAACATGGAAGGAAAAAATGAACATTTAACTTTTTAGTCACAAAAATGATCTTTTAGCAACAATTTTTTTATTTTACCAAGGGTAAAAGGAGAAACTGGACCCCGAAAGTTGTGAGCCAATTTGTCCTGACTACGCCGATACCCCATATGTGGGGGGGAAACCACTGTTTGGGCACACGTCAGGGTTTGGAAGGGAGGGAGCTCCAGTTGACTTTTTAAACGCAAGATTGGCTGGAATCAATAGTGGCGCCATGTTGCGTTTGGAGACCCCCTGATGTGCCTAAACAGTGGAAACCCCTCAATTCTAACTCCAACACTAACCCCAACTCTAACCATGACCCTAATCACAACCCTAACCCCAACACACCCCTAACCACAACCCTAACCCCAACACAACCCTAATCCCAACCCTAACCACAGCACACCCCTAACCCTAATAACCATAACCCTGCCCACAAGCCTAACCCTAACCCCAACACACCCCTAACCCTAATCTTAACCCTAATTCTAACTCTAAATCCAAACCTAAGGCTATTTGCCCATGTTGCGGTTTATGTGCGGAGTTTTCCGCACCGTTTTTGAAAAATCTGCAGATTTCCAGTGTTTTTTGTGCGGATTTCACCAGCGGATTCCTATACAGGAACAGGTGTAAAACGCTGGGGAATCCGCACAAAGAATTGACATGCTGCAGAAATTACCAAGCGGTATTTTCCGCACCATGGGCACAGCGGATTTGGTTTTCCATAGGTTTACATGGTACTGTAAACGTGACGGAACACTGCTACGAATCCGCAGCGGCCAATCCGCTGCGGATCCGCAGCCAAATCTGCACCATGTGTACATAGCCTAATTCTAACCGTGACCCTAATTGCAACCCTAACCCTAATTGCAACCATAACCCTAGTTCTAACCCTAGTGGAAAAATAAAAATAAATATATTTTCTTTATTTTATTATGTTCCCTACCTTTTGGGGGTGGTAAAGGGGAGGGTTATTTACTATTTTTTTTTATTTTGATTACTGTGATATGATTATCACAGTGATCAAAATGAATGAACGAATGTGCCGGCCGGCAGATTCGGCGGGCACACTGCGCATGCGCCCGCCATTTTTGAAGATGGTGGTGCCCATGCAGAAGACTGACAGACACCGGGAGGGACACCAGAGGTCGGTAAGTATGAGCGGGTGGGATCGGAGCACGGGGGTGGGATCGGAGCACAAGGGGAGCAGACAGGAGGATGGAGGAGCAGAGGGCGTCCCCTGAAGAAGTGTTGACGAAACGCGCGTCGGGGTTGGAGGGACCGGGACTCTTCACTGAGCTATGTAAGTCAAGCTCTTTATATATTTTATTTGTGCTCTTGCCGTTCTGGTTAATATATTGCTTATTGATAGATGTTTCATACGCTCTGGATAGCTATTAACCAGGTAGTTATTAGGCTTTAACCCACTACCCCCATCAGGCTGCCGGACAGTCTGTATAGAGTGGTCTCTATTGGGTGATAATTTATAGCCTTTTTCAGATAATAATATTTTTGCTTGTACCATATGCTGCATGTGAATAGTGATCATCTGGGTCCCTCACAATCTGAGATAATTTGGTTTTCTTATTAAAATCTGTGTTGTATTTGTAATTTTAGATGGGATTAATAAAAATTATATTTTATACTTGGAATTTGGTGTGCTTTTTCGGTGTCATTACCAATTATGGCATTTAGGATGATACTGATAGGGTGTTATAGTAAAGTTAGCACATATTGATTGTGGATCATTTATTTGTTCTCACAAGTTCCTTAAAGGGTCTAGTTTCCAAAATGGTGTCACTTGTTGGGGGTTTCTATTGTTTAGGTGCATCAGGGGCTCTCCAAACGCGACATGGCGTCCGATCTCAATTCCAGCCAATTCTGCATTGAAAAAGTCAAACGGCGCTCCTCTTCCAAGCTCTGCCGTGCGCCCAAAAAGTGGTTTATCCCCACATATGGGGTATCGGCGTATTCAGGAGAAATTGCACAACAAATTTTTTGGTTCATTTTCTCTTTTTACACTTGTGAAAATAAAAAAAATTGGTTCTGAAGTAAAAGGTTTGAAAAAAAAAAAAATGTTATTTTTTTCCTTCCACATTGTTTGTTCCTGTGAAGCACGTAAAGGGTTAATAAACTTCTTGAATGTAGTTTTGAGCACCTTGAGGGGTGTAGTTTTTAGAACGGTGTCCCTTTTGGGTATTTTTCATCATGTACACCCCTCAAAGTGACTTTAACCCCTTAATGACAGTCAATACGTCTTTTAACTGACCTGAGATATAAGAGAATAGCCTCCCCATACAGGTGACAATCCAGCAGCTGTCGGCTGTCAACTACAGCTGACAACTTACTGCATCAGCCACGATTAGTGTTGTCACCGTCCATATTTGTTTAACCCCTTAGATGCTGCTGTCAATAAAGACTATATCATATAAATGTTTAAAAGAGTGTGGGGGCTTCCTTTTTATCCCAATCAGTGCCCTCAGATCATGATTGTGTTGTCCTGATGTTTGCCATGGCAATTCATGGCCAAATAGTGGCCTTAAGGTACCGTCACATTAAGCGACGCTGCAGCGATATAGACAACGATGCTGATCGCTGCAGCGTCGCTGTTTCGTCGTTGTGTGGTCGCTGGAGAGCTGTCACACAGACAGCTCTCCAGCGACCAACGATGCCGAAGTCCCCGGGTAACCAGGGTAAACATCGGGTTACTAAGCGCAGGGCCGCGCTTAGTAACCCGATGTTTACCCTGGTTACCAGTGTAAATGTAAAAAAACCCAAACACTACATACTTACATTCTGGTGTCTGTCGCGTTCCCCGGCGTCCGCTTCCCTGCACTGTGTAAGCGCCGGCCGTAAAGCACAGCGGTGACGTCACCGCTGTGCTCTGCTTTACGGCCGGCCGGCGCTGACAGTGCAGGGAAGCGGCCACCGGGGGACGCGACAGACACCGGAATGTGAGTATGTAGTGTTTGGTTTTTTTTACATTTGCAATGGTAACCAGGGTAAATATCGGGTTACTAAGCGCAGCCCTGCACTTAGTAACCCAATGTTTACCCTGGTTACCAGTGAAGACATTGCTGAATCAGCGTCACACACGCCGACTCAGCGATGTCAGCGGGTGATCCAGCGACGAAATAAGGTGCTGGCCTTCTAGCTCCGACCAACGATGTCACAGCAGGATCCTGATCGCTGCTGCGTGTCAAACACAACGATATCGCTATCCAGGACGCTGCAACGTCACAGATCGCTGTCGTTATCGTTGTTAGGGTAAGTTCACACAGGACTTTTTTGCTGCGTATTTTTGCTGCGTTTTTTTATGCTAATTTAGGTGCTTTTTTTGGTGCGTATTTGGTGCGTTTTTTGGGTAAGTTCACACAGGACTTTTTTGCTGCGTATTTTTGCTGCGTATTTTTGCTGCGTTTTTTATGCCAATTTTCAGCTGCTTATAATAGATGCGTTTTTTTGTGCGGTTTTGGTGCGTTTTTTTGTCTATTTGTGCATGATAATAAAGTTGAGTGACCCCAGTGGAGCTTAGCATCGCCTTCATCCCAGCGGGGGAACAATTTACGGCGAATTACATGCCATGCATCGGCCTTTTTTTGACGATCACTGTAATTTGGGCAAGCTACATCCCAAATTACAGGCATTGCTTCCACCTTGGAAAAATAAATGAAAAAGTAATTACCAAATGCAAGATGAAATGAAGCCAACATTCATGACAAGGAAGATACAAACATACACATGCAGAACACATGAACATGTACATAACAGCACATGAGCATCGCAAAGTGTACCATTGCAAACAATCAGATAGATAGATATATCACAAATTAAAAAAAATATTACCTCCATGATTAGTTGGGAAACATTAATGCTCATCCTCCTATACCAAGACATGGCTAACACCTAACTACCAGAAACTCCCTCACAGTAGATCACAATCAGGACACCTCACAATGGCTCTTCACACCTCACAATGGCTCACAATGGCTCTTCACATCTCACTACCAGGAACTACCTCACAATAGATCACAATCAGGACACCTCACAATGGCTCTTCACACCTCACTAACCACACCCCTAAGCTCTTGGCTGTGAGATCACTTCCTGCTGGCCATGATTTTTCTGCACAAAAAACGCAGCAAATAATGCTACATGTTTGTGTTGCGTTTTTGCAGCGTTTCTTCCATCAACCATTCAAGTCAATGGGTGAAAAAACGCTGCAAAAACGCAGCAAAAACGCTGAAAGAAGTGACATGCCCTATGTCCAAAAAACGCAGCAAAGCAGAAAATACTGATCAAACAAAAACCCAATGTGTGTGCATGAGATTTCTGAAATCTCATAGGCTTTGCTGGTACTGTAAAAAGCAGCTGAAAATTAGCATAAAAAAACACAGCAAAAATATGCAGCAAAAAAGTCCTGTGTGAACGTACCCTTAAGTTGTTCAGTGTGAAGGTACCTTTAGAGTCTGACAGCTGTTGTAACCTGTTCAGAAGATAGCGGCATTTAGGTGGTAAAAATACAAATTTTCATTTCTGTCATGTCACTTTGCATTAATTCCTGAAAATCACCTGAAGGGTTAATAAACTACCTGACTGCAATTTTCAATATGTCAGGGGGTGCTGTTTTTAAAATGGTATAACTTTTGGGGGTTTCCCAATATATAGGACCCCTAAAGGCACTTCAAACATGGATAGGTCCCTTAAAAAAATAAAATATTTTGTAAATTTCCTTGAAAAAAATGAAAAGTTACTGCTACATTTTTAAACCTCCTAAAACGCTAAGAAAATAAAAACATTTTACAAATGGTGCTGATGTAAAGCAGGCATGTGGGAAATATTATTTATTAACGTTTTGCTGTGGTATGACTCTGGATTAAAGGGATAATCATTCAAAGTTAGAAAATTGCAATTTTTTTATCTTTTTTCTCAAATTTCTGATATTTTTTATAAATAAACACAAAACCTATTGACCCAAGTTTACCAATATCATAAAGTATAACGTGTCACGAAAAAACAATCTCAAAATCACTGGGATTTGTTGAAGCTTTACAGAGTTATTACCACATAAAATGACTCTGTAAACAACTAATCCTACCTTTATTGATGTGAGAAGAAAGAAGCGATCCCATATATAAAATCAATATTTATTGATGTAAATTTAAAAACTCACAAAATAAAAAAGCAAAATTACCGTAGGGGACACCATAGTAACAGGCAATGCATCAATAAATCATAAATAGCCATTTAACAATATCGGTGGTTAACTACACTAAGGCAGCAATCTAATTTGCCAATCAATGCTCAGTGACATCATGAACCCAAAAAGGTGGTCTATTAGTACAAATAATCCCTCACACTTACGCTGCCATTAAACAATATATAACTTGAGTGTTAGCCAAATGGCTTAATATACAGGCAGTACTATATACAGGCGCCCCCCTGGAAGAAGCAGGAGGCGAAACGCGCGTCGGGGTGAGGGGACGCCATTATCACAAGGTAATATGCTTTATTTCCTTTAGACTATTGTTGAGTGGATTTTTATTCTGTTCTTTGGCGGCTTTATTAGGTGGTCTCTCTCACATTATGTAGTACTGCCTGTATATTAAGCCATTTGTCTAACACTCAAGTTATATATTGTTTAATGGCAGCGTGAGTGTGAGGGATTATTTGTACTAATAGACCACCTTTTTGGGTTCATGATGTCACTGAGCATTGATTGGTAAATTAGATTGCTGCCTTAGTGTAGTTAACCACCGATATTGTTAAATGGCTATTTATGATTTATTGATGCATTGCCTGTTACTATGGTGTCCCCTACGGTAATTTTGCTTTTTTATTTTGTGAGTTTTTAAATTTACATCAATAAATATTGATTTTATATATGGGATCGCTTCTTTCTTCTCACATCAATAAAGGTGGGATTAGTTGTTTATGATATCGTGAAGTGCCCAAGTGATTGGCAGAAGACATATGTGGAGATAAAATGACTCTGGTCAGATTTAAAAAATTTGGCTCCGTCACTAAGGGGTTAAATGTGAGATGGTCCCTAAAAAATGGTTTTGCAAATTTTATTGTAAAAATGAGAAATCGCTGGTCAACTTTTAACCCTTAAGTTCCTAACAAATACATTTTTTTCCAAAATTGTGCTGATGTAAAGTAGACATGTGGGAAATGTTCCATTCTGCACTCTCGGAGTGTGGTCATCCTTCCACACCTGGCCCTTTGCTCAAAAGGTGTCCATCTTTTCAGGCCTGCGCAGAGTGTGTCCGTATAACCTTGGATACACTTTCTCCCCTGGGCTGGCTGATAAACTTAAACAAATCTTCCTCAGTCCCAGCTCGGCAGATATCCTTTTTAGGAATGACTTTGGACACCTCCCGTGGGTTGGTGATTCTCTCTGGAGACAAGGTCATAGCCTTTCAACAAGGAGCCTGTGCACTTTGTCGCCAATTTCCTCTCTTTATCCTGTTCGGAATGCAGGTCCTGGGTAGGATCGTGGCAACGATGGAAGCTGTTCCCTTTGCCCAGCTACACCTCCGTCCTCTGCAGATTGCGCTGCTGTCAGTCAGGGACAGGAACCCCTTTTCTCTCTCGACCGTCTGTGCCGCCTGTCTCCGCGAGTCAAACGGGTGCTCAGGTGGTGGATACTACGGTCCTTCCTCAGGGGAAATCTTTTTTCCCGGTTCAATAGCTGATGGTCACCACCGATGCCAGTCTTCTCGGCTGGGGGGCCATCTTCCATCACACCGCCCGGAGGGCGCTGGTCGCCTCGAGTCTCTTCCGATCAATGTCCTGGAAATACAGGCCATCCGGTTGACCCTGCAACGGTTCCATCACCCTCTGGCAGGTTTCCCCATCCGAATACAGTCGGACACCACGGCTGTGGCATACATCAACCATCAGGGGGGCACCCGCAGCAGGGCGGCAATGCGCAAGGTGCAGCACATTCTCCTCTGGGCCAAGATGAACCAGTCAGTCATCTCAGCGGTTCACATCCTGGGCATCGAAAACTGGGAGGCGGACTTCCTCAACCATCAGGTTCTTGCCTCGGGAGAGTGGTCTATTCATCCGCAGATCTTACAATAGATTTGTCATCGCTGGGGGACTCCTGACGTGGACATGATGGCATCTAGGCTAAACGCAAAGGCGCCCAAGTTCATAGCTCGGTCCCAGGATCCAGAGGCCATTGGAGTGGATACACTGGTCCTTTCGTGGTGTCGATTTTGTCTGCCTTACGTGTTCTCCTCCCACTTCCATTACTTCTGAGGGTTATCAGAAAGATCAAGACAGGTTATCCTAGTTGCTCTGGACTGGGCGTGGTATGTAGAGTTGGTGTAGCTTGTCGTCAACATTCCCTGGCGACTACCAGATCTACTCTTCCAGGGCCCGATTTGCCACCAGAACTCAGAGGCCCTGTGTTTAACAACCTGGCCGTTGAATCCTGGGTCCTAACCCAAGCTGGGTTCTCCAGAGAAGTGGTTTCCACTATGATTAATGCTCGGAAACCTGCATCAGTGTGCATCTATCACCGCACCTGGAAAGCCTTTTTCACATGGTGCAGGGAATGTGGCTGCTACCCTCTCGAATTCTCTATCACGACCATTTTGGAGTCTCTTCAGACTGGTCTGGACTAAGTCCTAGCACTTAGTTCCCTCAAAGGCCAGATCTCTACCTTATCAGATTTGTTCCAGCACCGAATTGCTTCAAAGCCACCAGTGAACTTTCATTCAGGGGGTCTCCCACATGGTTCCCCCCTATAGAAGGCCGTTGGATGTCTGGAACCTCAACTTAGTCCTGGGTGTCCTACAGGAGGCTCCGTTTGAGCCGCTGCAGGATGTCTCTCTGGCCCACCTTTCATGGAAGGTCGCCTTTCTGGTGGTGGTGACATCAATCAGGCGAGTATCGGAGATAGCTGCTCTTTCCTGTCGAGCTCCTTTTCTAATTTTCCACCAGGACAAGGTGGTTCTCCAACCGTCCCCAGCCTTCTTGCCCAAGGTGATCTCTCCCATTCATGTTAACGAGGACATTGTCCTACCCTCATTTTGCCCGGCCCCGGTACATCATTTTTGAAAGGACTCGCCACACTCTGGCTCTAGTGAGGGCCCTTAGAAGGTACATGTCCCAGACGGAATCTTTCCGAAAGACAGACACTTTATTTGTTCTTCTTGAGGGTCACAGGAATGGATTGGCCGCTTCGAAGTCCAAAATAGGCAGGTGGATACGCTCGGCAATTGAAGAGTCCTACCGTGTCAGAGGCAGGCCTATCCCAGTGGGGATAAAGGCTCACTCTACTCGGGCGGTGCGTGCCTCTTGGGCCATTCAGCATCAGGCGTCGGGAGAACAGGTTTGCAGGGCTGCGACCTGGTCCAGTCTGCACACCTTCTCGAAGCACTACAACATTCACACTCAGGTCTCTGCAGATGCAGGCCTGGGAAGAATCTTGCAGGTGGCGGTAGCGCATCTCTAGGCAGCTGGTGCATGGGGTTTGTTTGATTATGGTTTTTCCCCACCCAGGGACTGCTTTAGGACGTCCCATGGTCCTGTGTCTCCCCATGTGGCAATGGAAAAAACAGGATTTTTGTTTGCTTACCATAAAATCTGTTTCTCGGAGCCTTCATTGGGAGGGACACAGGAACCATGGGTGTATGTTGCTGACAGTATGCACAAAAAAATTTAGCTCCTCCTCTGCAGTATACACCTAACCGACTGGCATTCTGATAATCAGTTAGTGAGAAAGCAGTAAGAGAAACAAGAAGGTTGAAAGAACACAACAGACATCTTTCTTAACTGTAATCATAGAACACAGAAAACAAAGGAACGGATCAACATGGGAGGGTACGGTGTCCCCAATGAAGGCTCCGAGAAACAGATTTTACGGTAAGCAACCAAACATCCTGTTTTCTCTATCGCTTCATTGGGGGACACAGGAACCATGGGATGTCCCAAAGCAGTCCCTGGGAGGGAAAAACAGACTTCCATCAGGTCGGAGACCTGACCACTGCCACCTGCAAGATCCTTCTACCTAGGCTGGCACCTGCCGAAGCGTAGGTATGAAGCTTGTAAAATTTGGCGAACGTGTGGAAGGAAGACCAGGTTGCCGCTTTGCAAAGCTGTAGGGCGGAAGCCCTGTGGTGCATTGCCCAGGAGGCGCCGACTGCCCGGGTAGAGTGAGCCTTAATCCCAGGAGGGGGCACTCTGTTCTTGACCCGGTAAGCCTCCAAAATTGCTGTCCTGATCCAGCAAGCAATAGTCACCTTTGAGGCCGGCAGTCCTCTACGCATACCATCTGGAATAACGAAAAGAGAATCTGTCTTCCAAAAAGAAGCTGTTCAATCAGATAGACCCTCACCGCCCTGACCAGGTCTAGCTTGTTCAGAGAACAGTCCAGAGGATGAGTCGGAGCAGGACAAAAAGAAGGTAGAACGATGTCCTCATTTAGGTGGAAGGCAGACACCACCTTAGGAAGGAAGGAAAGCGGAGGCCGCAGGACCACCTTATCCTGGTGAAGAACCAAGAAAGGAGGGCGACAAGAAAGGGCCGCCAACTCCAAGACGTGGTGGATGGAAGTGATGGCCACGAGAAAGGCACCTTGCAGGACAGAAAAGACAGGGAAACTTCTCTGAGAGGCTCAAAGGGAGAACCCTCCTCCAGAACTAGATAGGGATCCATGGGAGCTCGATAGGGAGGAGCTGCATGCGCTACTCCCTAAAGGAAGGTCTTGACCTGCATTCGGGATGATAACGTCTTCTGGAAAAGAATGGAAAGCACTGATACTTGACCCTTTAGAGAACTAAGGGCAAGACCCGCATCCAGTCCCGCCTGGAGAAACGCCAAACTAGAAGGGAGAGAAAAGGACATAGGTGGGATGTGATTGGACTCGCACCAGTTGAAATAGGCCCTCCATGTTTGATAGTAGATCCTGGAAGACGACGGCTTACTAACCTGGATCATGGTGTGAATCACCCGATCTGAAAAACCGGACGCTCTCAGAAACGCGGTTTTAACAGCCATGCCGTCAAACTGAGTGACCGAGAATTCGGGTGGCAGATCGGACCGTCTGGAAGCCTCCAGGGAGCGTTCGCGAGGTTGACGATCTCTGCAAACCAAGACCTTCTGGGCCAATAAGGTGCGATCAGAATGACTGGCACCCCCTCCGCCTTGATCTTCAAGAGCTTGGGAAGAGGAAGGGGAGGGAACAGTTAGGGAAGCAGAAATTGCCAAGGAATGACCAGAGCATCGGCGCCCACCAGGAGAGGATCGCGGGACCTGGAGACGAACCGAGGGACCTTCCTGTTCAGTCAGGATGCCATGAGGTCCACATCCGGAGTCCCCCAAAGAAGGCAAATCCGATGGAAGACCTCCTGATGCAGAAAGAATTCCCCTGCTACGAGACCCTCGCGGCTGAGAAAATCGGCGGCCCAGTTGTCCACGCAGGAGATATGCACCGCGGATATCGCCGGGACTGCCACCTCTGCCCAAAGGAGGATCTTGGACACCTTGACCAATTCAAGAAACTCAGAGTCCTTCCCTGATCGTTGACATATGCCACTGCCGTGGCTTTGTCCGTCTGAATTCGGATTGGCAGACCCCCGAGCCTTTCCCAGTGAAGGAGGGACAGAAAGATTGCCCGTATCTCGAGGACGTTGATCGGCAGAGTAGACTCCTGTGCCGATCAACGTTCCTGGACAGTAAGGTGGCTTAAAACTGCCCCACAGCCGAGAAGGCTGGCAGCCGTCGTCAGCACCTGCCAGTGAACGGGAAGGAGGACCGGCTCTGGAACATGAGGGGTGATGTCAGCCATCAATTGAGGGATGGATTGACCCGGGTCGAGAGCCGAATCAGACGATCCAGAGAAAAGATGGATTTGTCCCACTGCCAAAAGGATGGCCTGCTAAAGTGGTCTTGAGTGAAATTGAGCGAAGGGGATCACCTCAGACATTGCCACCATCCTCCCTAGGACCTTCATATGGCTGATCGGAAGGATGGAAGCCAAGGGCTCTGAAGCAAGCGAACTTCCCGCCGGACAATTGCTCTCTTCGGAGAGGAAAACTGGTCTAACGGGTGTCGAACAGCATGCCTAGAAACACGAGGCGCTGAGTCAGAACAAGGCAGGACTTCTTCCTGTTGACAAGCCACCCGAAACGGGACAAGGTGTCGAGGATGATGGTCAGACTATCGTGAGCCTGGGAAAAGGACGGAGCCTTGATGAGGATGTCGTCGAGGTATGGAAAGAGCACTAGACTTCTGATCCGCAAAATGGCGATCAACGCTGCCATGATCTTTGTGAAGACCCTGGGAGCACGTGCAAGACCGAATGGCAAACTGGAAATTCTCCTGCTGTACTGCAAAACACAGGAATTTGTGATGTCCTAGGAGTATAGGGACATGAAGATGGGCGTCCTGAATGTCTATGGAGCACAGAAATTCCTGTGCCTCCATGTAAGCGATTACTGAACAAAGAGACTCCATCCTGAAATTCCGCAGGTGGACCCTTCAGTAACTTGAGGTCCAGAATGGGCCGAACTGCGCCGTCTTTTTTCGGTACCACAAACAGGTTTGAGTAGAAACCTGTGAATCATTCATTCTCTTTCTGGAAAGGGGAACGATTATCCCCGAACTGAGGAGGGAGGCGACTGATGTAAAGAAACCCGGGACCAGAGCGGGGTCTCTTGGAGGGCGGGATTTGAAGAATCGATCCTGGGGCCGAGAAATGAATTCTATTTTGTATCCTGAGGATACAACTTCCCTGACCCATGCGTCCTCCACTGAGGTGAGCCAAACGTCTCTGAAGAAAAGGAGACAGCCACCCAGCTTGGGAGATGCGCTGGGGTCCCGTTGTGAGTCATGCCAAGGTAGACTTTCCAGGTCTAGACCTAGTGGATCTATCTTGGAAGTAGCGGGGGGCGCCAAGAAGAGGTGGGCCTAAAGGAAACCTTCTTCCTATCTTGGTGTGCTTGCAGCCTCTGCTGGTGGAAAAAGGACTCAGTCGTCGCGAAACAATGAAAAGGCCAAAAGGACCTAAACTGCCGCATTGGAGGAGGCCGGCGAGGTTTGGACTGGGGGAGAAGGGAGCTTGTGCCCCTGGTGGCGTCCTTAACAATTTGGTCCAGCCTGGAACCGAAAAGACGCGATCCTTGAAAAGGCAGGCTGGTAAGGGACTTTTTTGATGAGAAGTCCGCCTGCCAAGCCTTAAGCCAAACAGTCCTCCATATGGCAACATTACTGGATACCTGAGCTGCACAAGATGTGGCATCCAGGGAGGCAGAGACCAAATACTCACCTGCATGGGAAATCTGGTTGGCAAGTGCCATCAGCTGTTCTGGTTGGCCCCAGCCAGAATGCCCTGACGGAGTTGTTTGGCCCATTTGGTTACAGACTTTGAAACCCAAGTGGAAGCAAAGGCCTGACATAAAGTAGACGCAGCCGCCTTGAAGGCTGACTTCGCAAAAGATTTTATAATTCTTTTAGAATCCTTCAGAAATGCTCCACCAGAAAGCGGGAGGACCGTGTTGGTAGACAGTCTAAAAACTGGCAGGTCCACAGAGGGAGACGCTGTCCAGTTGGAGGTGAGCTCCAGAGAAAAAGGATATAACACGCCAAGGCGCTTCCCTCTTTGAAAGCATCTGGTCCGATTCTCTCTTTCTCTGGCCAGAAGCTCCTCGAATTCAGATTGAGAAGCAAAGGCCTTGGAAGGTGGTTTAGACCGTCTAAATGAAACCGCCTGATCTGCAGGTTCCGTAGAGGAATCTTTGATGCCAAAGGTCTTGTTGATCACCCCAATGAGGCTCTGAACCATATCCTTCATGCTGGCGCCTTGGTCCAAATCCAGCTCCAAAACATCCTCAGAAGGCATGTCTGAGAATGCCTCGCCTGACTCGGGAGAGGAGGACCAGGAAGCAGCAGACCTCTGAGACGGACCGTGGGGTGAGATGGAACGGGAAGAGGACTCAGACCGGCATTCCTGTCTGGATCTTTTGCGGCCTAAGTTGGCAGGCTTGGACAGAGCTTCCTGTGACGCGCTGGCTACTGCGGAAGCCTGCAGATGCAACCTGTTAAGTACGGACACCAGCGTCTAAGACACCCTGGTGAGATCCGCCACAGATTGTGACAGAGACGAAGCCCACCCTGGGATAAGGGCATCACTCTCACGTGGGGCAGCAGGGGGCTCCTGGGCGGTGGGCACAGTGGGATTGCAGCAGTCCTGACAGAGGGAAGAGGATGGACCTGAGGGAAGCACATTTACCGGAAGAACATACAAAGTGTCTGACTAAAGCAGAGGAAGAGGAAGCAGGAGGACAAGGATGTTCTCCCTTAGAATTAGACATGATGAACAGACCCACTAAGATGCCAGATGGCACCGATAACAGCCTGTGCTGAGGCCAGGAGGAGTGGGCGGAGCTAGGCACTGAGTGAGGAAGTGAAAGACAGGCAGGAGAAAAGCCCGCCCGAAGGAGAGAAGACAGGGGGGCGGAGTCACAATGCAGGACTAGGCCCTAACACTAGCTGGGGCCTAGATTAAAACCCGGTGACCGCCGGGGAGGGTGAAGCGACACAGAGGCACTAACAGGACATCGGCGCTACCGCAGCGATTACCCCCAACCTGGGAGACCCATCCAAAAAAAGGTAGCCAAGTGAAATGCGCCGGCAACAGGGGGACCCCCTGAGTACAAGGAGACAGAGAGCTGCAAATGACATCCAGAGTGAGATAAGAGCCCTGGAGCCCCATGCTGTAAAGCCCCAGTGCTTTCTCCGTACAAAAGCCCAGAGTCCTACCCCTAGGAGGAAGTTTGAAAGGGGGGCTAGTTGGAAATACCTTCTTCATCTGTATACTCGTCATAACTTCTCCTGGAAGAAAAATCTGGAGAAAGAGGGAAGAGGTATCTCATAAACCAGGGAATGAAGGGGACGTCCAGAAAAAAAGCTTGTTGATGGACGTCCTCGTCTCCTCAAACCGACAGGCTCTGGTGGGCGAGTGGGTGGGAGACGGGGCTAGGACCGGTTCGGATCTCCTAAACACGCTTCTGTGTTAGGGGCCTTGATCCTGCCAGCCAGACCTATGAGGATACAGGGTGGCAGTACACACCGTACTCAGTCTCTTTGTGGGAGTACAATAGTGACCATTCACACTGTATCCCTCAGGGTACCTGAAAAGAAACGACGCACACTGAGGTAGATATGGGTCTAATGAAAGACCCGTATCCACCTCCTACTGACACTAAGCTAAACTGATTTTCAGAATGACAGTCGGTGGGGTGTATACTGCAGAGGAGCTAACTTTTTTGTGCATAGTGTCAGCCTCCTAGTGGCAGCAGCATACACCCATGGTTCCTGTGTCCCCCAATGAAGCGATTAGAGAAACACTGGTATTACATACCTGGTAATGTTTTTTTTTTTCACAAGACATGACGGCACCACGAGAGAGGGGATCCGCCCTTCAAGGACGGGAAACCTTCAAGATAAAAGGGGCGGCTCCTCTCTCCACATCAGTTGTTTTACAGAGTACGAGAGGAACTCCACCGGTTAGTGTACACATAAATAATACATCCTATACGGTTCTATTCACCGACACCCGAGGGAGTGTATAATACAAATAATGCTAATAATGCACCCAACTAATAATGTGATCAAAAGGGTGGGAATATAAGGGTGCCGTCATGTCTCATGAAAAACCACATTACCAGGTATGTAATACCCGTGTTTTTCCATCATACATGATGGCACCACGAGTTAGAGATTTGTATTCTCTTTTAGGGAGGGATCACTGCTTGTAACACTCTTCTCCCAAATGTGAGATCAGAGGTAGCATATAGGTCTAGCCTATAATGTTTAAAAAATGTAGATGGAGAGGACCAAGTGGCCGCCTTACAGATTTGGTCAATGGTAGCATCTGCTCTCCGCCCACGACGTTGCCATGGCCCTCGTGGAGTGGGCTTTCACACCCTGTGGAACAACCCTGCCTGCACTACTATACAGCTAGAATAATGGCCTCTCTCACCCATCTAGCGAGTTTGTTTTGAGGCTTTAATGCCCTTCCTTGACCCCTGGAATGAAACAAATAAAGCCCTCTGTTTCCTCCAGCATTTTGTCATCTCTAAATACTGTAGGATACATCTCCTGACATCTAGGCACTGGAGTCTCTCCTCTTTCTTGTTGCTAGGATTGGGACAGAAAGAGGGTAGGGTTATATTCCTGAGCCCTATGGAATCTCGATACCACTTTGGGGAGATATGCCGGATCTAATTTTAATACAACTCTATCGTCCATAATTTGCATGTAAGGGGGGTCAGCTGACAATGCATGTAAATCCCCAACCCTATGGGCCGATGTAAGTGCCACTAACAAAGCTGTTTTTAATGTTAGTACTTTACCTGATGTTGTATTTAACAGCTCAAAGGGGCTTTCTGTTAAAGCTGTCAATACTAAATTTAGATCCCATGGTGGAGGAGTAGGGGATGGAACAGAGTCAGCTCTATTACAGGCTCGGATAAACCTCACCACCCACCTATTGCTTGCCAGGTCACAGTTGAATAAGGCTGCTAAAGCTGAAATGTGTACTTTGAGGGTACTAACAGCTAATCCTAGATCTAAGCCCTTTTGCAAGAACTCCAGTATTGCCACTATCGGGACCTCCCCTTCCCGTATTGGCCCTGGACAAGAATTTCTTCCATATTCTATATTCTTCTTGGTCGATACTGGTTTTCTGCTACTAAGCAAAGTGGATATTAAACCAGCTGAGAACCCTTCTTTCGCTAACAACCGTTCAAATGCCAGGCTGTCAAATGTAGCCCGGAATTCTGCAGGTGGTTGAAGGGACCCTGTGTTAGAAGGTCCTGGTCTTCCGGAAGTACCCACGGGTCCATCACTGACATCACTCTCAGCCAGTAAAACCATGGTCTTTTCGCCCAGAAGGGAGCTATTACAATTACCCTGGCCTTGTCCTCCCTGATCTTCTTCAGAACTGCTGGGATTAGACATATGGGTGGGAAGGCATACAACAGTCCTGACATCCATTCTATGCTGAAGGTGTCTACTGCCAACGGCCTGTCTGCTGGGTTCAGGGAGCAGAACTTCTGAACTTTCTTGTTGGCTTTTGAGGCAAAGAGGTCTACACTGGGTCTTCCCCACATGTGTATTATCCGATGAAAAATTGACTTTTTTAGGGACCATTCCCCTTGCCTTAAGTGGTTCCTGCTTAAAAAGTCTGCCTTTATTTTGTCCACACCTCGAATATGCAGGGCCGATGAGAGGAAATGCCTTTCGACTAGAGTCTTTTGGTTTTGTGCATCAATGACCGAGAACAGGTGCCCCCCTGGTGGTTTATGTATGCAACCACTGTTCGGTTGTCCGATAGGACTCTCACATGATGCCGTTAAGTGTGGAAGTAACTTCCTTAGCGCTTTTTCAACTGCTAGGAGTTCCCACTCGTTTGAGGATAGATCTTTTTCCGCCTGAGTCCAGGGGTCTTGGACCCATAGTGTGTCTGAGCTCCCCACCCCCATGGACTGGTGTCCGTTGTGATTATTTTGGAAGCTGTGTATGTCCAGGGGACTCCTCTTGGAGATTATTATTTATTTATATAGCACCATTAATTCCATGGTGCTGTACATGAGAAAGGGGTTACATACAGTTATAGATATCATTTACAGTAAACAAGTTTAGTGACAGACTGGTACAGAGCGGAGAGTACCCTGTCCTTGCGGACTTACATTCTATGGTATAGTGGGGAAGAGGCCGAAGGTAGGGGGCGAGGCGGCAGCTCTGGCGAGGCGGCAGAATGGTTATTGCAGGCTGTAGGCATTCTTGAAGAGATGGGTTTTCAGGTTCCGTCTGAAGGATCCAAGGGTGGTGGTGGATAGTCGGACATGTTGAGGCATGGAATTCCAGAGGATGGGGGATATTCGGGAGAAATCTTGGAGGCGGTTGTGTGAGGAACGAATAAGTGTGGAGGAGAGTAGGTCTTGGGAGGATTGGAGATTATGTGAGGGAAGGTATTGGGAGATTAGTTCAGAGATATAGGGAGGGGACAGGTTGTGGATGGCTTTGTAGATCAGTGTTAGTAGTCGGAGATGACTCTATCTGTAACCACCACCTGAGTGATTGGAGTACAGACAGCAGGAGAATGAGCTTCTGCTCTAGCTGCCCCTGAAGTTCCAGGTCGTTCTGCAGCACACACCATTACAGTTCTCTTGCATGGAACTGAGCCCATTTTACTGCCGGTATGCAGGAGGTTAGAGACCCTAACACCGACATGGCTCTTCTTAAAGTCATGTTTTTTTTAATGTTGTTATAATCATTTGTTTGACTTTTTCCTCGGAGACGACACTCCTGCGCCACCGAGTCTACCGTTATCCCCAGGAAATTCTGGACCATTGCTGGCTCCAGTTTGGATTTCTTGATGTTCAGTTGCCATCCTAGTGTCCGTAGAGTGTCCATCACTATTCTGACCTGCTCATGACAGAAAAGTTTTCCCCACTATCAGGAAGTCGTCTAAAGCCCCCGTCACACTAAGCGAGGTCGCTAGCGAGATCACTGCTGAGTCACAAGTTTTGTGATGCAACAGCGACCTCAGTAGCGATCTCGCTATGTTTGACACGTAGCAGCGACCAGGCCCCTGCTGTGAGATCGCTGGTCGTGTCGGAATGGCCTGGACCTTTTTTTGATCGTTGAGGTCCCGCTGACATCGCTGAATCGGTGTGTGTGACACGGATTCAGCGATGTCTTCACTGGTAACCAGGGTAAACATCGGGTTACTAAGCGCAGGGCCGCGCTTAGTAACCCGATGTTTACCCTGGTTACCATCGTAAATGTAAAAAAAAAAAAAAACACTACATACTCACATTCCGGTGTCCGTCAGGTCCCTTGCCGTCTGCTTCCCGCACTGACTGACTGCCAGTCAGTGCAGGAAGCGGACGCCGGGGGACGCGAAGGCGAGTATGTACTGTTTGTTTTTTTACATTTTACACTGGTAACCAGGGTAAACATCGGGTTACTAAGCGCGGCCCTGCGCTTAGCAACCCGATGTTTACCCTAGTTACCCGGGGACCTCGGCATCGTTGGTCGCTGGAGAGCGGTCTGTGTGACAGCTCCCCAGCGACCACACAGCGACGCTGCAGCGATCGGCATCGTTGTCTGTATCGCTGCAGCGTCGCTAAGTGTGACGGGGCCTTAAGTAAGGTATTATCAGAGTATCTTTCTCTGAGATGTGCTGTAACCTCTGCAATCAGTTTTGTAAATACAAGTGGGGCTGTTGCTATCCCAAAGGGCAGAGCCCTGTACTAAAATTGACGTAGCTGGGACCCCATCTGAACTGCCACCCTGAGAAACTTGCGATCTTGTTGTCTGATTGGGACGTGGTAATAAGCGTCCTTTAGGTCTAGGACAGACATGAAACACTGAGTGTATAGAAGTTTCACTGCTTTTATTGTTTCCATTTTGAATGATGGAATTATTAGATATTTGTTGAGGCCTTTTAAATTTATTGTCCTCCAAGAATTGTCCGTTTTTTTTTTTTTTTTTTTTATGAGAAAAAGGGGGGAATAAAAACCTTCCATCCTTTCCTCTATCGGAACTTCTTCCAAGACATGTTTGTCTAGGAGTGACCTTACTTCTCCTTCCAGACTGTCTTGTTTCTCTTGGGAGGATTGTACTGGAGTCTGCATGTATCTTCTTGGAGGCCAGTGGTGGAATTTTAATTTTAGGCCCGATCTTATAATTTGTCTGATCCATGTGCTGGATGAGATCCTCTCCCAGGCTGGAAGGAAGTGAGAGAGCCTCCCTCCCACCTGAGAAGGACCGTCACTGGGTTTCTTGGTGTATGTAAGAAAAGAGGGGAGAGATGGAGACAAGAGAAAAGAACAAACATTAACGCGCTGGACTTTCTCGAAGTTCACTCACCACTCGGACGCTTAAGGCTTCTTTCACACTTGCGTCGGTACGGGTCCGTTGTTAGCGTCGGCGCGACGTACCAACGCATGATGTGAAAATTTGGCACAATGTGGGCAGCGGATGAAGTTTTTCAACGCATCCGCTGCCCATTCTAAAGTCTGGGGAGGAGGGGGCGGAGTTCCGGCCGTGCATGCGCAGTAAGAAATGGCGGACGCGAAGTACAAAAAAACATTCCCTTGAACGTTTTTTCGTGCCGACGGTCCGCCAAAACACGACGCATCCAGTGCACGACAGACGCGACATGGCCATACGTCACGATCCGTCAGCAATACAAGTCTATGGGAAAAAACACATCCTGTGGGCACATTTGCAGGATCTGTTCTTCCCCAAAACGACACATTGCGACGGATTCAAAACGACGCAAGTGTGAAAGTAGCCTAAGAGTAAGGGTACCGGATCCGGAGGTTGACTGGTTTTCCTGTCGTCTCCCAGTGAGACCAAGGACACCTCCTTAGTATGGCGAATCGTCCGTACGCTGTCCGAGCGGTTTCTATTGCTGCCATGGCGAATCTGGCTCTTCTCACTTGAGCGAGACTACCTCTCCTGCACCTCTTGCTGTGGCATTAAATGTTCAGGTGAAAAACTCTCCATCTTATCAACTACCACATAACAAGAGCAGTCACAATGAACCTGGACTGGTTAGTGACGCAGGGCCGCACTTCTAATTCCTTTAAATAGGTTTACTTCCCCCTTTTTTTTTTTTTTTTATGGTTCACCTGGTTAATCCTGCCTTTTACTGGTCGCTCAGCAATCAGGTGTATGTGCGCACCTGTCATGTTAATCTCATTGATTGATCACCTGCAGTTGATCGTGCCTGCACCACTTCCGGTACCCATAGATGCAATCAAGCACCTGGTTGATCCTGCATCTGCCAGCCACCCAGCGTGACGCTTGCGCAGTGCACTCATGCCTGAGCGTGCACCCGGCAACCACTTTCGGTGCGTGCTCTCTGCTGGCCACCCAGCGCCCCGATGCCTCCGCACTGCTTCGTGCCCAGGGTTCCATGTCAGGTATATGCTGTCCTGCACGCGCATGTCTCCTCACTTCCGGTCGCGCAGTACGCGGCGCTGGCTGAGGAGGAAACCCACAGTCAACGGGGAATGTGCCCAGAGTCTCAGGGAGGCAGCGCAGCACTCAACTTCCAGCACCATGATGTCCTCGCAGTGCTGTTCCTTCCATACACCGCTCCATTCATCTCCCTGGAGGGAACCACCTCACCGCTGTCTGCAAGTACTGCCAACGGAGGTGGGGGAGGAGTACTCCTGTGATCCCCGAGGAGACTTATTTACCAGGGCACCGATGTGCCTTACGGGCTGCATGGCCACTATATGTCAACAGGGAGGTCACAAACTGTGGCTTCCGAGGACCTGTGGGTATTTTTCGGCATCACGGAGGGTACACAATGTGGCCTCCAAGGCTCTATTTTCACCCAGGCATTTGCCTCACGGGCTGTGGCCATGCTTCTCTCATGGAATACATGGCCCCTGAGGCGACTACCGGTACCTGGTGACGGGTGCAGCAGACTAGCGCCTGCCCAAATCCACCCGACCCAGGCATCCTCTTCTGTTCTTCAGAAGTCCATCTTGAGGGTTCCCCATCAAGGACAGGAAACCAACTGATGTGGAGAGAGGAGCCGCCCCTTTTATCTTGAAGGTTTCCTATCCTTGAAGGGCGGATCCCCTCTCTCGTGGTGCCATCATGTATGATGGAAAAATGGATTTTTGTGTACTCACCTGTAAAATCCTTTTCTCCAAGCCACTCATTGGGGGGGACAGCACCCACCCTGTTGGCCTGACGGCTTGAGTATGTTCTTCGGTTTGACGTTTTATACCTTTGTATGATGTTCATGTTCTCCTACTGCTTTATCACGGAACTGGCTTGGCTGGGGCCTGTGTGTGGGTATATACTGCAGAGGAAGAGCTAATCTTTTTTGCATCTACTTAGTGTCAGCAGCATAACACCTGTAGTCATGTTTCCCCCAATGAGTGTCTCGGAGAAAAGTATTTTAAGGTGAGTACACAAAAATCCGTTTTTATTCTTGCACCAATTCTCTATAGTTTGTACAGCATAAGAGAAAAGCTACAAGATACTTACCCGATGGTATCGTTGCCCTACAACTCTTCATGCCATTTTCCTCTCTGTTTAAGAGACTGGCATTGTGGAGGAGAAACAGGTACCATGTTACATTCCGTGGGGTTGCAACAATCCACTGACAAGTGTGACATTTTTGGGTGAAGAATCATAGAGGGGAGGTTTATTAACAGTTTAAACAATAGATCACTTGAATGCTTTATGTAGCTGAAAGTTGCAGCACTTTACTTATTCTTGTGGGCAAAATTAAAAAAAAAAAAAAAAATACAAACAAATAAAATATTTTAATAGAAAAAACAAAACAATATCTACATATACAAATAGCCATTAATCTTCAGCCTCAGTCACATCTTCCAGCTTTTCAGTGGAGGGCTCATTCTGAGATATAGAAACTTTTTCACCGATTACAGGGCTGCTTGAAGGCTCCTGTGACTGGGATCTGATGTCGACTGCTTTATCAACCTCCTCCAACAAATCTGCATCGAAATCCTCAGGAATATCATCTGGATCAGTGCTTTGCGACTGAGATACATCTTGAGAAGAAGCCATAGCTAAAAGAAATAAATATTTGTTTTATCCTTCTTTTCTTTATCACGCACATTTACTGCAGAATTCCAAAGCAAATAATTTGCGGGCAACAGAAGGCAAGATCTGATTGCCTACAATGAAGTCTTTGTACAGACCACTAAAGGGGATGCAGTAAAAAAAAAAAAAAATTTGTCCATGGTGGCATTAACCAATCTGACAGTAATTCAACTGTGGTTAAAATATAAATTCCCAATACTGCAAGTTATAACATCAATATGGGTGATAACTTGCTGATCAATGGAGGTCACGAAGTTGGGACTTCCATTAATCCCAAAAATGGACCTTAGAAAGCCATGATGGAATTCAGCGGGGACCAGAAAACCAAAGTTTATAAAGTTATTGTAACCATTTATACTTCCTTTTTCCATAGCCCAGGCCCCTCAAGGCCGAAAGCAATAAGTGACTGTACAGTGTTATCAACCAACATAAATTTTATATAATAAAGTAATATATGTGCACAAGTCATACCTTGACTGTCTGCTTGGGCTTGAATTTTCTGCATTCTCTTCTCCATAGCCAAGCGCCTGTTCCTTTCTATCCTCTGAAGAGTCTCTTCACTCAGTTCAACTACACTGGATTGAGAAAGTGAGGGTGGAGATGACTGTGGGAGGGCAGAAAATACTTCAGAGGCCAAGTCCGGTCCATCCTCCTCCTTCTGTATAACAACTAAAGCAAATGGTAATTAGAGGTGTCCTTAGCCAGATACTTTGTCACTACCAAACTAAATATCCTCTTAATAAAAAAAATAAAAAAAATGGACGGAGCTGTAATGCAACGCCTATAGCAGTCTACACGTCCATATTATATTGTATGTACGAGGCATAAAGCTGGGTGTCACACACTTTTCTTTGCAGATCCCATCAATAACCACAACTCCCAAAAAGTTTGGACGCTGTGTAAAATGTAAAGAAAAAAAAAAAAAAAAAAAAAAGAATGCAATGATTTGGAAACCTTTAAACTTCAACTACTGCGGTGAACAGACATTTTTCCATTTCATTTGAAAAAAATGAAATCCTTTACAAATTGACAGCAGCAACACATCTCAAAAGAGTTGGGACATGGTTAACAGAAGCCTGGAAAAGTGTGGCACTAAAGAAAAAACAGCTGGAGGGTCATATTCCAACAAACTATTTGTATTAGAAAGGTAATTCAAGTCTCAGAGAGACAGAAGGGTTTGGGACTATAAACTTATGGCAACCTTTGACACGCTCAGAAATGAATGTATCGCATGGATCTATGTCTTTCTACATCAACTAAAAATATTTAGAATTGAGAGTCCTCAGTGGTTGATACCCTTTAATAGCTAACTGAAAAGATGGTAACAAATTGCAAGCTTTCGATACTACTCAGGTCCCTTCATCAGGCATAGAAGTAGTCTCGAAAGCTTGCAATTTACCATCTTTTCAGTTAGCCATTAAAGGGTATTGACCACTGAGGACTCAATTTAAATATTTTTTTTATCTACTGGCTAACACGGTACCAAGATAGATATCCATCTATCTATCTATCTTTCCTTTACACCAACTAAGGAATGTGCTCCTCAGACCAATTGGGGGCATCAGGACCATGGACCAGACCCCAATCACTGGACAATAAAACTTTGACACTCCTTATCTATGAACTGTTCCAATATTTACAGCCACAACTGCTTCTCCCTCTCCCATAGTGATAGTTCTGCTTCACGTCACTTGTCTTATCTATTGCACTATTCCTGTGTCATGCTGTGTATAAATATGTGATTGTTAAGTTTTTGTATTAGTCTATGCCTGAAGAGACCGGAGTAGTCTGGAAAGCTTACAATTTGTTCCCATCTTTTCAGTTAGTCATGAAAAAGGTATCAACCACTGAGGACTCTCAAATCCTAGTATTTAACAAAGTCACGTGACACTTTCAAAAGAGCATGCTAAAGAAGCAGAGTCACTTGGAAAACATGGTCAGAGGTTACTACAGAGTCTAAAAAATGTGGAACAACTTCAAAAATCTGTTCGACATAAAATTTCAAAGACAATTTCCAGACATAAAATTTCAAAGACAATTTCCAGACAGAATAGAAAAAAATTCAGAGATTCTTAAGAAATCCATCTGAACAAGGCGGATGGTCAAAACTGAATGTTCGTGATCGAATGGTCGTCATGCGGCACTGCATTTAAAGAAGCACTCCTCCCATCAAAGTTTTTATCCTCTTCATATACTGCAATCCTAATTATATAGAACTGTGTACTTACAATTGCTCATTTTGCCTTTCTACCCAGTCAATTTCTTCTCTTCTCCATGTTGAAGCAGGAAGTCTTTTGTCCTTGCATTTATCATCCACCTCTTCATGAGGCAGGTGCTCCCACTCCCCCTTGCTAGAGACTTTTGCAGTGATGACTCATAAGTCATGCAGGGAAAATTAACCTCCTGTTTCTACACAGAGCTCAGAAGGATTCAGCTGGTCAGTTTTTAATCACATGATGTCATAGACCTAATGTAAAACAGAAGCATTAACTGGGTAGAAAGGCAAAATGAGCAATTGTAAGTACTCAGTGCTATATAATATTTTCACTGCAATGTATTAAGAGGATAAAAATGTTGACGGGAGTATTTTTTTAAGTGGTAGTTACCAAGACTGTAAGCTAATGAGAACAAACAAACCTGTAATTAAGAGATTAATAAATTAGAGAGACCAGAACTAAAGTGTATGGAGCCATCGCACAGGAAGCCTCACATCTTTCCAGGTCCTGTCGGCAGGAACCATTTTATTCTATGTGGCAGCCTGAAGTCACATTAAACTCCTTTTTAATGCAACACTGGGGCATCTGCCACAATCATTTTCACACTTCACCAATCATAGAACTTTGCACATAGAAATGCACACATAATAGGTGCCATAATGGCTATTTGTACACTGAGGTTGGAAAATACCTTCTTCACTAACAAAATCTTCATGCACAATAGGGAGATCCATACGTATTCGTTTTAAGCAAGTCTAGAGGGAGGGGGATGGGAAAAAAAAAAAAATTAGGAACAAATGTACTGTTAAGATGAACATTACCAGACCGGCTTAGATCATTCATATTGTAGATTCTGCATTCACAATATACACGAAGAATGGAAGACACATGACCTGACCCATGTTGGATTTCTAAAATCTCAATTGCAAATTTAAATAGGTTCTTTATGGGCACCTGCATCACAATAGGATATTCACTTAGTATAACACTCACTGTGGGCTTGATGTTCGTACTTGTGACTTTATTTGGTTCTCTTTATCAACTTTTAGGACTTACGTATAAATTTGCCTAAACTACATCAGATTTACACACAACTGTGAACCCTTCAGAATTTCCCATACATTTTCAAGCACCACTGTACAAACCACAGAAAAAAAAAATCATGCTGTTGCTGAAGTTTCATCAACATATTTGCTGCCTGTTACAGTATCCGTGAATTATAGAAAGCAGGGATAAGCGGAAGTTCGGGTTCTGGTTTCCGACCGAAAGTTTATTCCAAAGTTCAGAACTGAAACCAAACCCCACTGAAAACAATGGGAACATGAGTTTTTGAGCTGGAAAAAAATTCTCTTTCTGCAACGGACATCTCATGGAACTCTGAACATTGCAACAGATACCTCTGGGAAAGGTTTGTGTTCTGTCTTAGCACTGGACACCAACCGTCCGATGCAAACCCTGAACTTTTAATTTTGGGTTCGCTCATCTCTAATAACGAGTCATCATCCAGAGAGGACAAAGGTTGGACTGGAAAACCTCTAAGAATCTGTGCACATGTTGCAGATTTGTTACAAAACCTGAAGTTCTCGTAGTCCCAGCAGAGTGAATGAGATTCCTGTAGTCTCATGCACATGTTGGTGCATCTGCAGCACATCAATTCATTCAGTGTTTTGTTGTTGTTTTTTTACTGCAGATTTCAACCAAACTAAAGAATGGGAAAAACGAATTAAAACAAAAACCTGTTTCTCCTACGTATCATTGGGGGACACAGGACGAATGGGTGTTATGCTGCTGCCACCAGGAGGACACTAAGTTAAACACACACAAAAGATTAACTCCTCCCCTGCAGTATACACCCACAGGCTGGACAATCCAGAGCCAGTTCTTACTTAGTGTCTCAGGAGGCACTTGGGTCCTCAGGACCCCACCAATTTTTAGTTTTTGATTTAACGGAAAGAAGGGAGCGACAGGCAAATTTTTAGCTCTGATCTCTCCCGCACCAACAACGGGCAAGTACACGGAGCGTTCCTCCTGTATCCTTTCCCGCAACGATGGATGCCAGCCCTGGCTCACCTTTCAGTGTGGCGACGGTTCCCTAGCGTCCCGATCTCCTTCCATCCTTCTCAGGCGACCATGGGGACTAATCATCCACCTAAGTCTCCTGGAGCCAGGGCACAGCCGGACAAATTGACAGGGCGTCCGCGCAGCCGCCCACTGCACCACCACTGATATAGTGGCTGATACATGGCGGCAGTAGCTCTCCACCCTCTCCCTATCATGGTGAAGGTGGATGGAGCATCGGTCCCATCGCACAAGGTAAGTGCGGGGACCGACCAGCTGGCAGCAGGGGGCCCCCCTTACTCTCTTCTAAATGCGGCCCTGCAGTCGCGGGACAATGTGCGGCTCTGCAGCCGCGGGGCAGCGTGCGGCTCTGCAGCCGCGGGGCAGCGTGCGGCTCTGCAGCCGCGGGGCAACGTGCGGTTCTGCAGCCGCGGGGCAGCGGGTGGCTCTGCAGCCGCGGGGCAGCGTGCGGCTCTATAGCCGCTGGGCAGCGTTTCCTTTCTGAGAGGGCTCGGCGGCTCCCAGGCCTGGGTCGGACTACAGCGCCCGCCCACAAGCATGCCGCCGCCCGCCCACGACACGCCCCCTCCCTGGGCGCTTCTCGCTCCCGAGAAGCGCCCTTCTCACTTCTCGGCGGCCATCTTGGACCAGGAAGTGCACTGGCGGCTCTGCAGCACCGCAGCGCTCAGGACAGGAGGAAAGCTTCAGGATCTCCCTGCCAAGCCACCGCGGATCCTAGGTGAGACGCACCCAATAGGATTGCCTCTCTCCCCTGCCAGTACGCTCACTCCACAGCAAATATGTCACAGTCTACGCAAAAACGGACTGGAAAGACCCACTCTGTTATTTTTGCTGTGTGCACCTCCTGCAAGATTTCTCTGCCCCGAGGTCACACCACCCCGCTGTGCTCTGCCTGTGAAATGCCCGCGGCACAGGATAATCCGGCCTCTGACCCGGAATGTACTGAACCTAGTACCCCCGCATGGGCGTCCTCCCTTGCTCGATCTGTGGCATCCTTGGAAAGGACGATACAGTCCCTCCGTGAGCCGTCCCTTACCCAGGGTACTTCCAAGGATGATGTAACGCGGTCTAAGAACCCCTCACGGCCCAGAGGTCGTTCCGTTTCCAGAAGCCCTCACTCATATAGAAAGAGGTCCAGGGTAATATCTCCGGTCCGTGATCAGCCTTCTGGTTCAGAGAGCGAAGTCTCTCGTCACTCATCCCCAGATCATAGCAGGGAATCTTTTCTGGACGACGCTTCCAGCGTGTCCTGTTCCCCAGAGTACCGTCATGACCAAGAGACCCTTGATTCTCTCATAGACTCTGTAAGTCAGACTCTACAGTTAGAGGAGGAAGCCCCGTCTAAGGCGGCTCATCCCGTGTCATTTGGGCGGACTACAAAGGCTCATAGGTTTTTTCCCACGCATCCTCAATTCAAGGACATTGTCGATCTCCATAGAGTCCGTCCGGATAAACGCTTCTCAGGTCAGAAGGCTATGCAATTGAAGTATCCGTTTGCTCAGGACCTTGCTAAGGAGTGGTCTCAGTCACCCTCCGTGGACCCGCCAGTGTCGCGGCTAGCCACAAAGGCGGTTCTATCTTCCTCCGAGGGCGCGTCCATCAAGCATCCCACGGATAGACAAATTGATCAGATGGCTCGCTCGGCTTTTGAAGCTTCCTCGGCTTCTCTCTTTCCTTCTTTTGCCGCCACATGGGTTGCAAAAGCCATGTCCCATTGGGCCGAGTCTTTAGCCTCTACTGCACTTCATGCCGACTTACCCCCTGAGGTTTCTCACCTGGCCACTCAGATTGCCAGAGCGGGGGACTTTGTAGTTTCCGCATCCTTAGACGCGGCCAACTGTGCCTCACAGGCAGCGGCCAATGCTGTCACGGTCCGCAGATCCCTTTGGCTCAGGGACTGGAAAGCGGACTCAGGATCCAAAAAATCTCTCACGTCCCTTCCATACCAGGGTGAACGTCTGTTTGGGGACAAACTAGATAAAATGATCGCAGACTCCACAGGGGGAAAGAGCAAATTCCTTCCCCAGCAACGGACCTTTCGTCCCTTTCGCAACCAACAGGGCCGAGGCCGATATTTCCGTTTCGGTTCCAACTGGTCCAATCCTTCCTCCGCGCCACCTGGCGTCGGGAGAGGTCAGCGCAAGGACAGAACCTCCCAGCCATCTTACAAACCTTCTCCCTCTTGGAGAGGCAGACCCAGACAACAGGGGTCCAGGGGGTCCAGATCTAACAGGTCTCCTCCTCAATGACTCTTGGCAGACGCCAAAGGACACCGACAGAGTTGGCGGCCGCCTACTCTTCTTTCGGGACGCGTGGCTCTCGGTAGTTCCCGACCGATGGGTCCGCGATCTGGTATCCGTCGGTTACAAGATAGAGTTTGTCTCTCTTCCCCCATCTCGTTTCTTTCAGTCCCCTCCTCCCAGAGCAAGGGTCCGTCAGTATTTCCAGGCCATAAAATCGCTATGGGACGACGGGGTCATCATCCCGGTACCTCAGGACGAAAGGTACCAAGGTTTTTATTCCAATCTTTTCATTGTACCAAAGAAGGACGGCTCCGTACGTCCGATATTGGACCTCAAACTCCTCAACAGGTACGTCCGTGTGCGTCAATTCCGAATGGAGTCCCTCCGCTCGGTAATTGCCTCTCTGGAAGAGGGCGAGTTTCTTGCATCTCTAGATGTTCAAGACGCTTACCTGCACATTCCCATTCTGCCGTCTCATCAGCGCTTTCTCCGCTTCGCGGTCCAGGGCCACCATTTTCAGTTTGTCGCCCTACCGTTCGGGCTGGCCACCGCTCCTCGGGTGTTCACCAAGGTCATGGCGGCTGCCGTGGCCATTCTCCATGCTCGAGGCATAGTGGTGTTGCCCTACCTGGACGACATTCTTATAAAGGGTCCCTCTTTCCGGTCCTGTTCAGAGGCGGTAGATGTCACTATAAATACTCTTTCACGCCTGGGCTGGAAACTCAATTTCAAAAAATCTTCCCCAGTCCCGGCCCAAACCATACCCTACCTGGGCATGATCTTAGACTCCTCTCAGGGTCTAGTACTCTTGCCTCCGGAAAAGGTATCTACTCTACAGAGAGAGGTCCGGAAGCTTGCTCAACCTCGCTCTCACTCCCTACGCTTCTCCATGAGGGTACTCGGCAGGATGGTGGCGGCAATGGAGGCAGTGCCCTTTGCGGTTTTTCACCTCCGGCCCTTACAACACGCCATTCTGGCAGTATGGGACAGGAATCCCGCCTCGCTCGACCGCCGTCTCCTTCTCTCTCGCCAAATCAGACAATCCCTCAAGTGGTGGACCGAGAGGTCCTCCCTGACTCGGGGGAAGTCTTTCCTTCCGGTGCACTGGCTGGTTGTCACAACGGACGCCAGTCTCTTCGGCTGGGGTGCAGTGTTCCAGCGTCACTCGACCCAGGGTCGCTGGTCGCCGCAGGAGTCCCAGCTACCCATCAATATCTTAGAGATTCGGGCAATCAGACTAGCCCTCCATCATTTTCAGCAGTTCCTCTCCGGACGTGCGGTAAGAGTCCAGTCCGACAACGCTACTGCAGTAGCCTACGTCAACCGTCAAGGGGGCACTCGCAGCAGGGCGGCCATGGTCGAGGTGACGCTAATTCTCCGTTGGGCCGAGGCACATCATTCCATTCTCTCAGCAGTTTTCATACCAGGCGTGGAAAACTGGGAAGCGGACTTTCTAAGTCGCCACAGCCTCGATCCCGGAGAGTGGTCTCTTCATCCCGCAGTCTTTCACCAGATCTGCTCTCGTTGGGGGACCCCGGACGTGGATCTAATGGCATCCCGCCTCAATTGTCAGGTTCCCGTCTTCATGGCCAGGTCTCACGACCCCTCAGCCTTCGGAGCCGACGCTCTCGTCCTCTCATGGCAGGGCTTCAGTCTCCCATACATCTTTCCCCCAATTCCCCTTCTGGGGAAGGTTATCAGGAAGATCAGGGCAGAACGGATTCCAGTAATCCTCATCGCTCCGGATTGGCCACGCAGGACATGGTATGCCGAGATGGTTCAACTGGTCTCAGACGTACCTTGGAGGCTGCCGAATCGCGCAGACCTCCTGTCTCAAGGGCCCATTTACCACCCGAACTCAGAGGCCCTGTGTTTAACGGCGTGGCCGTTGAGTCCTGGGTTCTGAGGCAGAAGGGGTTGTCTCAGACGGTGATATCTACCATGCTCCGTGCACGCAAGTCTTCTTCTATGCGCATCTACCACCGCGCTTGGAAGGCATACTTCGCCTGGTGCAGGGATCGGAGGCGTTCCCCCCTCCGTTTTTCTATTCCTCACATTTTGGAATTCCTCCAATCAGGCGTAGACTTGGGTCTTGCACTCAGCTCTCTTAAGGGCCAAATTTCTGCTCTCTCGGTCCTTTTTCAGAGAAGGATCGCAAACAGATTGCAGGTCAGGACCTTTATCCAGGGGGTTTCTCATATGGTTCCGCCTTACAAGATGCCTTTGGAACCATGGGACCTGAACCTAGTTCTCTGTGCTCTTCAAGAGCCACCTTTTGAGCCCTTGCACGAGGTGTCTTTACTGTTCTTGTCTTGGAAGATTGTCTTCCTCGTGGCTGTCACGTCTATTCGACGTGTCTCTGAGCTGGCAGCTCTGTCGTGCCGGCCTCCTTTCCTCGTGTTCCACCAGGATAAGGTAGTTCTGCGGACATGTCCGACTTTTCTTCCGAAGGTCGTTTCCTCTTTCCATCTTAATGAGGAAATTGTTCTTCCCTCACTGTGCCCTGCGCCTTCCCACCCCACGGAAAGGGCGCTCCACACTCTGGACTTAGTGAGGGGTCTCAGACGTTATGTCTCCAGGACTGCGTCTTTCCGTAGATCAGATGCCTTGTTTGTTCTTCCGGAGGGGCCACGGAAGGGACTACCCGCTTCCAAGGCCTCCATTGCCAAGTGGATTCGTTCCGCCATCCAAGAGTCCTACCGTGTCAAGGGTCACGCTGCACCTCCGGGGATCAAGGCTCATTCTACCCGGTCAGTCGGCGCGTCCTGGGCCATCCGGCACCAGGCATCGGCAGCACAAGTCTGCAAGGCTGCTACATGGTCCAGTCTACATACGTTCACGAAACACTACCATGTGCACTTTCAGGCTTCGGCAGACGCTTCCGTCGGTAGGCGAATCCTACAAGCGGCTGTGTCTCATCTGTAGTTGTAGGCTCGCACAGCATTTATAACTTCTGGTGACCCACCCAGGGACTGCTTTGGGACGTCCCATTCGTCCTGTGTCCCCCAATGATACGTAGGAGAAAAGGAGATTTTTGTGTACTCACCGTAAAATCTTTTTCTCCGAGTCATCATTGGGGGACACAGCACCCTCCCTGTTAGCCTAGTTGGCTCAATTGTTCTTTTCAGTCTGTGTTTTGACTATGACATGTTTTCTGTTTGATAACTGGTTTACTCCTACTGCTTTGTTACCGAACTGGCTCTGGATTGTCCAGCCTGTGGGTGTATACTGCAGGGGAGGAGTTAATCTTTTGTGTGTGTTTAACTTAGTGTCCTCCTGGTGGCAGCAGCATAACACCCATTCGTCCTGTGTCCCCCAATGATGACTCGGAGAAAAAGATTTTACGGTGAGTACACAAAAATCTCCTTATTTTATGCTGTTTCTTGCCAACACATCAGTATTTACAGCAGATTTGAATTTTTTTCTGCTGCAAATATCACGGTCGGACTGACTCAATAGGTGAAATGAAAACAATTTATAAGACACATTGCCGAACATTCTTCTCCATTTTCGCTCATTGGTTCACAAAATAATTTTTTTTTTTTATTTTTATTAAAAACAAAACTAGAAAAGTCGATGGTTGTTGAAACTAGTCTTAACAGTTTTCACCCTCAAAAAGACCAAAGGCAGCCTGCTCTCTCCCTCTTGTCAGCAGATACTAACCAATCTGTACAAGCAGTATTTTTCAATCTACAGCCATTGTTCACCAATCTTCTACTTTCCTAGTTTTTTTTTTTAAATAATAAAAGTCATTTTTATGTAGTGAAATTTCTGTGAACCAATTTGCTTATTCTACACACTAATTATACAAAAATAATCTCCGCCTTCGCTCACCTGCACTTCCTTCTTGTTTCCTAGAGTCTCCAGTCGATTGAGAAAGTCCTCAAACTGCAGCTTAGGAAAAAGTCTGTGTGCCCAATTCTCCATCTGCCTAATAAGCACTTTCAAATCCTCTGCCTGCAAAAAGAGTGAAAAACAAACAGATCCCCAACTGAAGTCCCATCCAGCACACGCACACTAACATACTTAGGCGCTCTGTTTAAAGTACTCTCTATGGCACAAATGCTGAATACACAAAAAAAAAATGCATTGATAACATGAAGGTTATGGCCTCGGATCTGAATTCTGGCATGAGTTTGAAACTTAGCAAAATTTTTGCACAACATGAAGTTCCACTAAAATTTTGCAGGAGTGTCTGACTCCACCAAGTCCCTTCAAAACTCATGAGAAAAACTGCTGGTCTTGATGAATCAGAGGCTGTATGTTAGGAAAAAAAAAATCTATTTTGTAAATTACCATTATATTATTATGAATGGGGCTCCGCCCGCGGATGTTAACCTGTTAAATCCTGCTGTCAATCACTGATAGCGAGATTTAAACCCTCAGGCCAGAAGCATGTCAAGAAGAAGACCCCCATGTCTGTCATTGTAAATCTCTGAATGCTGGCTTGTGATTTTTGCTCTACATAACTGATTCAGCTGCACTATGTGTAGCACAGGTGATCAGATGATCACAGCTTCAAGTCACCTAAGAGGTTTATTGCATTCATTAACCCCTTCATGACCTTGGGTTTTTCCATGTTTGTTTTTCGCTCCCCTTCTTCCCAGAGCCATAATGTTTATTTTTCCAAGTTGTACTTTTGAACAACATCATTGGTTTTACCATGTAGTGTACTAGAAAATGGGAAAAAAAATTCCAAGTGCGGTGAAATTGCGGAAAAAAAAAAGTGCAATCCCATGGGTGTTTTTTTGTTTGGCTTTTTTGCTAGGTTCACTAAATGCTAAAAATGCCATTATGATTCTCCAGGTCATTACGAGTTCATAGACACCAAACATGTCTACGTTATTTTTTATCTGTGGTGAAAAAAAATCCCAAATTCTGCAAAAAAAAAAAAATTGCGCCATTTTCCGATACTCGTAGAGTCTCCATTTTTCTAGATCTGGGGTTGGCTGAGGGCTTATTTTTTGCATGCCGAGCTGCCGTTTTTAATTATACCATTTCGGTGCAGATACGTTCTTTTGATCGCCCGTTATTGCATTTTAATGCAATGTCGCGGTGAACAAAAAAAACACAATTTTAGCGTTTTAAATTTTTTACTCACTACGCCGTTTAGCGATCAGGTTAATCTTTTTTAATTGATAGATCTGGCGATTCTGAATAGGGTGAAAGGGGGCGATTTAAACTTTATTTTTATTTCATTTTTTTAAAACTTTTTTTTTTTTTTTTTACTTTTGCCATGCTTCAATAGCCTCCATGGGAGGCTAGAAGCTGGCATAGCCTGATCGGCTCTGCTACATAGCAGCGATCATCAGATCGCTCCTATGTAGCTTAATTACAGGCTTGCTATGAGTGCCGACCACAGGGTGGCGCTCACAGCAAGCCGGCATCAGCAACTATAGAGGTCTCAAGGAGACCTCTGGTTACTATGCCGACCCATCGCTGATCCCGATCATGTGACGAAGGTCGGCGATGAGCGCATCTCCGGCCGGAAGCAGTAGATAAATGGCGCTGTCAGCGTTTGACAGCGGCATTAAACTAGTTAATAGCGGCGGGTGAATCGCGATTCCACTCGCCACTATTGCGCGCACATGTCAGCTGTTCAAAACAGCTGACATGTGGCGGCTTTGACGTGGGCTCACTGCCGGAGCCCACATCAAAAGGGGGAGATCTGACATTGGACGTACTATCATGTCCAAGGTCAGAAAGGGATTAAAAATTGTGAAAAAATAAAATAAAAAATACATGTTTGGTATCTGCGTAGTGCGTACTCGTATTGACCTGGGGAGTCATATTGCCACATCAGTTTTAGCATATGAACAAGATAAGTAAAAATATTAGGAAAAAAAAAATATATATATATATATATATATATATATATATATATATATATATATATATATATATATACACATATACATATACATACATATACACATATATACATATATATATACACATATATATATACACATATATACATATATATATACACATATACATATACATATACACATATACATATATATACACATATATATATACACACATATACATATATATATACACATATACATATATATATACACATATACATATATATATACACATATACATATATATATACACATATACATATATATATACACATATACATACACATACACACACACATACACATACATATACATATATATACACATACATATATACATACACACACACACACACACACACACACACACACACACACATACACACACACACATACATACACACACATACATACACATACATACACATACATACACATACATACACATACATACACATACATACATATACATATACACATACATACACATACATACACATACATACATATATACACATACATACATACATATACATACATATACACATACACACATTTTTTTTTTGCAATTTCTCCACAATTGGAATTTTATTTTCCTGTTTTCCAGTACACTATAGGTAAAACCAATGGTGTCATTCAAAAGTACAACTTATCTCGCAAAAAAACAAGCCCTCATAAGGCTATATTGATGGAGAAATAAAGTTACGGCTTTTGGAAGAAGAGAAGGAAAAAACGAAAGCACAAAATCGAAAGGTCATGGAGTTAAAAAGCAGCTTCTGCTGTAAAGAACATTTTTTTTGCTAATACAGGAGAATGCCGAGTGTTAAAGAGCACAAGCGCCAGAGTCACCAAACCACCGCTTACCTCATGTCCCTTGCCTTTGAATTTTGTGCCATCAAACAGATGCCTTAAAGCAGGCAAGCCACGCTGTGAAGTGAGCCTAGAGGGAGATACGTAATGTCCCCAATATTATAGAAGGCAGTATTTTTGCGGTATTTTGCAGTATTTCTAAAGCAGCTGTATTACAAAAAATTAACAATTATAAAGAGAAGAGAAGTAATCGGAGGGCACATAGCTTCCTCTTTCCCAGCGTCAACGCATTCCCTGCCTGAATGGAGTGCAGGGGAGCAGAGTGCCACTTATTGGGAGGGTGGGAAGCTGCCAGTGAAAGGTTACCAAGTGCAGCAGGCATCAAGCTGCATGTAAAGAGCGCTCAGCCTGCATCAACAGGACCTGAGTGCAGTACCCCAGAACAGCCACTAGACAGCACTCAGCTGCGGTGTTCCGGCTCCACGCACTGCACTCCTGACTGGTAACAGCTGACCGATGCAGGTGCCACATGGCAAACCACCAATCTGACATCCATGACCCATCCTATGAGTACAGCAATATTATAACCCTGGACAACTCAAGCTGTAGCACAGTCTGACACTTATTTCAGGAAGGACTCATCTTTTGCACAAAAAAAACAATTAGGCCTGTTCACATCACATTTTGAGCCACAGGTCTGAAGTATATACAGTGGGTACGGAAAGTATTCAAACCCCTTTAAATTTTTCACTTTTTGCTTCATTGCAGCCATATGGTAAATTCAAAAAAGTTCATTTTTTTCTCATTAATGTACACTCTGCACCTCATCTTGAGCATTGGTGCACAGCCATTTTCATGTCTCTCCAGAGATGATCAATTGGGTTTAGGTCAGGGCTCTGGCTGGGCCAGTCAAGAATGGTCACAGAGTTGTTCTGAAGACACTCCTTTGTTATTTTAGCTGTGTGCTTAGGGTGATTGTCTTGTTGGAAGGTGAACCTTCGGCCAAGTCTGAGGTCCAGGGCACTCTGGAAGAGGTTTTCATCCAGGATATCTCTGTACTTGGCCGCATTCATGTTCCTTCAATGGCAACCAGTCCTGTCCCTGCAGCTGAAGAACACCCCCATAGCATGATGCTGCCACCACCATGTTTCACTGTTGGGATTGTATGGGGCAGCTGTGCCTGGTTTTCTCCAGACATACCGCTAAGGGTATGTGTCCATGTTCAGGATTGCATCAGGATTTGGTCAGGATTTTTCATCAGTATTTGTAAGCCAAAACCAGGAGTGGAACAATTAGAGGAAAAGTATAATAGAAACATATGCTCCACTTTTGCATTTATCACCCACTCCTGGTTTTGGCTTACAAATACTGATGAAAAATCCTGATGCAATCCTGAACGTGGACACATACCCTTGGAATTATCACCAAAAAGTAAAGACATGTAAAGACCGTAAAGACATGCAGTGGGATATGTCGCCTGTACCACTCCTCACAGCAGTCTACTCGGCTTCTTTCTATTAAATTTATGGGCTGTGAGAAAATAAAGAGAACAAAGCTCATCACAGAGTCGCAGAGCTAGAGGTGAGTGGTATGGTTACCCAGAGTGTGCAGGTACAGGGACACTACACTCTGCACTGACATCCCAAACACAGAGTCATACTGATCAAACTACAGCAAGAAACCAACCACAGGCCCCAGTCTCAGTAACGCCTCAGTGTTGCCCCATCACTGAATGACAAAGGACCTTTTTCGGTGCAGTCGCAAATTTGTGTGTTCCAAATCTGCCGCTGTTTATATTAAGTGATACAACGTACCGCTGAGCATCCAGCTTAGGCTGGGGTCTCTTTACTGCCCGCCTGGCAGGTTTCGGTGCTTCTTCTGGTTGTGTTTGTCCCATGCCTTTAGTCCAGTCATCTAGAAGAACATTAATAAAAATAAAAAAATTATTTCCATGATAAAAAAAAACAAAAAACAAAAAAAAACAGAAAAGGGAACAGGCCACCGATCTGAAACAGACAGATTTTAAGCCCCTTGAAGTAACACTCCAGCAGATATCTTATTTCCCAATCCGGTGGATATCAGGTATGTATGTAGTTATGTATGTATGTTGCATGAATTCAAACATCTAGTAGTCGCCGTCTTCCCCCAGTTCCAGAGCCGCTCTAGTCCTCTACCGAATCAGTTGTGACCAGTCGGTGGCTTACACAGTATTTCTCAATGCAAGTCTGGGACTCAGAAGGCGGCTTTCATGGCCTTGCATTAAGAGGAACTAACAGTCCAAGGTGTGAGTGGGCAAGAAAGCGCTGCCGTCACATGGTGCAAGGGGAGGGACTGGATTAGCATTGGAAACGGTAGAAGAAAGTCACTGGCATTTTAATGCCTTCATCAGACATAGATTGCATCACGTTATATGGCCGAGAACCGATCCCTGCCATTAACCCCTTTAATGCCACTGTCAATCTCTGACCCAGTGGCATGTGCAATTCTGGCCTGGTTGCTATGGCAGCTGATGACCTACATGACTACTATGCTAATACTTCTGTAAAGCCCAGCCAGACAGGACATCATCATTTTATCCATTTATTACAACAGACTTGCATTACAATACACTACACTGAACAAATAATCAGAAACAGATTCAAAACCCCTCCGCCATAATAATAAAAAAAATAAATAAGACATGCTACCAGGTTATTATTCTCCTGAAGAATAAATTAGAATAAATGCAACTTGAGGTTTTTTTAATCATTTCATTGCAGTTGGAATTTCCCTGGTTTTCAGTATATTATATGGTATCATCTATGGTGTCGTTCAAAAATTAAAAATCTTGCAAAAAAAAAACAAAACAAAAAACAACCCAATCTTAACCTAGCCACAGTGATTATGTAACTAGACAGAAAATAGACTTCCCTGCACTAGCACTCAATTTTTCCTTCTAGAAAAATCAGATGGCAACCATTTCCAGGAACGTAGCATTCAATGGTGTAAACTTGACACCCGCTTAAAGTGAACCTGTCACCCCGTTTTTTCAGTATGAGATAAAAATACCATTAAATAGGGCCTGAGCTGTACTTTACAATAGTGTATTTTGTGTACCCTGATTCCCCACCTATGCTGCCGAAATACCTTACCAAAGTCGCCGTTTTCGCCTGTCAATCAGGCTGGTCTGGTCAAATGGGCATGATGGAATCGCTGGTTTCTCCCCCAGATCTTGCTTATCTTTCCGTTGGTGGCGTAGTGGTTTGCGCATGCCCAACAGCGGAATGCACTGCGCAGCTGAAGAAAAAGAGCGCGATCTGCGCTATTAAACGGTTTAGCGCTGGCGGCGGCCATCTTCCTGAGGCCGCGCGTGCGCAGATGGTAGTGCTCGGCTTCCCGGGGCTTCAGGAAAATGGCCGCGGGATGCCGTGCGTGCGCAGATGGAGATCGCGGCGGCCATTTTCCTGAAGCCGAGTTCGCATCTCGGCTTCAGGAAAATGGCCGCCGCGATCTCCATCTGCGCACGCGCGGCATCCCGCAGCCATTTTCCTGAAGCCACGGGAAGCCGAGCACTACCATCTGCGCACGCGCGGCCTCAGGAAGATGGCCGCCGCCAGCGCTAAACAGTTTAATAGCGCAGATCGCGCTCTTTTTCTTCAGCTGCGCAGTGCATTCCGCTGTTGGGCATGCGCAAACCACTACGCCACCAACGGAAAGATAAGCAAGATCTGGGGGAGAAACCAGCGATTCCATCATGCCCATTTGACCAGACCAGCCTGATTGACAGGCGAAAACGGCGACTTTGGTAAGGTATTTCGGCAGCATAGGTGGGGAATCAGGGTACACAAAATACACTATTGTAAAGCAGAGCTCAGGCCCTATTTAATGGTATTTTTATCTCATACTGAAAAAAACGGTGACAGGTTCCCTTTAATGTACAGTACAATACAATACGTTTCCACCAGCTACCTCCATCATCCAGATCCTCATTGTCTCCTGCCCCAGGAGAATGTGGTGGGGGTAAAGGAGGGAAACTTTCATCTCCTGTGTGTTCATAATCGGGCAGGTCAAAAAGGTCATTTTCCAATTCATCCGTCATTTTTGCATCAATTTCTACAAAATAAGAAATATGTAGCTTAACAGTAATGACGAGCATGACATGATTAATGATACTTATAAGTAACAGTATGGGAAACAGATAAAGGAGATTACCGCACTGAGAGGCACTTGAGGATATCCGGATGATCCTGTGTGTGATGGGCAAGATGGCGTAGGCGCTTCCTCCCCACTGTCCGTTCGTGCCTAATGCGGGAGCATCCTCCCCAAGGCCGAAAACCTCACGACCACTCACTGCCGGACACCACCGCGGCGCACCTAGGACGATAACGCCGCTGTCCGAGTAGCGTGGTGAGCAGGGGGCGTGATGGACGAGAGGCGTGGTTGTGGGGTGACGTCACCTGTCAGTGTGTAACGAACATGTGTGTGGGCCAATCCCGACGCGTTTCGAGGGAAACGTCCCTCTTTCTCAAGGTCCTTCCCCTGCTCACCACGCTACTCGGACAGCGGCGTTATCGTCCTAGGTGCGCCGCGGTGGTGTCCGGCAGTGAGTGGTCGTGAGTTTTTCGGCCTTGGGGAGGACGCTCCCGCATTAGACACGAACGGACAGTGGGGAGGAAGCGCCTACGCCATCTTGCCCATCACACACGGGATCATCCGGATATCCTCAAGTGCCTCTCAGCGCGGTAATCTCCTTTATCTTTTTCCTTAGATTGCAAACACACAGGCCGGTGTTCACGCCGCACCAGTCCGATTACCTGCTGCTTTGTTTCTCTGATACACGTGTTTAGCGCTATTGTAATATATTGTTGCAGTATGGGAAACATTTCAGACTACATTTGAACTTAAGTATCATTCCTAACAATCTATACAACATGCCAGAAGTTGTACGAATTACACCTCTGTTCACATCAGAAGTAAGTCATGGAGAGAGACCATTATAAGAAATGCTACAGTAAAAGTATTCATAGGAACATATTACAAATACAGTACTGTTCAAAAGTATTAGGCTATGTGCACACGTTGCAAATTTGCCTGTGCATAATTCTGCACGGATTCTGTCTCTCTTGGCAGAAAACGCAGTTGAAATTCCGTGCGGATTTGATGCGGATTTGTAAGCTAAATATATATTAAAAAAAAAAAAAAAAGTGATGTCATTTCCTTGTTCAACCTCTTCAGCCAGATAACCTCATTAATATTAAATATAGACACACACAGTCACCAGCCCATGTAGGAGCATTAACATAATTAACCTAGATTGCTGTAACAAAAAAGCAACTGTTATTAGGCTACGTCCCCATGGTCAGTAATCGGCAGCGCTTTGGACGTTTCACATGTCCGCTGTGTCCAAAGGGCTGCCGGCTTTTGAACGCAGGTGTTCACTGAACCATGCGGAATCACCACACCTTATACATTGGATGGATAATATTTATCTTGTGGAGACTGAAGTTCTCTGCAAGTTAAATAGACATGCTGCGGTCTGGAAAGACGCGCCACATGTCCATCTCCGCAGGGAAGCCACGGGCGCTGGTGCACGCATAGTGGGCATGGGATTTCCTCCCGGCTCTCAGCGGTGCACGCGGTGACTTCCGTTCCCAGGGATGCATTGCACGAATCACCTGAGATGACATCGCAGTCACGTGACCATGACATCACAAAGGTCCTTCCCGTAAAGCATCCCTGGGAACGGAATGTACCAGGAGCGCCGCTGAGGAGATCGGGGGCCGTCGGAAGGTGAGAATAACTATGGTTTGTTTGGTTTTTTTTACTATTAACATCCTTTTACTATTGATGCCGCATAGGCGGCATCAATAGTAAAAAGTTGGTCACACTTGTCAAGCACTATGCTTGACAAGTGTGACCAACCTGTCAATCACTTTTCCAAGCGATGCTTGGAAAAGCGCAAGCATTCTGCAAGCTAAAAACACTTGCAAAAAGCTTGTGTTTTGCGGGCAAACGCATGAGAATTCCGCATGCGTTTTACCCACGGCAAGGAGTTGCGGAAATGCTCCAGACACCTAACGGTCTGTGCACACGTTGCGGATTTTGCTGCGAATCCGCAGCGGATTTGACGCTGCGGATTCGCAGCAGTTTTCCATGCGATGTACAGTACCATGTAAACGTATGGAAAACAAGATCCGCAGTGCACATGCTGCAGGAAATACAGCGCGGAACCGCTGGGGTTTATTTTCCGCAGCATGTCAATTCTTTGTGTGAATTCCGCAGCATTTTGCACATGCTCCAGCTCCATAATTGGAATCGGCAGGTGTAAAAACGCAGGGGAAATCCACACAAAAACCGCAGGTAAAACACAGGGCGTTTTACCTGCAGATTTTTCAGATTCTGCGCATAAAGATCCGCTCACGAATCTGCAATGTGTGCACATAGTCCAAGAGTGGTTAGCTAGGACTACACAAGTAACAAAAGTCACCTTTTCTTCTCTTTCCCTTCTTAGCTCTTCCCCCTTTCCTCTGTCTCCTCCCATGTATTTTTACCCCTCATTATATTTTTACTTTATTTCTCAATGTTTATTAGCAGGGCCGTGGAGTCAGAGTCGTAATAAAATGGATAGACTCCTAAAATATATAATAAATTGGTTACAATAGTAAAATGCAGTATGTGTTGAATATTTTTTCATATTTACTGAAACTTATGAAACGTCCTATAAATGTCTGTTCTGTTCCTGATCTAAGGATCTCAGCTTTTAGTTGAGAGGAATCTGTGCTGCACATTATGTACATGCTCAGTAGTGACCAGTGCTGTGGGGTCGTAGATGAGATGAATCTGTGCTGCACTTTATGTACATGCTCAGTAGTGACCAGTGCTGTGGGGTGGTAGATGAGATGAATCTGTGCTGCACTTTATGTACATACTCAGTAGTGACCAGTGCTGTGGAGTCGTAGATGAGATGAATCTGTGCTGCACTTTATGTACATGCTCAGTAGTGACCAGTGCTGTGGGGTGGTAGATGAGATGAATCTGTGCTGCACTTTATGTACATACTCAGTAGTGACTAGTGCTGTGGGCCGAGGAGTTCGGGAAACCGAGGAGTCCGGGAGAGTTTGGCTTACCGACTTCCACAGCCCTGTTTATTAGGTAGACGGGTTGACATGCTTTTTTGTTGCTTTGCTCTTAGAATTTTTGTGCTTACAAATCTTTTTATCTGTGTCTTACCCCCCCTCTTCAAATTTATGTAAAATTCTCTTATTTAAAATAAAAAAGTTACTGTAACTCTGGTATTATGTATCCTCTCCCAAAAGCTGTGTTTACATGACTCATTGTTTAGGTTTTTTATTTATTTAAACGTGGTAAAAATTGTTCCTTTTCATAAAGTCGAAACAAAAAAAAAAACAACATGTGAACATCTTGTGTAAATAAGACCTAAAATTCCTTTGCTTTTATTTATAGTTTTTTTTTAACAAGATTTAACTCTTTTACAAATGCAGATCCGGTTTCTGCTGTGGATTTGAGAGCGGCTTCCCTACAGGACATGTCACTTAGTGATATTTGCAGCAGGAAACCAAACACGGATTACCCCACTGCAGGGGACCACCAGCAGTTATAAACTGAAAATCTGAGACAACAATATGAAGGTCAGATTCATATTCCTGCAGCAGATTCTCTGCCAAATCAGCATCTGATATTTCAAAGGTCTGTGTGAACATAGCCTCAAAATGGATTTTAACCATCCGGTAAGAAAGCATGATCAGTGACTATCGGAGTCCGCTTTCATTATACTATCTGGCAGGCTCTGAACATCTCAGACCCAGGATCGCATTACCCATATGTCACATAAGAAATTCAGCAACGAGCTGATGAAAAGCGTTCTGAGCACCGCAGTACATGAGGTTACCAAGAGTGGTGTAATAGAAGGAGGATTACACAGCTCTTAGCCAAAACAGGATTATTCACCATGGATGATGGCCACTATACATACAGTGCACAGAGTAACACGAAACGACATGTTGCCCTGTTCTTACCGTGTGCTGTGAATTACATGTGAGCCGACACTGCCCCAACCACCGTCATAAGTGGACGCAGTCACTGCATTACTGTCTGCCCCACCTCGGCACTGTGCGGCCTCTTACTGCAGGGTGAACACGCTGCACATTTTCCATCCAAATTTCCAGGTGGAAACAAAACCGCTATACAATTTGTTGTAGCCTGCACCCACTGTCCCCGATCCAGACAACAGTTTCTTGCAGAATTCTGGTGTAATATTGATTGAAATGTGTCAGTTTCGAAACTTATTGTGTGACACTTCACCTTTTTATGCCAGAATTGGCCAGCTACACAAACTTTATATAAAGTGGACAGAGCTGGATGATGAATGGGTGTGCCAGAGCAGCAGAAAAAGTCATCATAATCTACACCATTAAAGTGTCAGAAAGCAATCGTAACACTCAATGCCAATCATTTTCAACTAACACAATCAGCTGATTTTTCATACGGCCCAATATCGACCAATTTAAAAAATAAAAAAAAAAAATGTCATCTTTACTTACTCCACTGCTGCTCAAGCTCTGCCGACATCATGGGAGAAGAGTCATTCACGACCGATCAGCACAAAGAGCCACAGGTGAACACATTCCGTAGGGATCCATGTAGGATCAAAAAAAGCAGTCATTTTGGTGAACGGATCCTGGTCACCACAAAGAGTCGGGCTGCCCATCATTAGAGCATGGGACTGTTGCAGCCAATCACTGGGCTCAGCAATGATGCCAAGGTAGATGGCCACAGTGAATACACTGCGTGCAGAATTAGGCAAGTTTTTTTTGGATCACATGATACTTTTTATACATGTCCTACTCAAAGCTGTTCAGGCTTGAGAGCCAACTACAAATTAAGTAAATCAGGTGATGTGCATCTCTGTAATGAGGAGGGGTGTTGGCTAATGACATCAACACCCTATATAAGGTGTGCTTAATTAGGCAACTTTCTTTCCTTTGGCAAAATGGGTCAGAAGAGAGATTTGGCGGGCTCTGAAAAGTCCAAAATTGTGAGAGGTCTTGCAGTGGGATGCAGCAGTGTTGTAATTGCCAAACTTTTGAAGCGTGATCACCAAACAATCAAGCTTTTCATGGCCAACAGGGTCACAAGAAGCGTGTTGGGCAAAAAAGGCGCAAAATAACTGCCCATGAATTGAGGAAAATCAAGCGTGAAGCTGCCAAGATGCCATTTGCCACCAGTTTTGCCATATTTCAGAGCTGCAACGTTACTGGAGTAACAAAAAGCACAAGGTGTGCGATACTCAGGAACATGGCCAAGGTAAGGAAGGCTGAAAAACGACCACCTTTGAACAAGAAACATAAGAGAAAACATCAAGACTGGGCCAAGAAATGTCTGAAGACTAACTTTTCAAAGGTTTTATGGACTGATGAAATGAGAGTGACTCTTGATGGGCCAGAGGCTGGATCAGTAAAGGGCAGAGAGCTCCACTCCGACTCAGATGCCAGCAAGGTGGAGGTGGGGTACTGGTATGGGCTGGTATCATCAAAGATGAACTTGTGGGACCTTTTAGGGTTGAGGATGGAGTGAAGCCACTCCCAGACCTACTGCCAGTTTCTGGAAGACAACTTCTTCAGGCAGTGGTACAGGAAGAAGTCGGTATTGTTCAAGAAACACGATTTTCATGCAGGACAATGCTCCATCACATGCCTCCAACTACTCCACAGCGTGCCTGGCCAATAAAGGTCTCAAAGAAGAAAAAATAATGACATGGCCCCCTTGTTCACCTGATCTGAACCCCATAGAGAACCTGGGGTCCCTCACAAAATGTGAGATCTACAGGGAGGGAAAACAGTTCACCTCTCGGAACAGTGTCTGGGAGGCTGTGGTGGCTGCTGCACGCAATGTTGGTCGTAAACAGATCAAGCAACTGACAGAATCTATGGATGGAAGGCTGTTGAGTGTCATCATAAAGGTGGCTATATTGGTCACTAATTTTTTGGGGTTTTGTTTTTGCATGTCAAATGTTTATTTCTAAATTTTGTGCAGTTATTATTGGTTTACCTGGTGAAAATAAACAAGTGAGATGGGAATATATTTGGTTTTTATTAAGTTGTCTAATAATTCTGCACAGTAAGTTACCTGCACAAACAGATATCCTCCTAAGGGTATGTGTCCACGTTCAGGATTGCATCAGGATTTGGTCAGGATTTTTCATCAGTATTTGTAAGCCAAAACCAGGAGTGGGTGATAGAGGAAAAGTATAATAGAAACATATGCACCACTTTTGCATTTATCACCCACTCCTGGTTTTGGCTTACAAATACAGATGAAAAATCCTGACCAAATCCTGATGCAATCCTGAACGTGGACACATACCCTTAGGAGGATATCTGTTTGTGCAGGTATGTGTCCACGTTCAGGATTGCATCAGGATTTGGTCAGGATTTTTCATCAGTATTTGTAAGCCAAAACCAGGAGTGGGTGATAGAGGAAAAGTATAATAGAAACATATGCACCACTTTTGCATTTATCACCCACTCCTGGTTTTGGCTTACAAATACAGATGAAAAATCCTGACCAAATCCTGATGCAATCCTGAACGTGGACACATAGCCAAATCTAAAAAAAAAAAAAAAAAAAAACACACTCCAACTTTCAAAAATATTAAGCTTTGATAGTTATGAGTCTTTTGGGTTGATTGAGAACATAGCTGTTGATCAATAATAAAAATAATCCTCTGAAATACAACTTGCCTAATAATTCCTTAGGCAAGTTGTAGATTTCCTTGCCGCAGCTGTATGATTTGCGGCTACTAGACAGCTTGATTGAGACAGCACGGTGGCGAAGTGGTTAGCACTGCAGTCTTGCAGCGCAGGAGTCCTGGGTTGAAGCCCCACTAAGGACAACATCTGCAAAGAGTTTGTATATTCTCTCCGTGTTTGCGTGGGTTTCCTCCGGGTACTCTGGTTTCCTCCCACATTCCAAAGACATACTGATAGGGAATTTAGATTGTGAGCCCCAACGGGGACAGCGACGATAATGTGTGCAAACTGTAAAGCGCTGCGGAATATGTTAGCGCTATATAAAAATAAAGATTATTATTATTGATTACATGTGGTGATCCCGTAACAACCAGGCAAGCCCCACATGTACTCAGGCTGGGTAGTAGCTGTAAATCATTCAGCTGCCACGATGAAAACTAAATCTCTGAGCAGTCAAATACTCAAGAGACCATCCGAGCAACGAGTATATTCGCTCATCACTACCTATTAAGTACCGTATATATTTGAGTATAAGCCGAGATTTTCAGCCCATTTTTTTAGGCTGAAAGTGCCCCTCTCTGCTTATACTTGAGTTATTGTCCCTGGGGGGGGGGCTCGGCAGGAGAGGGAGAGCGGCGGCTGTCACATGCTCACCTGCTCCTGGCGAGGTCCCTGGCAGCTTCTCTGATGGACTCTCTGGGCGCGCGGCAGCTCTTCCAGCGTTGAGCGGTCACATGGTACCGCTCATTATAGTAATGAATATGGACGTGACTCCACTCCCATAAAAGTGGAGTCGCATCCATATTCATTACTGTGATGAGTGGTACCATGTGACCGCTCAATGCTGGAAGAGCTGCCGCGCCCGGAGAGTCCATCAGAGAAGCTGCCAGGGACCGCGTCGGGAGCAGGTGAGTATAATGGGGAGAAGGAGCACGGAGATATTCACCTCTCCTCGTTCCACCGCCGGGCGCCGTCTTCCGACTGACACTCAGGTCAGAGGGACGATGACGTGGTTAGTGCGCGCCCTCTGCCTTAGCGTCAGTGCGGAGGATGGGGAAGACACCGGCGCCCTTGACTATCGCTAGTTTCACACTAGCGTTTGTAGCAGCTGCGGACTTCCTCCGTGAAGCCCCGCCCTCGGCCGCTAGCTCCGCCTATTTCTGCATGTGGCCAGCGGTGACCAGAAAAATGCCCACAGGAAAAATGCCCACACGGAATATTGCCAATTACAGCATCACAAAGTTTCAGATCTATGATATTTGAGGTGCAAGGTGTTCACATGATATGTGAAAAGTGCCCACAGACATGAATACCCACAGGAAAACAGTAGAGAGTTATAGGTGAGATGTTCTGCAGAACAGAGAATAGCATAGAGCTATAGGCTAAATGCTCTGCAGGACAGGGGGATAGTATGCAGGTATATGTGAGATGCTCTGCAGGGCAGAAGAATAATATAGCATTATAGGTGAGATGCTCTGCAGGGCAGAGAACAGCATAGATCTATAGGTTAAATGCTCTGCAGGACAGGGGGATAGTATGCAGGTATGTGAGATGCTCTGCAGAGCAGAATATAGAATTATAGCTGAGATGCTCTGCAGGGCAGGAGAATAATATAGAATTATAGGTGAAATACTCTGCAGGGCAGGAGAATAATATAGAATTATAGGAGAGATGCTCTGCAGGGCAGGAGAATAATATAGAATTTTAGGTGAGATGCTCTGCAGATCAGGAGAATATAGAATTATAGGTGAGATGCTCTGCAGGACAGGGGGATAGTATACAGGTATGGGTACAGCCACACTAGCGCCATTTTCAGGGGTGGCAACCAAGCAAAAACACCGTTCAGATCGAGGAAATGCAGTCTGACTGCAACAGCCAATCACAGAGGCTCTCACGGGGTGTGCGCTTCTGTGATTGGCTGTTTGCCAGTCAATGCAGTGAATATGCATGAGGCTTAATGGGTGGGAGACTGGTAAGCCTGATCTACCTTTTACAGCATTTATCTGTCTATTCTATTCAATCTATCTATCCTATCTGTCTGTCTTCTCTTTTCGAACGTTATACAGCACTAGATGGAGGCCACATGCTATCGCATCGGGAGGGTGGTAATGTCCCGATGGGGGCAGGTTTCGCAGCATTGAGAATCTCCCCATGTGCTTACCCACCTATCCACTCTTTCCCCATGTGCTGACTTCTCCCGTCTGTGCTCTCTTCTTTGACCTGTCTACCCCATGTGCTATCCCCTCTTGTCTGCTGTCTCTCTCCTTCCTGTGCTGTGTTCTCCCCTCATGTGCTGTTCCGTTTGAGCTGTCTCCCTCCTGTGCTGTCTCTCACTCCTGTGCGCTCTCTCTCTACCCCATTTGCCGTCTTCTCTCATCAGCTCTTCTTTGACCTGTGTACCCCATGTGCTCTCCCCCTTGTCTGCTCTCTCTCTCCACCACTATTTTACCTGACAAAATGAATCCTCTGCGATCCCCTGCTGTAATGTCAGTATTGTCTTTTGCTTCCTCCCCTGCCAAGGAGATGTGGTATGCTCCGTACACGGTCAGACAATTTTTAAAATGAACTTTCGTTCGTGGGAAAACCCCTTTAATGTGACCGGCTTCCTCTGCCTGTAGCTACGTCGCGCATCTGCCTCTGGGATCACCCTAATGATTCACTGCGCCTGCGCGGAATTCATGCAAGCGCAGTAAATCAGACCGCCAGCATCTTTGTGCAGACAGATAGCGGCGGTCACATTAAAACTGCGCATGCGCTCCTCCTGTACAAAGATGGTGGCGGTCAGTGATTCGACTGATCCAGGAGGTGTTCCGCTGGTGGTACCACACAAGAGACGGCGTACGGCTTATACAGTGTGTGTGCGTGTGTGTGTGGTGTGCGTATAGCGTATACAGTGTGTTTTTGTGGTGCGACGGTATTCTGCGCAAGAGGCTGCGTACGGCATATAGTGTGTGTGTGTGTGTGTGTGTGTGTGTGTGTGTGTGTGTGTGTGTGTGTGTGTGTGTGTGTGTGTGTGTGTGTCTTGCGTGGTGCGACGGTGTTCCGCTGGTGGTACCGCACAAGAGGCTGGTACCACCAGCAGTTTCCATATTGAGACACCCATCACTTGGGTGTCCCAATATGGAGCTCGGTGAACTTCCGCCGCTTGGAATTCTGAGATCCGGACACATCTGGACGAAACAGGATGTGAAGACATTACAAGGTAAGTATATATTAAGATGAGAAAGACCATGTTAAAAACGCATAGCACACAGACACCATACAGATGTCACACTGATGTTAGCTGAGAGAAAAAAAAAGCAAAATCGCATCACACTCGCATGACGATACGGAAAGCACTCGCATGACTGTCATGCATTAAAATCGCTCCGATAACGCATACCCTAGAGTGCCTCTACCCTATAGGTGAGATGCTCTGCCGGGCAGGAGAATAGTATAGAGTTATAGGTGAGATGCTCTGCAGCTCAGAAGAATGTCGGCAAAAATTGCCCACACAGAAAATTACTGACAAGTTTATTAAGAACAGTTTATTAAGGAGGTCTAATAACAATAACTTCAATTAAGCAATCATTGTACACCTGGAAATAATTCGCCACCTGGTGATAGTCCTGAACAGGAACAGTTTATTAAAGAGGTCTAATAACAATAACTCCGGTTTAGTAAACAATCACTGCATACCTGCAAATTAGCCATTTTACTGCCAATTAGCTATTCTCCTTAAGTACTTTAGTTTATCTTCAACCTGGGGGTAGTCCTGTACAGAAGTTGCCACCATATGATACAGCGCTTCATACTTCCTCTTTTTTATCTCAAGGCAACCCGCCTGTGCATTAGCCAGTGTTAATTTGTGGCAAGCCAGGTCCTTCTGCAATCCATCAAAGAGAAACCACAAGCTGGGATGACTGCAGTGGAACATGCAGTGGAACATGGAATTAAGTGCATTGTGAAATCCCTCACAACAGTTTGTGGTTTTTGGTGACTGTTCCAGGGCTGCATCATGATGATTCCATATTCTTATAGGAAACTGAGGATCTCTACCAGCTGCACCCTCAATATATGTAGAAAAAAAGTATGTGAGCACCTCATTATGGCATTCTTCATCTGGGAATGTGGCAGCAAGCTTATCAAAAACACATCTCACATCTTCAATTGGCACAAAGGCTAATGCAGCAAGAGACTTCAGTGTAATTTTTATGTTGATATTAGATTCATATTCTGTTTTCAAACCAACATTTTTTATTTTTCTAATGAGACTCTGACAAAGATGAAAATAACACCCTTTAACATCAGCATGAGGAAAGGCAATCTTTACTGCAGTCATACAAGCCTTCTCAAAATCCACTAAAACCTTTTGAGGTGCCAGATTTGGAATCAATAGCTTCATTATTTCAAACATTCTCTTATATGTGTTCACGTCCTTTCTTTGTAGTAAAATGTACAAACGTGGCGGATATGAGTTACCCACCTTGGCATGCCAAGTGTACAGTTGGTAAAACATATTGGGCACTTTATCAAAGGTGCCATCTCCACAGATTGTATCTTTGTTCAGTTCAAGCATAAGATCTCTATCTCCTAAAACCAGAATTCTGTTTCGATCTTCCTTTCCTGAATCATGAAGTATCAGTTGACTATACTTTTCCGGAATGCAAAAATGTATAGTTTTTGGGTTAGGCAAATTACCATCTGTTCTATGATAGACCAGGCTTCTCGCAAGAGATGATTGTCTTGGCATATGGGCCAATACATCATTACTCAACACAGACAACACCTTTCCCATCACGTTGCGAGGAGTAGCACTTACTGCTCTCATGTCTTCTCTCATTTTGCTTCTGGCAACGTTTGCTTCTGCTTTTTGAGGGCAGGAGTCATGACAATGTTCTGTTGGTTCTTGAACTACGTTGCCATCTTTTGTTTTGAGAATTGAATGGCACTTTGAAGAGCGGTGCAGTCGGCATCTCCAAGTCACAACTGCGTTGATAGTACGAAATGCAAGATATTCAAACCCCAAGTAAATCATAACTTTGTTGTTTCTCTGGCTTTTTGAAAACTCCATTGTTAGCACTACAAGAAGAAATAGAATACTTTAGATGAACTCAAAATACACTTTTATTGAAAATAAATTAACAAATATGGGGATAGATGGGGAAGACTATTGGTTCACCAATACAAAAAAAAACACAGATGTGTAACGACTGTGGTCGCAGGCATCAAGTCCACAACCAGGCAAGGGGGTACAGGTGCCTGCTTCTGGTGGATCTGCGTCTTCACTGAAGATGCAGATCCAGATGACATGCATCATGTTGCAGAGACCCGTGGGGTCCCTGCACTACGATACATGCTGCTGGCGGTGAGCTGACATAAGAGGTGCAGCCACAGGGAGCGGTGCATAAAATGGCGCACACTCCGATGTCAGCTGCCAGGCTATGCGGTGGCTACAAAAGACACTGGGCGACGTGGGAGCAAAGGTGAGTAGAATGTTATTGTTTTTAATTATGCATTAGGGTCAGAACGGGGACACACACACTAGGATTGGGGACCATGTAAACCAGGATAGGGACATGTATACCTGAAAGGGGGCATAAATACCAGGATGGAGATCATGTGGACCATACATACTAGGATGGGGACGATATATACCAGCATTAGGACATATATACCAGGATACAGACATATTCACCAGGATGATGGGCATATATACCAGTATGGGGGACATTACTACATAATGAAGGGGGAGGGGGGCAATTCATATGTCTTTATAGAATTTAGAACACTACAGGGGCCCATACATCTGACCAACGTGTGGAGGGGGGGGGTCCAAATTTCGCACTGGGGCCCATCGGACTCCACTGCAAAAGCATATCATACATTCTCAGAATAAACACAAAGTGGTACAAGTGACAGAATCTCACCTTTCTGCTGTGCCTTCTGGGCTTCCAGCACCAACTATCTCTGCCAGCAGCAGTGATACTTTTGTGAGCACTGACAGCAGTGATGGCTCCTCTGGATCACACTGCTGCTGGTTCTGCATGTGCTGCTCTTCTGGGCTGGTGGGAGGAGGCAGAATCAGTGAGAGATGAGAGCAGACTAGATCTATCTATTGCTGAGAATGACAGACTGCTACAAACCACAGATCTTCAGCATGTTTGCAGTTTTGCACTAGGTCAGCTGTAAATCACAAGTTGATCACATATCATGTGAACATCCTCACCTTGCACCTCAAATATCATAGATCTGAAACTTTCTGATGCTGCAATTGGCAATTTTCCGTGTGGGCAATTTTTTAGGGAACCGCGGCCAGCATGCGGCCTGCGTACCTATCTTTAACATTAGGTACGCAGGTCGTGCGGCTGTATGCGGATGCTTCCGCATGCGTCGTTTTGACAATGCGAAAAAAAAAAGACATTGCTACAAGCTGCGTTCTATGCTGGTCGCCGCATCGTCAAAACGACGCATGCGGAAGTATCCGCATACAGCGGCACGACCTGCGTACCTAATGTTAAAGATAGGTACGCAGGCCGCATGCAAATAGGCGGAGCTAGCGGCTGAGGGCGGGGCTTCACAGAGGAAGTCCGCAGTTGCTACAAACGCTAATGTGAAACCGGCCTATAGCAAGTGCTGGGGCCTGAGCGACAAGAGGTGAGGATGTCATTTTTTTAATCACAAAAACAGCATATGGGGCATAATAGTCTATGGAGCATCTTATGGGGCCATAATCAGCATTTGTGCAGCATTATATGGGGCAACTGTCTGTATGGAGCCATAATCAGCATTTGTGCATTATATGGGGCAAATGTCTGTATGGAGCATCTTATGGGGCCAATGTCTGTATGGAGCATATTATGGGGCCATAATCAGCATTTGTGCAGCATTATATGGAGCATAATAGTCTATGGAGCATCTTAAGGGTCAATAATCGGCATTTGTGCTGCATTATACGGGGCAAATTTGTCTATGGAGCATCTTATGGGGCCATAATCAGCATTTGTGCAGCATTATATGGGGCAAAAGTCTGTATGGAGCATCTTATGGGGCCATAATCAACATGTGGCAGCATTATATGGGGCATAATAGTCTATGGAGCATCTTATGGGTCCATAATCGGCATTTGTGCAGCATTATATGGGGCAAATGTCTGTATGGAGCATCTTATGGGGTCATAATCAACATTTGTGCAGTATTATATGAGGCATATTTTAACCCCTTTCTGACCTCGGACGGGATAGTACGTCCGAGGTCAGAAGCCCCGCTTTGATGCGGGCTCCGGCGGTGAGCCCGCATCAAAGCCAGGACAGGTCAGCTGTTTTGAACAGCTGACATGTGCCCGTAATAGGCGCGGGCAGAATCGCGATCTGCCCGCGCCTATTAACTAGTTAAATGCCGCTGTCAAATGCAGACAGCGGAATTTAACTACCGCTTCCGGCTGGGCGGACGGAAATGATCGCATCGCCGACCCCGTCACATGATCGGAGGTCGGCGATGCTTCAGAATAGTAACCATAGAGGTCCTTGAGACCTCTATGGTTACTGATCCCCGGCAGCTGTGAGCGCCACCCTGTGGTCGGCGCTCATAGCACACCTGCAATTCTGCTACATAGCAGCGAACATCAGATCGCTGCTATGTAGCAGAGGCGATCATGTTGTGCCAGCTTCTAGCCTCCTATGGAGGCTATAGAAGCATGGAAAAAAGTTTAAAAAAAAGTGAAAAAAAATAAAAAAATAAATAAAACAATTTAAATCACCCCCCTTTCGCCCCAAACAAAATTAAAAAAAAAAATCAAATCTACACATATTTGGTATCGCCGCGTTCAGAATCGCCCGATCAATAAAAAAAGCATTAACCTGATCGCTAAACGGCATAGCAAGAAAAGAATTCGAAACGCCAGAATTACGTTTTTTTGGTCGCCGCGACATTGCATTAAAATGCAATAACGGGCGATCAAAAGAATGTATCTGCACCGAAATGGTATCAATAAAAACGCCAGCTCGGAACGGAAAAATTAAGCCCTCAACCGACCCCAGATCATGAAAAATGGAGACGTTACGAGAATGGAGAATGTTACGAGTATCGGAAAATGGCGTTTTTTTTTTTTTTTTTCTTTAGCAAAGTTTGGAATTTTTTTTCATTACTTAAATAAAAAAATAACCTAGTCATTTTAGGTGTCTATGAGCTCGTAGTGACCTGGAGAATCACAATGGCAGGTCAGTTTTAGCATTTAGTGAACCTAGCAAAAATGTCAAACAAAAAACAAGTGTGGGATTGCACTTTTTTTGCAATTTCACCACACTTGGAATTTTTTCCCGTTTTCTAGTACACGACATGGTAAAACCAATGATGTCGTTCAAAAGTACAACTCGTCCCACAAAAAATAAGCCCTCACATGGCCAAATTGACGGAAAAATAAAAAAAGTTATGGCTCTGGGAAGGAGGGGAGCGAATAACGAACACGGGAAAACGGAAAATCCCAAGGTCATGAAGGGGTTAATATGGAGCATCTTATGGGGCCCATCATTAACTTAATGGAGCATTATATGGGGCTCCTGATTAAATATGGATATTCAAAAACACAACCTACTGATGTCTCAATTAATTTTCCTTTTATTGGTATCATTTTATTTTTGACATTTACCGGTAGCTGCTGCATTTTCCACCCTAGGATTATACTCGAGTCATTAAGTTTTCCCAGTTTTTTGTGGCAAAATTAGGGGTCTCTGCTTATACTCGAGTATATACGGTAAATTAGAAAAGACAAAAAACGGACTGGCACATCCAGACTATTGTGAATAGGTGCATACTAGGAGGAGCTACCTCTATATACAATATACAAAAAAAGAGGTTGCACTCTATCATGCTAAAGCATGTCAATTTGGAATATGTGAAATTTGAATAGCAATACGGCTTTGGAGGATTAGGAAAAAAAATATGAGACGCTTAGCATAAAATTTGGCAAAATATTATATGCCCATCAACAATCGTCAAGGTGGTCTCAGTCTGATCGGTCCCTGACCTGTGTGAATACCTCTCTAAGGCCGGCGTCACACTAGCAGTATTTGGTCAGTATTTTACGTCAGTATTTGTAAGCCAAAACCAGGAGTGGAACAATTAGAGGAAAAGTATAATAGAAACATATGCTCCACTTCTGTATTTATCACCCACTCCTGGTTTTGGCTTACAAATACTGATGTAAAATACTGACCAAATACTGATAGTGTGATGGCAGCCTAAGGCCGGCGTCACACTGGCGAGTTTTACGGACGTATGAGAGGTGCAGAAAATACGGATTGCATATGGTACAATGATTCTCTATGGCCCAGCTCCTATCTGCCGTATTTTACTGATCCGTATTATAAGGTCTTGTACGGCCGTAGAAAATCGCAGCATGCTGCGTTTGTCACCGTATTGCGCAAAAAAAAAAAAGAAAAAAAGAAAATCGCCAATGAAAGTGTAAGGGTGGCGAGAAAAATACGGATTACACACGGACTAGCAGTGTGACTTGCGAGAAATACGCAGCGATGTTAGTGAAAAGCCGGTAATTCAATTGCCGGCTTTTCATTTCTCCTTCCCAAACCCGACAGGATATATCCCCTTTTTTTTTTGCATATTCCACACTACTATTAGCAGTGTGTATGTGCAAAATTTGGGCGCTGTAGCTTGTAAAATAAAGGGTTAAATGGCGGAAAAAATTGGCGTGGGCTCCCGCGCAATTTTCTCCGCCAGAGTGGTTAAGCCAGTGACTGAGGGCAGATATTAATAGCCTAGAGAGGGTCCATGGTTATTGGCCCCCCTGGCTAAAAACATCTGCCCCCAGCCACCCCAGAAAAGGCACATCTGGAAGATGCACCTATTCTGGCACTTGGCCACTCTCTTCCCACTCCCGTGTAGCGGTGGGATATGGGGTAATGAAGGGTTAATGTCACCTTGCTATTGTAAGGTGACATTAAGCCAGATTAATAATGGAGAGGCGTCAATTATGACACCTATCCATTATTAATCCAACAGTACGAAATGGTTATATTTTATTATAATAATTGACGCCTCTCCATTATTAATCTGGCTTAATGTCACCTTACAATAGCAAGGTGACATTAACCCTTCATTACCCCATATCCCACCGCTACACGGGAGTGGGAAGAGAGTGGCCAAGTGCCAGAATAGGCACATCTTCCAGATGTGCCTTTTCTGGGGTGGCTGGGGGCAGATGTTTGTAGCCAGGAGGGGCCAATAACCATGGACCCTCTCTAGGCTATTAATATCTGCCCTCAGTCACTGGCTTTACCACTCTGGCGGAGAAAATTGTGCGGGAGCCCACGCCAATTTTTTCAGCGATTTAACCCTTTAATAGCTAGAGCGCACAAATTTTGCACATACACACTACTAAAAGTAGTAGTGTGGAATATGCAAAAAAAAAAAAAAAAAAGGGATATGAGATGGTTTACTGTATGTAAACCATGACTTATATCATGTCGGGTTTGGGAAGGAGATAGCAAAAGCTGGCAATTGAATTACCGGCTTTTATGATATCTAGCGCTGTATGAAATATATATATATATACCGTATATATTCTATATACCTATTCTATGTGTATACATTTATTCTACCTATTCTATTCTGTCAGTGTGATTTTACTGTACACCGCACTGAATTACCGGCTTTTCTATAGAACACCGGTGCGTATTTCTCGCAAGTCACACTGCTGGTCCGTGTGGAATCCGTATTTTTCTCGCCCCCAGAGACTTTCATTGGCGATTTTTTTGCGCAATACGGTGACAAACGCAGCATGCTGCGATTTTCTACGGCCGTACAAAACCGTATAATACGGATCAGTAAAATACGGCAGATAGGAGCTGGGCCATAGAGAATCATTGTACCATATGCAATCCGTATTTTCTACACCTCTCATACGTCCGTAAAACTCGCTAGTGTGACAACGGCCTTAGACAGGAGAGTGTTTTACTGCTTCAGAGTGAAATTGCAGCATGTGTTTATTTTTTGGGGGGTCCGAGTGCAATTCGGAATACGGATCACGTTTGGTTTTAACAGCACAAACCTACAGAATAAAAAAAATAAAGAGTAGAAAATCTCTACTGTCCAGCCTGATCTGCCCCTACATAGGTTCATACATTTCGGTTGTATAACAGCTATAAGCGGTAGTGATGAGCGAATATACTCGTTACTCGAGATTTCTCGAGCACGCTCGGGTGTCCTCCGAGTATTTTTTAGTGCTCGGATATTTCGTTTTCTTGCCACAGCTGAATGATTTACATCTATTAGCCAGCTTGATTACATGTGGGGATTCCCTAGCAACCAGGCAACCCCCACATGTACTTATGCTGGCTAACAGATGTAAATCTTTCAGCTGCGGAAAACTAAATCTCCGAGCACTAAAAAATACTCGGAGGACCCACGAGCGTGCTCGGGAAATCTTGAGTAACGAGTATATTCGCTCATCACTAAGAAGTGTTTAGTCACTGGGCTACGAAGATCATATCTGTGTCGTTTATTTGACACGAAAAAGTAGATTTTACACAGATTATGCTAAAATGTCGCCACATTCTTTTCTAGGTTATTTTCCCTCTAATGCAGCGTGCTGTAGCTCCAGTGTAGGAGCTTTCCCATCAGCTCCTTTATAGGAAAGTGACAGCATGTAAGTGTACAAAGACACGAGAGCATTCCGCTAGATCCAGCAGTGTGTGGTGTACGGCTGCGTCTACACAGAGCGTTTTCTGCAGATTTTCCATAGATCATACAAACTGGCTGAGAGTTTCCCAATGTTCATTCGCACCTTACACTTATTCTGGGCTCGGATCTCGCAGAGTCCACAAGGGCTCCTCTCCCAGAGCATGTGCGGCCAATGTGCCATCCCTGTGATCGGTACAGCCAATCAGACGCTCCATGTAGCGGTCACATGGGGAAGAATGCCGCCACGGTCCGACAGCAGGACGGCCATAACCAGCCCTCGCCCACATACAGTCTGCAGCAGCCCATGATGGAAGAGGCCACTATACACATCAGTCACCTCCAGAACTGTATACTGTGGGTGACTGCTGCATGCTGGGATCTGTAGTTCCACACTGCAGGTGGCTAGTGCTGCAGAACCTGTAACTCACAGTGGCACGCTCCAGTACACAGCAAGAGCTTCACGCCTGAGACCTGCCCAGTCACAGCTGGCACACCGGCACGGCCAGCTGTGCACAGCAGCACCGTCCTGCACAGGCATGCAGCCCATACCGGCCGCACGCCCCCATGCGTATACCTGTAATGGACGCGCCCGGCTCTCACACCTCCAGGTCACCTGCAGCGAGCACCAGCGCCTACACTAAAGCGCGCCTTCCGGGTATGTGACGTCACGGCAAGGAGGAGGAGCTATCGCTGACTGCCTTGGTTCTAGGAAACAGCTTCCTGTCCTGACCCGCATCCGAAAAGAGCGGGAGATGTAAATGAACAAAAAGAAAAAAAAAAAACTTTATTGTTCACAGACAAATGATTTATCCTTCTCTACAAGTCAGGCCCTCAACTATGTGCACACGTTGCGGCTTTTGCTGCGGAGCCGCAGAGGATTGGCAGCTGCGGATTTGCAGCAGTTTTCCATGCGTTGTACAGTACCATGTAAACCTATGGAAAACAAATCCGCAGTGCACATGCTGCGGAAAGAAACGCACGGAAACGCTGCGGGTTGCATTCTGCAGCATGTCAATTCTTTGTGCAGATTCCGCAGCGTTTTACACCTGCTCCATAATAGGAATCCACAGGTGTAAAACCGCAGGTGGAATCTGCACAAAATCTGCAAAAAAAAAAAACCCGCGGTAAATCCGCAGTGCGGAAATCAGTACACAAAAATCTGCAGAGTAATCCGCTTTGTGTGCACATAGCCTAATAACCCCGGCTGCTTCGCTCTCCTGTCACCATATTAACCCCTTCCCAGCAGAGGCAATGTTCTGTTTTTGGGCTTTTGTTTTTTTCTTTCCTCCTGGTCACGTAGTATTCCCTGGTCTGTGTGAGCTGCAGGCGACATCTTCAACTCTTTGTATTTGATGTTTTTTCTTCATGGCATTTACTTTATGGGCTTCATAACCTATGGGTAAAGATCAGACTTTTAAGGAGGTTTCCTATATCAATGCATATTTATTTCTGGATGGAGTATAGGGGACAATTGAAATGTTAGGGTTTTTTTTATATATATATATTTTTTATTATTGCTTTCCATTTTAGTTCCCTCTAGGGGTCTTGAAACCTACGATTGCTCAGTCGCTTGTCCTATATGTCTCACTAATGCAGTGTATGGTACAAGTCACAGCCTCCTAAGAGGCCGGCTGCCATGGAAACCCACTGGCACCCCACCATCGCGTGCATGCATAGCTGGGGTCACGATGGATCCGGATCGGACGCCTCCACTAGTAATGAGCGAACGTGGTGGGAGGTGTTATCTGAGCATGCTTATGTGCTGGTGACCGCGGGGTGTTCAAATGATATGTTCAAGTCCCCGCTGCTGTTCTGCAGCTGCAGCACATACAGGGATTGCCTGTTAGCAGAAGCCAGCATGTGTGGTAATTCTTTCATTTCATTTTATATGGCATGTTTTCTGTATTATTATTATTATTTATATAGCACTATTAATTCCATGGTGCTGTACATGAGAAGGGGTTACAAGAAAATACAGATATCACTTACAGTAAACAAAACTAACAATGACAGACTGATACAGAGGGGAGAGGACCCTGCCCTTGTGGGCTTACATTCTACGGGATTATGGAGAAGGAGACAGTAGCTCGGGGGTTGTAGTAGCTCCGATGGTGTTGAGGTGGTCGTGTGGTCATTACAGGCTGTAAGCTTCTTTGAAGAGATGGGTTTTCAGGTTTCTTTTGAAGGATCCAAATGTGGTGGATAACCAGATGTATTGGGGCACAGAATTCCAGAGGATGGGTGATATTCGGGAGAAGTCTTGGAGGCAATTGCGTGAGGAGCGAATAAGCGTGGAGGAGAGAAGGAGATCGTGGGAGGACCAGAGATTACGTGAGGGAAGATATTGAGAGATTAGTTTGGAAATATACGGATGAGAAAAGTTATGGATGGCTTTGTAGGTCAGTGTTAGTAGTTTAAACTGGATACGCTGGGAAATTGGGAGCCAGTGAAGGGATTTGCAAAGAGGGGAAGCAGGAGTGTAGCGAGGAGAGAGATTAATTAGTCGGGCAGCAGAGTTAAGGACGGACTGGAGGGGTGCGAGAGTGTTAGAAGGTAGGCCACAGAGGAGGATGTTGCAGTAGTCGAAGCGGGAGATGATTAGGGTATGCACAAGCATTTTGGTAGAGTGAGGGTTGACGAAAGGACGGATTCTGAAAATATTTTTGAGCTGGAGGCGACAGGAGGTGGCGAGAGCTTGGATGTGTGGTTTGAAGGACAGGGCAGAGTCCAGGGTTACTCCAAGGCAGCGGATTTTGGGGAAAGGGGAAAGTGTGAATTCATTTATTTTGATAGATAGATCAGGTAGGGAAGATACGCGAGATGGAGGAAAGCTAATTAGTTCAGATGTGTCCACATTGAGCTTGAGGAAGCGAGAAGAGAAGGAGGATATGGCTGATAGACACTCCGGGATTCAGGAGAGCAGAGAGGTGACATCTGGGCCAGAAAGGTAGATCTGAGTGTCATCAGCATATAGATGGTTCCTCTAAGCCATAGGACCTTATGAGTTGTCCCAGGCCGAGTGTATAGATTGAGAAGAGTAAGGGCCCAAGGACAGAGCCTTGAGGGACACCAACAGAGAGGGGGTGAGATGAAGAGGTACTATGGGAGTAGGAAACACTAAATGTGCGGTTGGTAAGGTATGAGGAGATCCAAGATAGGGCAAGATCTTTGACCCCAAAGGAAGAGAGGATCTGTAGTAGAAGGCAGTGGTCAAGTGTGTCGAAGGCAGAGGACAGGTCTAGAAGGAGGAGTATAGAGAATTGTCTGTTAGCTTTGGCTGTAAGTAAGTCGTTAGTAATTTTGGTCAGGGCAGTCTAAGTGGAATGGTGGGGACGGAAGCCAGATTGTAGGTTGTCGAAGAGAGAGTTAGATGCAAAGTGAGAGGAAAGTTCAGCATGGACGTGCTGCTCACGGAGTTTGGATGCAAATGGGAGCAAAGATATGGGGCGATAGCTGGACATAGCGCTTGGGTCAAGGGATGGCTTTTTGAGGATAGGTGTGATTGTGGCATGTTTGAAAGCAGTGGGGAAGGTACCAGAAGTTAGTGATAGGTTGAAGAGATGGGTTAGGGATGGGATTAGTGTGGTGGTGAGGTTGGGGAGGAGGTGGGATGGGGTCAAGTGCACAAGTGGTGAGGTGTGATTTGGAGAGAAGATGAGCAAGCTCCCCTTCAATGATTTTGGAGAGAGAAGTTATGGGGTTAGGGCATTGGTCTGGTATACAAAGGGGTTGTGGTGGTTTGACGACAAAGATTTGCCTTGTTTGGTCGATCTTATTTTTAAAGTGCATGGCAAATTCCTCGGCAACGATTGGGAAACTCGGAGGGGGCAGTATTGGGCGGAGGAGGGAGTTAAAAGTGTTGAACAACTGTTTGGGGTTGTGGGATAAGGAAGATACCAGGGTTGTGAAGCAGTGGCGGACACTGACAGCTTTGGGCCCCTGTGCAAGAAATGTGTCTGGGCCCCCCTCCCTGCCCAGCATCATACCTCCCAACTTTTGAAGATGGGAAAGAGGGACAAAGCTTGCGGCGCGCAATGCGCGCCGCGGCAAATTTTAGGCCACGCCTCTGGCCACGCCCATTCATAACTAGTCACACCCATATCCACGTCCCAACCACACCCATTTAGCACTGCTGATCACACTTTCATAAAGAATAATTATAAATAAATATGACCACACAGTGCTCCATACTGTATAATGGCACCATATGATGGTCAATACTGTATAATGACCGCAGATAATGCTCCATACTGTATAATGACCGCACATGAGGCTCCATACTGTATAATGACCGCACATGAGGCTCCATACTGTATAATGACCGCACATGATGCTCCATACTGTATAATGACCGCACATGATGCTCCATACTGTATAATGACCGCACATGAGGCTCCATACTGTATAATGACCGCACATGAGGCTCCATACTGTATATACTGTGCACTGTACTATGTGCACATATATAGTGTTATATACACTGAGCACTGACCAGGCTGCAGGAAGTCACATTATAATATACTATATTATAATGTGAGTTCCTGCAGCCTGGTCAGTGCTCAGTGTATATAACACTATATATGTGCACATAGTACAAATATATATCTGATATATAATATGGGATGTCCTGGAGCCGGGCTCAGGGTCACACAGTGCAGGGTGAGGATCACTGTGACTTATTGCTGCAGCTTCAGCTTACATGCAGATCGGGTGACGCTGGAGCCGAGACCTTATCTGTATGTAAACTTAAGGTGGTGCAATAAATCTCACAGTACAGAGAGATCCTCTACAGAAAGCAGATAAGAAAGCAGGAGTGAGATGAAGCCCGTCACATACCTCCTGCCCGGGACCCCATGGCTTTCTACTAACTTCATCTCTCCTCTCCAGGCCTCCAGCAGAGTGAAACAGGCGCGCAGGTGACGTCAGATCAGCAGACACACAGCCTGCTGTCTGCAATAGGAGGATGCCGGCCGACACGGCACTTGTACACTGCTAATACAGTGCGGGGCCTGCACCCGTGCACCGATCTACTGCAGCAGCACAAAGCCGGGCCCCTGTATGTCCCTGCCTGCAAGGGCCCCCCTCCACCTCCGGGCCCCGGTGCGGCTGCACCGGTTGAACCGGCGGTAGGTCCGCCCCTGTTGTGAAGTAGGCCTATTTAGCAGAGGTGAGAGCTGATTTGAATGCGAGTGTTGCTTGTTTGAGTGCAGTAAAATCATCTTGCGAATGTGTTTTCTTCCAACGCCGTTCTGCAATTCTGGATGCTCGCCGAAGCTTTTAGTGATGTTATTGTGCCAGGGTTGTCTATTGGTTCGTCGCACTCTGCTATGTATGACAGGGGCGACCATGTCAATAGCTGATGCAAGAGTGGCATTGTAGAAAGCAGTGGCAGTGTCTGTGTCGTGGAGTGAGGATATGGTTGCTAGTGGTAGGATAGAGTCAGAGTGTGTGTGGGTGTCTAGGTGTGTGAGGTTCCTGCGTGGGTGCGCATGTTGTTGGATATGGGTGATAGGTGAGGAGGACAGGGATGAGAAAGTGATTAGATGGTGGTCAGATAGAGGGAGAGGGGAGGTTGTGAAGTTAGATAGGGAGCAGAAACGGGTGAATACAAGGTCTTATGTGTGTCCGTCTGTCTGTGTGGGTGGCTGAGGAGGACCACTGAGTAAGTCCAAAGGATGAAGTAAGGGACAGGAGTTTGGAGGCTGCTGACTGGTGGGTGTCAATGGGGATGTTGAAATCTCCCATGATGATGGTGGGAATGTCAGCAGAGAGAAAGTGAAGGAGCCAGGTGGAAAATTAGGCAATAAAGTCAGTGGTCGGGCCTGGAGGTTGGAATATGATGGCCATTTGGAGGTTGTAGGGGGAGTAGATGCGTCAGTGTGGACTTCAAAAGAAGGGAGGATAAGGTGGGATTGCGTTAAAGGTACAGTTGGAAGAATGGAGAAGGCCCACTCCTCCACCATGTGTATTGCCAGGGCGAGGAGTGTGGGTGAAGTGGAGGCCACCGTAACATAGTGCAGCGGGGAGGCTGTGTCAGAGGGTGTCAGCCATGTTTCGGTGATGCCCAGAAAGAAAAGATTACGAGAGGTAAAGAGGTCGTGAATCACATGGAGTTTATTGCAGATGGAGCGGGCATTCCATAGTGATCCAGGGAGAGGGTGCAGGGGGGTGGGCGTCATGGGCACGGATTTGAGGTGGGCAAGATTTCAGGTGTTTATAGGGGTTGGGAGCGATAGGAGGGGGTAGTAATGGTAGGTATGCATTGTCCTTTCCATATTGTTCACAAAATGAGGCTTGAGAAGTGCCACACAAATGGGAAGTGTGGTCTGTGACCTGCCCGGTACAATGGGAGCATAGGTGAGATAGGAAAGCTCTGTTGTTACAGAAGAAGGTGGTGTGTCTACACTTTGAAGTTAGGCTATGTTCCCACTATGTACTTTTATCTTTTTTTTATGCTGTGTTTCCCCTGTGTCAAAAACACAGGGTCTGGATGGGATTTCGGTAATTCTCATGCCCACTGTGCTTATCGTACAAACATGCTTCTTATTTTCACTGTGTAAGGCTACTTTCACACTAGCGTCGGGCTCGGTCCGTCGCAGTGCATCGGGCCGAGGTCCCCGACGCTAGCGTTGTCTCCGCCGCACAATGGGGGCAGCGGATGCATTTTTCCAGCGCATCCGCTGCCCCATTGTGAGGTGCGGGGAGGTGGGGGCGGAGTTCCGGCCGCGCATGCACGGTCGGAAAAAGCGGACCGTCGTGAGCAAAAAACGTTACATGTAACGTTTTTTGCTCCCGACGGTCCACCACAACACGGCGCAACCGTCGCACGACGGTTGCGACGTGTGTCAATGCGTCGCAAATGCGTCGCTAATGTTAGTCAATGCAGAAAAAACGCATCCTGCAAGCACTTTTGCAGGATGCGTTTTTTCGGCAAAACGACGCATTGCGACGTATTGCAGTTAACGCTAGTGTGAAAGTAGCCTAAACTGACCTGCGGCACAGTTTCCAAAACCACAACATGTCGATTTCTCTTGTGGGTACGTGGAGTTTTCTGTGCAGATTTTCCCCATAAACTTACATTAGATGCATAAAATCCACAGGTAAAAAATGCACATACGCTTTTAGTGAGTTGCCATGGTAGAAACCCATCAAAAAACGCATGTAATCCACCCCGAAGTGTATCAAAGTTCAGTGAAATCTAAACACCAGAAAGCTTAAAAAAATAAGCCATCTTTATTTAAAGCAGGGGTGCGGAATCTTTTTTTTGCGAAGGGCCATTTGGACATTTATACCATCCTTTGGAGGCCGTACAAACTCCGCCCACAAAGTACATCCTGACTCTGGCACTGGTGTTAGGACGTAATCTTTCATTGCATGCCCTTCAGTGAACAGTGAGTGTGTGTGTGTGTGTGTGTGTGTGTGTGTGTGTGTGTGTGTGTATGTATATATATATACTAGATGGTGGCCCGATTCTAATGCATCTGGTATTCTAGAATATGTATGCGTAGTATATTGCACAGCCCACGCAGTACATTGCGCAGCCCACGCAGTACATTGCATGTCCACGTAGTATATTGCCCAGTCACGTAGTATTTTGTCCAGTCACGTAGTATAATGCTCCATGCAGTTATGGCCCCATAGATGCCCCATATAATGCTCCATGCAGTTCTTTATGGCCCCATAGATGCCCCATATAATGCTCCATGCAGTTATGGCCCCATAGATGCTCTATATCAGAGGTGTCAAACTGCATTCCTCGAGGGCCGCCAACAGGTCATGTTTTCAGGATTTCCTTAGCATTCCACAAGGCGCTGGAATCATTCTGTGCAGGTGATTAAATTATCACCTGTGCAATACAAGGAAATCCTGAAAACATGACCTGTTGGCGGCTCTCGAGGAATGCAGTTTGACACCTCTGCTCTATATATTGCTCCATGCAGTTATGGCCCCATAGATGCCCCATATAATGCTCTATGCAGTTATGGCCCCATAGATGCTCCATATAATGCTCCATGCAGTTATGGCCCCATAGATGCCCCATATAATGCTCTATGCAGTTATGGCCCCATAGATGCCCCATATAATGCTCCATGCTGTTCTTTATGGCCCCATAGATGCCCCATATAATACTCCATGCAGTTCTTTATGGCCCCATAGATGCCCCATATAATACTCCATGCAGTTCTTTATGGCCCCATAGATGCCCCATATAATGCTCCATGCAGTTATGGCCCCATAGATGCCCCATAGATGCTCCATGCAGTTATGGCCCCATAGATGCTCCATATAATGCTCCATGCAGTTATGGCCTCATAGATGCCCCATATAATGCTCCATGCAGTTATGACCCCATAGATGCCCCATATAATGCTCCATGCAGTTATGGCCCCATAGATGCTCCATATAATGCTCCATGCAGTGATGGCCCCATATAATGCCCCATATAATGCTCCATGCAGTTCTTTATGGCCCCATAGATGCCCCATATAATACTCCATGCAGTTCTTTATGGCCCCATATATGCCCCATATAATGCTCCATGCAGTTATGGCCCCATAGATGCCCCATATAATGCTCCATGCAGTTCTTTATGGCCCCATAGAAGCTCCATATAACATTGTGCCACATGTAATGCTGCTGCTGCAATAAAAAAAAAATCACATACTCACCTCTCGTCGCTGCCCGCTGCTCCTCAGCGTCCCGTCTCTCCGCACTGACTGTTCAGGCAGAGGGCGGCGCACACACTAATACGTCATTGCGCCCTCTGACCTGCACAGTCACAGCAAGAGGACGGGAAGACGGAGCGGCGCCCGGCGAATGGAACGCGGACAGGTGAATATGAAATACTCACCTGCTCCCGGCGCTCCTGACGCTGTCCCTGCCTGTCCCATGGTACCGCAGCTTCTTCCTGTAATGAGCGGTCACTGGTACCGCTCATTACAGTAATGAATATGCGGCTCCACCCCTATGGGAGTGGAGTCCATATTCATTACTTTAATGAGCGGTACCACGTGACCGCTGAATAGAGGAAGAGCTGCAGCGCAGGAGACCATGGGACAGGCTGGGACCGCGTTAGGAGCGGCAGGAGCAGGTGAGTATGCGACAGTCCTCTCTCCCCATTCACCCGCCGACCCCGCCGCCGACCATGACTCGAGTATAAGCCAAGAGGGGCACTTTCAGCCCAAACATTTGGGCTGAAAATCTCGGCTTATACTCGAGTATATACGGTATATATATAGTGTCTCTGACATCTATATATCTATTCCATGTGTATATATCTATCCTCTCTTTCACTCTGTGATTTTACTGTATGCGGCAGATGAATTGCCGGCTTTTCATCTATATCTTTCTATCTATCCCATTCATTTCAGCTATTTTCCCTGCTTCCAGACCTGTTTGTTGGGTACAGCAGAAAAATATTCCACTTTCCCATTGACTTGCATTTGATCTGGTATTTGGTGCCAATACACAGATATTGGAAAGTATTTGTGCCCAAATCCGAATATTTCACTATTCGCTCATCACTAGTTTTTAATAGGGGTCTAAGGGGTATCGTTTCTCCTTATGGAGAGTGACATACCATCTCTGGCTTGTCAAGGTAAGGAGGCTTATTTGCCGTGCAATGCTCCTCTGGGAAATATAATATGCAAATTGCCTCTTCTGAGAAAAAAGAGGACTTAAACTCTATAGCGCCACCTGTTGGTAAAAGGGTTGATTGTGACTTGTAGGATCGCTACTTCCAACAGGTGGCGCTATAGAGTTTAAGTCCTCTTTTTCTCAGAAGAGGCAATTTGCATAGTTTTTAATAGATCAGACTTCCTGCCAGTGTGTTGGTACTAAAAATATATTTATATATATTTTAAAGTCATTGTGTATTGACAAATATATATATTTTTACCCATTCTTGTCTTTGTCCTGTTAGGGGCCTTGAACCTGTGATTCTCCTCTTGTGCTATATTCTACAGCAGTAACCACAGATGATAATAACAGGATCTGGTGACACTGACGGCAGCGGAGCGTTTATTACAATGGGATCCAGTCTACACAATCCCTCTCCTGTCCTGACCGTTCGCTACAATGCATCAGTGCAGGGAAAATCTATCAGTTTGGACTTGGTTTCCCTTACAGGGGATTGTCCAGGCCAGACACAATTGTACCAAATCTTCAGCTGTGCTAGTATTAATGATATGGACACTTTTAGGTACAATTTTGTTTGCAAACTTAAATCAGGCATTTTGGACTAAATATAAATATATAGAAATATTTTTTGCAATAACGTTTCATAAACAATTTGGCTTTAACCCCTTCATGACCTTGGGATTTTTCGTTTTTCAGTGTTCGTTTTTCACTCCCCTCCTTCCCAGAGCCATAACTTTTTTATTTTTCCGTCAATTTGGCCATGTGAGGGCTTATTTTTTGCGGGACGAGTTGTACTTTTGAACAACATCATTGGTTTTACCATGTCGTGTACTAGAAAATGGGAAAAAAATTCCAAGTGCGGTGAAATTGCAAAACAAGTGCAATCCCACACTTGTTTTTTGCTTGGCTTTTTTGCTAGGTTCACTAAATGCTAAAACTGACCTGCCATTATGATTCCCAGGTCACTACGAGTTCATAGACACCTAACATGACTAGGTTATTTTTTACCTAATTGGTGAAAAAAAATTCCAAACTTTGCTAAAAAAAAAAAAAAAAAAAAGCGCCATTTTCCGATACTCGTAGCGTCTCCATTTTTCATGATCTGGGGTCGGTTGAGGGCTTATTTTTTGCGTGCCGAGCTGTCGTTTTTAATGATTCCAATTCGGTGCAGATACGTTCTTTTGATCGCCCGTTATTGCATTTTAATGCAATGTCACGGCGACCAAAAAAACGTAATTCTGGCGTTTCAAATTTTTTTCTCACTACGCCGTTTAGCGATCAGTTTAATGCTTTTTTTTTATTGATAGATCGGGCGATTCTGAACGTGGCGATACCAAATATGTGTAGGTTTGATTTTTTTTTATTGATTTATTTTGATTGGGGCGAAAGGGGGGTGATTTAAACTTTTATATATTTTTTTTTAACTTTTGCCATGCTTCAATAGCCTCCATGGAAGGCTAGAAGCAGGCACAGCACGATCGCCTCTGCTACATAGCAGCGATCTGCTGTTCGCTGCTATGTAGCAGAAATGCGGGTGTGCTGTGAGCACCGACCACAGGGTGGCGCTCACAGCTGCCGGCGATCTGTAACCATAGAGGTCTCAAGGACCTCTATGGTTACCATTCAGAAGCATCGCCGACCTACGATCATGTCACGGGGGTCGGCGATGCGCTCATTTCCGGCCGCCCGGCCGGATGCGGTAGTTAAATGCCTGTCTGCGTTTGACAGCGGCATTTAACTAGTTAATAGCGGCGGGTGGATCGCGATACCACCCTCCACTATTGCGGGCACATGTCAGCTGTTCAAAACAGCTGACATGTTCCTGCTTTGATGCAGGCTCACCGCGGAGCCCTGCATCAAAGCAGGGGAGCTGACATCGGACGTACTATCCCGTCCGAGGTCAGTAAGGGGGGTTAATGGGGTTCTTATTTCCTTTGCATCGCTGGTTGGAGAATGAGGTGACTGAGGATCCATCAGTGAGCTCATTCTGACCGACTGTGCTGGGTTAGGGCCACAGACCAGCATTAAATTGGGCTGAACTCTGATACAGTCATAAACCATCCGAGATCTAGAAGAGCCGGAAACCCCACATGATAAGGAGCGCACTGACTGACCCTCAAGGTAACTCATTCTGCTGCCATCAAGGTGCTGGGAAACAAGGAGCTGGTTAAGGCCGAACAGAGCAAAATGTCACACGAAGCAAAATAGCAAATGGGATTTTTAGAGCAATATACATGTATTTAAAGGGATTGTCCGGTCTTAAGGTAAAAGTCTGCAGTCATCTATGTGTCTGTGACTGCAGACTTGTAAATCCTCACATCATATAGACTGCGCGCTGCCGGCATTTTTCTCAGCCCAGAGATGGCAGAAGACCCCTCGTGTACAGGAATTGTGACCCCCTGTCCACGAGAAGCAGCAGCGCCTCATCCTCCAGATACATGAGGGTCCCATCGCTGAGATCCGCATGTACCGGCCATGATGTCATCTCCATGGATACGGCATAAATGTGACAGACCAGAAGACCCCTGTAAGGCAGAGCTCAGATGTGGGGGACTGATGTGGGTGTGAGGAGCAGATCCCCCCACATATTCACAGATTATCGTACAATACATGTGGGGTCATTTCATGTCAGAAGAAAACTGGGAGGAAAGAAGAAATCAGATTCCTTACAATATAAAATAATGTCCTCCTGCCCTCGCTCATGTCTTAGGAAACGGGGGAGAAATCCTAATCACCCGCTATTATTTATTCCCTGATCTTTGGGATGGGAACCCTTCCTGAGCCCCCTCCATCCTATAGGAGCCAGATATCTGCTCCATTACTGGCAGAAGGTAAGGAGCCAATCACACTGCACGGCTTCTACTTCCTGCTCTAAGCCCCGCCCACCTCACAGTGAAGCCCCGCCCATCTCCCACAGGCTCTGCCTTCCCTGGAGATTTCCATGACAACCCTTGTGTGGCTACAGTGACAGGCCACGCCCCCGAGGATTCCGATCAGTGCGGATGTCTCCATATTGCTGAGGCAGTGACGCGGCTGAGGAGCGGAGCCAACAGCGATATGAGCGCTCACAGCAGTGACCGGAGCAGGTGTGTGTGCAGCCAGGTGCGCTCTGCTTGTGGAGCCGCAGCGGAGCGTGTTGTGGTGTGTGAGCTCCGGCCGTGTATATAGTATAGAGGACTATATATATATATATATATATATATATATATATATATATATATATATATATACAGGTGATGGGGGCCGTGTATATAGTATAGAGGAATATATATATATATATACAGGTGATGGGGGCCGTGTATATAGTATAGAGGAGTATATGTATATATATATATATATATATATATATATATATATATATATATATACAGGTGACGGGGGGCCGTGCGGTCCTAGAGGGGTCAGCGCTGGAGCCCTCATCTGCTCTGACCATTCATCACATCGGCTCCATTGTGTTCTGTTTATTCTGCGGTGACACCGAATAGAAAGATTTATTATCTCTCCACATTAACCCCTTCCTGACAGGGAGGACATTTCTGTTTTCTCCCATAAAAGCTTTGATGAATCGGGGCTATAACGTTATTATTTTCCGCCCCCATCGCCGTGTGAGGCTGATTCTTGCGGGACGAGTTTTACTTATTAACCCCTTAATCCCCTGAGGTATTGTTGTTTTTGCATTTTAGTTTTTTGCTCCCCTTCTTCCCAGAGCCATAACTTTTTTATTTTTCGGTCAATATGGCCATGTGATGGCTTGTTTTTTTGTGGGACAAGTTGTATTTTTGAATGATCCCAATGGTTTTAACATGTTGTGTACTGGAAAATGGGGAAAAAAAATCCAACTGTGGTGAAACTGGAAAAAAAAGTGCAGTCCCACAGTTGTTGGTTTTTCTTTTTGTTTTTTTTTTTAAATGTTCACTAAATGCTAAAACTGACCTGCCATTATGATTCTCCAGGTCATTATGAGTTTATAGACACCAAACATGTCTAGGTTCTTTTTTATCTAAGTGGTGAAAAAAAAATCCAAACTTTGTTAAAAACAATTAATAAAAAATTGCGCCATTTTTGGTGATCTCGGGTTGGGTGACGGCTTATTTTTGGCACGCTGAGCTGACGTTTTTAAGGATACCATTTTGGTGCAGATACGATTTTTCGATCGTTTGTTATTGCATTTTAATGCAAGGTGGTGACCAAAATAACGTAATTTTGGCGTTTTGACTTTTTTCTCATTATGCTGTTTAGAGATCGGGTTAATTCTTTTTTCATATTGATACATCGGGCGATTCTGAACTCGGCGATACCAAATACAGTGGGGAAGAAGGTACAGGTCTGTGAGAGCCTTGCATGTTTTTAGGTGACCAAATACTTATTTTCCACCATAATTTGCAAAATAAATCTTGCCAAATCAGACAAGGTGATTTTCTGGATTGGTTTTCTCATTTTGACTCTCATAGTTGTGGTCTACCTATGATGTCAATTACAGGCCTCTCTCATCTTTTTAAGTGGAAGAACTTGCACAATTGGTGGCTGACTAAATAATTTTTTTTCCCACTGTATGTTTATATTTTTTTTTTTATTGTTTTATTTTCAAAGGGACGAAAGGGGGGTTGATTTGAACTTTTATATTTTTCTTGTTTTTCTTCATATTTTTAAAAATATTTTTTTCCCCTTTGGCATGCTTTAATAGTCTATATGGTAGACTAGAAGATGCCATAACCCGATCGGCTCTGCTACATACAGGCGATGATCAGATCACCAGTATATAGCAGAATTGCTCACTTGCTATGAGCGCTGATCGCCGTGCAGAGCTCATAGTAATCTGACAGTGACAACCATAGAGGTCTGCTGGAGACCTTTGGTTGTCATGCTGACCCATCGGTGACCCGTAATCACGTGACGGGGTCACAATGGGCGGGATTTCCGGAGCACTTGCGGGAAGCACGCATTAAATGCCGCTGTCACAGTATGGCAGTGGCATTTAACTAGTTAACAGCCACGGGTGGATCGTGATTCCACCCACAGCTGATAGAAGCATATGTCAGCTGTTCAAAACAGCTGACATGTGCCGAAAAAAAAAGATGTGAGATCAGTGCCAGAGCCCACATCAAAGGGAGGGAGTCAGACATCGGCTTATTATTACGCTCAATGTCGTAAAGAGGCTAATGACACCATTCACTGTACCCTATAATGTGCTGGAAAATGGGAAAAATCCAAGTGAAATGGTGAAAAAAACATAATTCTGCCGGTGGTTTCTCTTATACCTTCTTCTCTTTTTCACCAAATTTATACAAATATTTGCCTAATTTATTGCTTTTAAAAACATAAAAACTTTGTAAAAAACTCTGGTTTCTGTCGCCATTTTCTGACCCTAATTTTCTGGGAGCTTGGGGCTTTTTTTTATGGGGCTCGCAGGAGTTTTTAGTGGCACCAGTTTGGGTCCATACGGCGTTATGATGTCTTTTTATGAATTTTTGGAGCTTTTTGATTTTCTTGTTTATGTCACTTATCATCTCTATATAAATAATTTTATATTTTTGAAGATCGGACTTATACGGACGCTGCGATACCAAATGTGCTGAGTCTTTACACTGTTTTTATTTCTTTATTTTTGGATCAGGAGAAGGGACCATTCACACTTTTATGCTTTTTATTTTTAAATATATTTTTAAGTATTTCTTAATTCTTTTCTTGGCCCCTTAGGCCGGCCTCACACTAGCGAGTTTTACGGACGTATGAGCGCATAAACTACGTCCGTAAAATTCGCATTACACACGGCCCAATGATTCTCTATGGCCCAGCTCATATCTGCCGTATATTACGTATCCGTAATATACGGTCTTGTACGGCCGTAGAAAATCGCAGCATGCTGCGTTTGTCACCGTATTGTGCAAAAAAATCGCCAATAAAAGTCTATGGGGGTGAGAAAAATACGGATTCCACACGGACCAGCAGTGTGACTTGGCCACTCTCTTCCCACTCCCGTGTAGCGGTGGGATATGGGGTAATGAAGGGTTAATGTCACCTTGCTATTGTAAGGTGACATTTAGCCACATTAATAATGGAGAGGCGTCAATTATGACACCTATCCATTATTAATACAATAGTACGAAATGGTTAATAAAAAGACACACACATTATTACAAAGTCCTTTAATGAAATAAAGACACAGGGTGTTGTAATATTTTATTAGACTGGTAATCCAACTGAAGACCCTCGTTCTGTAACAAAGGAAAAATAAAAAAAAAAACAATATTCCATACCTTCCGTCGTTATGTCCCACAAAGTAAGTCCATCTGAAGGGGTTAAATCATTTTACAGCCAGGAGCTGTGCTAATGCACTCGCTCGTGCCTGTAAAACCCCGAGTACTGAATGGAAAGCAGGGGATTGTCCTGTACTTACCTTGAGTTGCGGTGAGGCGCCCTCTGCTGTATGTCCTCATGAACTGGAGCCTTGGAAAAGTTCCCACGCTCGAGTTCATATGAGTTCATCCAGCAGAGGGCGCCTCACCGCGACTCAATGTAAGTACAGATCACCCAGCTTTCCTTTCAGCACCCGGGGTTTACAGGCATGAGCGAGTGCTTTAGCACAGCTCCTGCCTGTAAAATGATTTAACCCCTTCAGATGGATTTACTTCATGGGACGTGACAGATCAACAGAAGGTATGTATATTGTTGGTTTATTATTTTGCCGAGCGAGGGTCTTCAGGTGGATTGAGAGAGCAATAAAATATTAAAACAACCTGTGTGTTTATTTCATTAAAATACTTTTTAATAATGTGTGTGTGTTTTTTTAACCCTTTCATACAATTGGATTAATAATGGATAGGTGTCATAATTGACGCCCCTCCATTATTAATCTGGCTTAATGTCACCTTACAATAGCAAGGTGACATTAACCCTTCATTACCCCATATCCCACCACTACACGGGAGTGGGAAGAGAGTGGCCAAGTGCCAGAATAGGCACATCTTCCAGATGTGCCTTTTCTGGGGTGGCTGGGGGCAGATGTTTGTAGCCAGGAGGGACCAATAACCATGGACCCTCTCTAGGCTATTAATATGTGCCCTCAGTCACTGGCTTTACCACTCTGGTGGATAAAATTGCGCGGGAGCCCACGCCAATTTTTTCTGCCATTTAACCCTTTATTTTAGCAGCTACAGCACCCAAATTTTGCACATACACACTACTAACATTAGTAGTGTGGAATATGCAAAAAAAAGGGGATATGAGATGGTTTACTGTACGTAAACCATGTCTCATATCATGTCGGGTTTGTGAAGGAGAAATGAAAAGCCGGCAATTGAACTACCGGCTTTTCACATATATCGTGCTGAATTAAATATAAATACAGAATATATATATATGTGTCTCAATGACATATATATATATACACTCACCGGCCACTTTATTAGGTACACCTGTCCAACTTCTTGTTAACACTTAATTTCTAATCAGCCAATCACATGGCGGCAACTCAGTGCATTTAGGCATGTAGACATGGTCAAGACAATCTCCTGCAGTTCAAACCGAGCATCAGTATGGGGAAGAAAGGTGATTTGAGTGCCTTTGAACGTGGCATGGTTGTTGGTGCCAGAAGGGCTGGTCTGAGTATTTCAGAAACTGCTGATCTACTGGGATTTTCACGCACAACCATCTCTAGGGTTTACAGAGAATGGTCCGAAAAAGAAAAAAAATCCAGTGAGCGGCAGTTCTGTGGGCGGAAATGCCTTGTTGATGCCAGAGGTCAGAGGAGAATGGGCAGACTGGTTCGAGCTGATAGAAAGGCAACAGTGACTCAAATCGCCACCCGTTACAACCAAGGTAGGCCTAAGAGCATCTCTGAACGCACAGTGCGTCGAACTTTGAGGCAGATGGGCTACAGCAGCAGAAGACCACACCGGGTACCACTCCTTTCAGCTAAGAACAGGAAACTGAGGCTACAATTTGTACAAGCTCATCGAAATTGGACAGTAGAAGATTGGAAAAATGTTGCTTGGTCTGATGAGTCTCGATTTCTGCTGCGACATTCGGATGGTAGGGTCAGAATTTGGCGTAAACAACATGAAAGCATGGATCCATCCTGCCTTGTATGGAGCATCTTTGGGATGTGCAGCCGACAAATCTGCGGCAACTGTGTGATGCCATCATGTCAATATGGACCAAAATCTCTGAGGAATGCTTCCAGCACCTTGTTGAATCTATGCCACGAAGAATTGAGGCAGTTCTGAAGGCAAAAGGGGGTCCAACCCGTTACTAGCATGGTGTACCTAATAAAGTGGCCGGTGAGTGTATATATACTGTATATATGTTTTAACGAACATTTGAGCACATAAATCCATTAGATGTCGGTTTTGCAAGCCTGCGAGAAAATATCGCAGTACGGATGCCATACGGATTACATACGGAGAATGCCATGCGCAAAATACGCTGACACACCCTGCCTACGGATGACATACGGATCACTATTTTGGGGACTTTTCTGCGTATTACGGCCGTAAAAAACGGACCGTATTTACATACGCTGAGTGTGAGGCCGTCCTTAGGAGAACCTTGTACGATCTGTTATAGTGAATGCTTTATGTTATGTAGGAGACAAAATGAAAAAAAAAACTAGAACTTTATCATTAATTATCACTATGTTATTTTGATCCTGTTTTTGTGCCGGATAAATCATGTGATCGTTGCACAGTTTGGGTTGTTTGCTCTCTGTGATCTCAATCAGGTTTAGTTTTTTTTTTCTTGTTGCTATTTTTTAATTAAATCAAGTTATAATGTAAGAAAAAAATGATTTTTGTGTTTTACTTTTTATATTTCTAAATATTTTGTTGAAAGAGGAAAGAAGGTTGAACTAGTGGGAGAGCCGCTGTAAAGGACCCCGCCAGCCCCTAACACATAAGGGACCATTCTTATCTTATGTATCTTCTATCAGTGGCGGATTATGAGGAGTGTGATCCACCATGAGGGGCCTGATCCCCCCGTGGCCCATGGTCATAGATCCCAGCACAGTCCAGGACGGGATCTTGTAGGGCCGATGATAAATATGATTGTCCAGTAGAGCGCTCATAGTGAATAAATGTCCGACCTCTTCTTTCTGATGGGCATTGTCTGATGGGAGCTTTGGACTCACTGCGCCCCCCCCTCCCCATGCCATTGTGGTGGCCATCTTGGATCTGGACCAGAACACTGATCTGAGCGGAGGAGACTGTGGGAGACAAACGGAGGACACCAGACGCGGTGACAAATGTACGGACACTTCTCAGTCCCAGGATGGAGGGTCACTGTGAATAATAATTAATGAGTCACTCTGCATAGTAAAGCAATAAAATATCAGTATCCCCCTGACTCTTCCATGCGGCTCCAATTGCTGCTTTCTCTTTTTCCACTTGAGCTCATGTTGAAGAACGCAGGCGGCACAGCGATGAAATCATCATCCCACCGGCGTCACAGATCAGGCGCCGGGCAGCGAGCAGGACGGATTCCTGCAGCAGCGCGGCTGTATCCGTTGTATCAGGGACCCCTGAATGTATATTTATAATGGGGGCACAATGCTGGTCACTAATGTATATTCTCACTGCAGCGCAGGGTACACTGTGGGGAATGATATATTCATGGGCGCAGTGGGGAGCATAGTTACATTCGGAGACACGCTGGCGGCATTTTTTATTCTATTCCCTTATATATGTAACATTGTTGTTTTTCAGGAGTGCGGTGATCTGCTGAAAAGTGCGGAGCAGCAGAGACCTGGAGGGCAAACTCTACAAAGACGAGTCATGGCTGGAAGTCGTCATGAAAGACTGGACTAGGTAAAAAAGAGAAGAAAGAGAGCTACTCCAGTGTATAAACTGGAGGGTTATGTGGGGGCCAATATATTACCATAAAATCTGTGTGAGGGACATTGTATTAAACTAAGGCTCATGTGGGACTCATTATATTAACTGGAAAGCTATGTGGTGCCTATTATACTATTAGGAGGGTTATGTGGGGGCCAATATAATGGAAAGCTCCATGGTGCCTATTATACTATTAGGAGGACTATGTGGGGCTCATTATAATAAATGGAGCATTATGTGAGGCCTAATATAATAAAGGAAGCGCTAAAAAACTGAAAAGTGGGGCATGCAATATTATTCGCCCCCTTTACTTTCAGTGCATCAAACTCACTCCAGAAGTTCATTGTGGATCTCTGAATGATCCGATGTTGTCCCAAATGCCTAATGATAAATATAATCCACCTGTGTGTAATCAAGTCTCCGTATAAATGCACCTGCTCTGTGATAATCTCAGGGTTCTGTTTGAAGCACAGAGAGCATCATGAAGACCAAGGAACACAACAGGCAGGTCCATGATACTGTTGTGGAGAAGTTTAAAGCCGGATTTGGATACAAAATGATTTCCAAAACTTTAATCATCCCAAGGAGCACTGTGCAAGCGATCATATTGAAATGGAAGATGTATCATACCACTGCAAATCTAGCAAGACCCGGCCATCCCTCTAAACTTTCATCTCAAACAAGGAGAAGACTGATCAGAGATGCAGCCAAGAGGCCCATGATCACTCTGGATGAACTGCAGAGATCTACAGCTGAGGTGGGACAGTCTGTCCATAAGACAACAATTAGTCGTACACTGCACAAATCTGGCCTTTATGGAAGAGTGGCAAGAAGAAAGTCATTTCTCAAAGATATCCATAAAAAGTGTTGTTTAAAGTTTGCAACAAGCCACCTGGGAGACACACCAAACATGTGGAAGAAGGTGCTCTGGTTAGATGAAACCAAAATCAAACTTTTTGGCAACAATGCCAAATGATATGGCAACACAGCTCATCATCCTGAACACACCATCCCCACTGTCAAACATGGTGGTAGCAGCATCATGGTTTGGGCCTGCTTTTCTTCAGCAGGGACAGGGAAGATGGTTAAAATTGATGGGAAAATGGATGGAGCCAAATACAGGACGATTCTTGAAGAAAGCCTGTTGGAGTCTGTAAAATACCTGAGACTGGGACGGAGATTTGTCTTCCAACAAGACAATGATCCCAAACATAAAGCAAATTCTACAATGGAATGGTTCACAAATAATCGTATCCAGCTGTTAGAATGGCCAAGTCAAAGTCCAGACCTCAATCCAAACGAGAATCTGTGGAAAGAGCTGAAAACTGCTGTTCACAAATGATCTCCATCAAACCTCACTGAGCTCGAGCTGTTTGCCAAGGAAGAATGGGCAAGAATTTCAGTCTCTCGATGTACAAAAAACTGATAGAGACATACCCCAAGCGACCTACACCTGTAATTGCTGGAAAAGGAAGCGCAACATAGTATTAACCCCTTTACCCCCAAGGGTGGTTTGCACGTTGATGACCGGGCCAATTTTTACAATTCTGACCACTGTCCCTTTATGAGGTTATAACTCTGGAACGCTTCAACAGATCCCGGTGATTCTGACAGTGTTTTCTCGTGACATATTGTACTTCATGATAGTGGTAAAATTTCTTCGATATAACTTGCGTTTATTTGTGAAAAAAATGGAAATTTGGCGAAAATTTTGAAAATTTCGCAATTTTCCAACTTTTAATTTTTATGCCCTTAAATCACAGAGATATGTCACACAAAATACTTAATAGGTAACATTTCCCACATGTCTACTTTACATCAGCACAATTTAGGAACCAAAATTTTTTTTTGTTAGGGAGTTATAAGGGTTAAAAGTTGATCAGCAATTTCTCATTTTTACAACACAATTTTTTTTTAGGGACAACATCTCATTTGAAGTCATTTTGAGGGGTCTATATGACAGAAAATACCCAAGTGTGACACCATTCTAAAAACTGCACCCCTCAAGGTGCTCAAAACCACATTCAAGAAATGTATTAACCCTTCAGGTGTTTCACAGGAATTTTTGGAATGTTTAAATAAAAATTAATATTTAAATTTTTTTTGCACAAAATTTATTTCAGCTCCAATTTGTTTTATTATACCAAGGGTAACAGGAGAAAATGGACCCCAAAAGTTGTTGTACAATTTGTGCTGAGTACGCTGATACCCCATATGTGGGGGTAAACCACTGTTTGGGCGCACCGCAGAGCTCGGAAGGGAAGGAGCGCCATTTGACTTTTCAATGCAAAATTGACTGGAATTGAGATGGAACGCCATGTTGCGTTTGGAGAGCCCCTGATGTGCCTAAACATTGAAACCCCCCACAAGTGACACCATTTTGGAAAGTAGACCCCCTAAGGAACTTATCTAGATGTGTGGTGAGCACTTTGACCCATCAAGTGCTTCACAGAAGTTTATAATGCAGAGCCGTAAAAATAAAAAATCATATTTTTTCACAAAAATTACCTTTTCGCCCCCAATTTTTTATTTTCCCAAGGGTAAGAGAAGAAATTAGACCACAAAAGTTGTTGTGCAATTTGTCCTGAGTACGCCGATACCCCATATGTGGGGGTAAACGACTGTTTGGGCGCATGGCAGAGCGCCCATTTGACTTTTCAATGCAAAATTGACTGGAATTAAGATGGGACGCCATGTCGCGTTTGGAGAGCCCCTGATGTGCCTAAACATTAAACCCCCCCACAAGTGACACCATTTTGGAAAGTAGAGGAACTTATCTAGATGTGTTTTGAGAGCTTTGATCCCCCAAGCGTTTCACTACAGTTTATAACGCAGAGCCGTGAAAATAAAAATTCTTTTTTTTTTTTTCACAAAAATGATTTTTTAGCCCCCAGTTTTGTATTTTCACAATGGTAACAGGATAAATTGGACACCAAAAGTTGTTGTCCAATTTGTCCTGAGTACGCTGATACCCCATATGTGGGGGGGGACCACTGTTTGGGCACATGGCAGAGCTCGGGAGAGAAGGAGCGCCATTTGGAATGCAGACTTAGATGGATTGGTTTGCAGGCGTCAGGGTGCATTTGCAGAGCCCCTGATGTACCCAAACAGTAGAAACCCCCCACAAGTGACCCCATATTGGAATCTAGACCTCCCAAGGAACTTATCTAGATGTGTTGTGAGAACTTTGAACCCCCAAGTGTTTCACTACAGTTTATAACGCAGAGCCGTGAAAATAAAAAATCTTTTTTTTCCCACAAAATGATTTTTAGCCCCCCAAATTTATATTTTCCCAAGGGTAACAAGAGAACTTGGACCCCAAAAGTTGTTGTCCAATTTGTCCCGAGTACACTGATGGACAATATGTTGGGGTAAACCCCTGTTGGGCACACGGGAAAGCTCGGAAGGGAAGGAGCACTGTTTTACTTTTTCAATGCAGAATTGGCTGGAATTGAGATCAGACGCCATGTCGCGTTTGGAGAGCCCCTGATGTGCCTAAACAGTGGAAACTCCCCAATTCTAACTGAAACCCTAATCCAAACACACCCCTAACCCTAATCCCAACGGTAACCCTAACCACACCCCTAACCCTGACACACCCCTAACTCCCAACCCAAATCCCAACCGTAAATGTAAGCTCCAACCCTATCCCTAACCCTAGCCTTAACCCTAACCCTAACCCTAACCCTAGCCCTAACCCTAGCCCTAACCCTAACCCTAGCCCTAACCCTAGCCCTACTGGGAAAATGGAAATAAATACCTTTTTTTAAATTTCATTATTTTTCCCTAACTAAAGGGGTGATGAAGGGGGGTTTGATTTACTTTTATAGCATTTTTTATAGCGGATTTTTATGATTGGCAGCCGTCACACAACAAAAGACGCTTTTTATAGCAAAAAAGTTTTTGCGTCTCCACATTTTGAGACCTATAATTTTTCCATATTTTGGTCCACAGAGTCATGTGAGGTCTTGTTTTTTTGCGGGACGAGTTGACGTTTTTAATGGTAACATTTTCTGACACGTGACAGTTTTTGATCGCTTTTTATTCCGATTTTTGTGAGGCAGAATGACAAAAAAACAGCTATTCATAAATTTCTTTTGGGGGAGGCATTTATATCGTTCCACGTTTGGTAAAATTGATAAAGTAGTTTTATTCTTCGGGTCAGTATGATTACAGCGATACCTCATTTATATCATTTTTTTATGTTTTGGCGCTTTTATACGATAAAAACTATTTTATAGAATAAATAATTATTTTGGCATCGCTTTACTCTGAGGACTATAACTTTTTTATTTTTTCTTTGATGACGCTGTATGGCAGCTCGTTTTTTGCGGGACAAGATGACGTTTTCAGCGGTACCATGGGTATTTATATCCGTCTGTTTGATCGCGTGTTATTCCACTTTTTGTTCGGCGGTATGATAATAAAGCGTTTTTTGCCTCATTTTTTTTCCCTACGGTGTTCACTGAAGGGGTTAACTAGTGATATAGTTTTATAGGTGGGGTCGTTACGGACGCGGCGATACTAAATATGTGTACTTTTATTGTTTTTTTTTTTATTTAGATAAAGAAATGTATTTATGGAAATAATATTTTATTTTTTTTTCTTTATTTAGGATTTTTTTTTTTTTTTACACATGTGGAATTTTTTTTTTTTACTTTTTTACTTTGTCCCAGGGGGGGACATCACAGATCGCTGATCTGACAGTTTGCACAGCACTCTGTCAGATCACCGATCTGACTTACAGCACTGCAGGCTTACCAAGCGCCTGCTCTGAGCAGGCACTTGGTAAGCCACCTCCCTCCCTGCAGGACCCGGATGCCGCGGCCATCTTGGATCCGGGCACCTGCAGCGAGGAGGAGGTAAGAGACCCTCGCCGCAACGCGATCACATCGTGTTGCTCCGGGGGTCTCAGGGAAGCACGCAGGGAGCCCCCTCCCTGCGCGATGCTTCCCTGTACCGCCGGCACACCGCGATCATGTTTGATCGCGGTGTGCCGGGGGTTAATGTGCCGGGGGCGGTCCGTGACCGCTCCTGGCACATAGTGCCGGATGTCAGCTGCGACAGACGTACTATCCCGTCGGTGGTCATACGGGCCCACCCCACCTCGACGGGATAGTACGTCCAATGTCAGAAAGGGGTTAAGTTAAAGGGTCCGAATAATATTGCACGCCCCACTTTTCAGTTTTTGATTTTCCACAAAAATTTAAAATAACCAATAAATTTCGCTCAACTTCACAATTGTGTTCTACTTGTTGTTGATTCTTCACCAAAAATTTACATTTGGTATCTTTATGTTTGAAGCATGATATGTGGGAAAAGGTTGAAAAGTTCCAGGGAGCCGAATACTTTCGCAAGGCACTGTATGTGGGGCCCATTATATTAAATGAAGAATTATGTGGGGACCATTATAATAAATGGAAGGATATGTGGGGGCACAGTATATTAAACAAAAACCTATGTGGGACCCATTATATTAGTTGGAGAGTTATGTGGGTCCCATTATATTAAAAAAGAGCTATGTGGGGTCAAATATTTTTAGGGAATAGGCTATGTTTGGCCCACTATATTAAATAGAGGGTTATGTTGGCCCCATTAAATTTAAATAGAGGGCTATGTTACCCCATTAAATTCAATGAAAGGCTATGTGGGTCCAATTACATTAAATGGAAGGCTATGTTGGGCCCATTGTAGCAAATTAAAAATTATGTGGGGTCCATTATATTAATTGGAAGCTATGTGAGGCCCATTATATTAAATGGAAGGCTATGTGGGGCTCATTTTATTAAATAGAATGCTATGTGCTGCCCACAATATTAAATGGAAGGCTTTGTAGCACCAATTATATTAAAATTAGATTAAAATGAGAAGGCTATGTGTGGCCCATCAAATTAAATAAAAGGCTATATGGGGCCCAATAGATTAAATGTAAGGCTATGTGGGGCCTATTAAAATACATTAAATGGAAGGTTATGTGGTGCCCATTATAAATGGATGGATATATAGTTCCTATTATATTAAATGAGGCCCAAAATATTAAACTGAATGTTATGTAAGGCCTAATGTATTAAATGGAAGGCTATGTGGGATCTATTATAATAATTGGAAGGCTATGTGGGGCCAAATATATTAAAATAAGAATCATATGGGTCCCATTATATTAATTGGAAGGCTACGTGATGCCCAATTTATTAAAAGGACGGTTATGTGGGAGCCATTATATTAAATAGACTACTTTGGACCCAATATGTTAATTGGAAGTCTATGTGGGACCAATTTTCTTAGTTGGAGAGTTAAGTGGGGTCCAATAAATTACCGTATATACTCGAGTATAAGCCGACCCGAGTATAAGCCGACCCCCCTAATTTTGCCACAAAAAACTGGGAAAACTTATTGACTGGAGTATAAGCCTAGGGTGGAAAATGCAGCAGCTACCGGTGAATTTAAAAAATAAAAATAGATGCTCCATACTGTTCATTATGGCCCCATAGATGCTCCATATAAAGCTATGCCACATATAATGCTCTGCACCGTTCATTATGGTCCCATAGATGCTCCACATAAAGCTGTGCCATATATAATGCTCTGCACCATTCATTATGGTCCCATAGATGCTCCACATAAAGCTGTGCCATATAGAATGCTCTGCACCGTTCATTATGGCCCCATAGATGCTCCATATAAATCTGTGCAATATATAATGCTGCTGCTGCAATAAAAAAAAAAAATGACATACCTCTCTTGCTGCCAGCAGCAGCTCCTCAGCGTCCCGTCTCGGCGTCTCTCCGCACTGACTGTTCAGGCAGAGGGCGGCGCGCAGATTAGTACGGAAGACGGAGCGGCGCCTGGCGTGTGGAACGCGGACAGATAACTATGACATACTTACCTGCTCCCGGCGTCCCTGGCTCCTTATCCCGGACAGCTGGCCTCCAGGTGCCGCAGCCTCTTCCTCTGTCAGCGGTCACCGTTACCGCACATTAGAGGAATGAATATGCGGCTCCACCCCTATGGGAGTGGAGTCCATATTCATAACTTTAATGAGCGGTCCCATGTGACCGCTGAACAGGGGAAGAGCTGCGGCACCGAAGACCATGGGACGGGCAGGGGGAGCGCCAGGAGTGCCGGGAATAGGTGAGTATGCGACAGTCCTCTCTCCCCCTCACCCGCCGACCCCACGGCCGATAATGACTCGAGTATAAGCCGAGAGGGGCACTTTCAGCCCAAAAATTTGGGCTGAAAATCTCGGCTTATACTCGAGTATATACGGTAATTGCAAGGCTATGTGGGGGCCAATAAATTTAATAAAAGGCTATGTGGGACTTATTGTACTATTTGGAAGGTTATGTGGGGCCCAATAAATTAAATGGAGGGCTATGTGGGATCCATAATTAAATAGAAAGCTATGTGAGGCCCAGTATATTAAATGGAAGGCTATGTGTGCTACGGTGGCACACAAACGGGAAACAATGTGCTCTGGTGGCACCCCAACAGTAAAGGGGAAAAGGATGTGCTTCGGTGGCACCCCAACGGTAGAAGGTGTGCTCCGGTGGCACCACAACAGTAAAGGGTGTGCTGCGATGGCACCCCAACGGTAAAGGGTGTGCTCCGGTGGCACCCCAACGGTATAAGGTGTGCTCGGGTGGCACCCCAACGGTAAAGGGTGTGCTCTGGTGGCACCCCAACAGTAAAAGGTGTGCTCTGGTGGCACCCCAACGGTAAAGGGTGTGCTCCGGTGGCACCCCAGGGGTAAAAGGTGTGCTCTGGTGGCACCCCAAAGGTAAAGGGTGTGCTCCGGTGGCACCCCAGGGGTAAAAGGTGTGCTCTGGTGGCACCCCAATGGTAAAGGGAGTGCTCCGATGGCACCCCAACGGTAACGGGTGTGCTCTGGTGGCACCCCAACGGTAAAGGGTGTGCTCCGGTGGCACCCCAGGGGTAAAAGGTGTGCTCTGGTGGCACCCCAAAGGTAAAGGGTGTGCTCCGGTGGCACCCCAGGGGTAAAAGGTGTGCTCTGGTGGCACCCCAACGGTAAAGGGAGTGCTCCGATGGCACCCCAACGGTAACGGGTGTGCTACGGTGGCACCCCAATGGTATAGGATATGCTCTGGTGGCACCCCAATGGTAAATAGTGTGCTTCAGTTGCTCCCCAATGGTAAAGGGTGTGCTCCGGTGGCACCCTAACGGTAAACGGTGTGCTCTGGTGGTACCCCAGAGGCCAAGGTTGTGCTCCGTGGCACGCCAACGTCAAAGGCTGTGCTCCAGTGGCAGCTAAATGGGAAATGGTGTGCTCCGGTGGCAGGCCATCGTTAAAGGGTGTGCTTCGGTGGCAGACCAACGGCAAATGTTGTGCTCCGATGGCAGGCCAACGGCAAAGGGTTTGCTCCGGTGGCAGACCAACGGGAAACGGTCTGCTACGGTGGCAAGCCAACGGCAAAGAATGTGCTCCGGTGGCACACCAACGGAAAAGAGGTGTGCTGCGATGGCACACCAACGGTAAAAGGTGTGCTTCGGTGGCACATCAATGGCAAGAAAGCCAAAGAGTGCACCCCGTGGCAAAATAGCCTAAGATGGGTGCCCCGGTGGTAAGCAATAAGGCCAAAGAGTGCACCCCGGTGGGAAAATAGCCTAAGATGGGCACCCCGGTGGTAAGCAATAAGGCCAAAGCGTGCACCCCGATGGTAAAATAGCCTAAGATGGGCGCCCCGGTGGTAAGCAATAAGGCCAAAGAGTGCACCCCGGTGGGAAAATAGCCTAAGCACCCCGGTGGTAAGCAATAAGGCCAAAGAGTGCACCCAGGTGGGAAAATAGCCTAAGATGGGCACCCGGGTGGTAAGCAATAAGGCCAAAGAGTGCACCCCGGTGGGAAAATAGCCTAAGATGGGCACCCCGGTGGTAAGCAATAAGGCCAAAGAGTGCACCCCGGTGGGAAAATAGCCTAAGATGGGCACCCCGGTGGTAAGCAATAAGGCCAAAGAGTGCACCCCGGTGGGAAAATAGCCTAAGATGGGCACCCCGGTGGTAAGCAATAAGGACAAAGAGTGCACCCCGGAGGGAAAATAGCCTAAGATGGGCACCCCGGTGGTAAGCAATAAGGCCAAAGAGTGCACCCCGGTGGGAAAATAGCCTAAGATGGGCACCCCGGTGGTAAGCAATAAGGCCAAAGAGTGCACCCCGGTGGGAAAATAGCCTAAGATGGGCACCCCGGTGGTAAGCAATAAGGCCAAAGCGTGCACCCCGATGGGAAAATAGCCTAAGATGGGCGCCCCGGTGGTAAGCAATAAGGCCAAAGAGTGCACCCCGGTGGGAAAATAGCCTAAGCACCCCGGTGGTAAGCAATAAGGACAAAGAGTGCACCCCGGAGGGAAAATAGCCTAAGATGGGCACCCCGGTGGTAAGCAATAAGGCCAAAGAGTGCACCCCGGTGGGAAAATAGCCTAAGATGGGCACCCCGGTGGTAAGCAATAAGGACAAAGAGTGCACCCCGGAGGGAAAATAGCCTAAGATGGGCACCCCGGTGGTAAGCAATAAGGCCAAAGATTGCACCCCGGTTGCAAAATTGCCTAAGATGGGCAGCCCGGTGGTAAGCAATAAGGCCAAAGAGTGCACCCGGGTGGGAAAATAGCCTAAGATGGGCACCCCGGTGGTAAGCAATAAGGCCACAGAGTGCACCCCGGTGGGAAAATAGCCTAAGATGGGCACCCCGGTGGTAAGCAATAAGGCCAAAGAGTGCACCCCGGTGGCAAAATAGCCTAAGATGGGCACCCCGGTGGTAAGCAATAAGGCCAAAGAGTGCACCCCGGTGGGAAAATAGCCTAAGCACCCCCGTGGTAAGCAATAAGGCCAAAGAGTGCACCCCGGTGGGAAAATAGCCTAAGATGGGCACCCCGGTGGTAAGCAATAAGGCCAAAGAGTGCACCCCGGTGGGAAAATAGCCTAAGCACCCCGGTGGTAAGCAATAAGGCCAAAGAGTGCACCCCGGTGGGAAAATAGCCTAAGATGGGCACCCCGGTGGTAAGCAATAAGGCCAAAGAGTGCACCCCGGTGGGAAAATAGCCTAAGATGGGCACCCCGGTGGTAAGCAATAAGGACAAAGAGTGCACCCCGGAGGGAAAATAGCCTAAGATGGGCACCCCGGTGGTAAGTAATAAGGCCAAAGATTGCACCCCGGTTGCAAAATTGCCTAAGATGGGCATCCCGGTGGTAAGCAATAAGGCCAAAGAGTGCACCCCGGTGGGAAAATAGCCTAAGATGGGCACCTCGGTGGTAAGCAATAAGGCCAAAGAGTGCACCCCGGTTGCAAAATTGCCTAAGATGGGCAGCCCGGTGGTAAGCAATAAGGCCAAAGAGTGCACCCCGGTGGGAAAATAGCCTAAGATGGGCACCCCGGTGGTAAGCAATAAGGCCACAGAGTGCACCCCGGTGGGAAAATAGCCTAAGATGGGCACCCCGGTGGTAAGCAATAAGGCCAAAGAGTGCACCCCGGTGGGAAAATAGCCTAAGATGGGCACCCCGGTGGTAAGCAATAAGGACAAAGAGTGCACCCCGGAGGGAAAATAGCCTAAGATGGGCACCCCTGTGATAAGCAATAAGGCCAAAGATTGCACCCCGGTTGCAAAATTGCCTAAGATGGGCAGCCCGGTGGTAAGCAATAAGGCCAAAGAGTGCACCCCGGTGGGAAAATAGCCTAAGATGGGCACCCCGGTGGTAAGCAATAAGGCAAAAGGTCATATATTGGGCCACTCTGGTGGGCCTACGGCAAAGGGTGTGTTCCGGTGGCACACCAACGGTAAAATGTGTGCTCTGGTGGCACCCCAATGATAAAGGGTGTGCTCCGATGGCACCCCAACGGTAAAGGGTGTGCTCCGTTGGCACCCCAACGGTAAAGGTTGTGCTTCGGTCACATCTCAAAGGTAAAGGATGTGCTACGGGGTCACAGCAATGTCAAAGGGTGTGCTCCAGTGGCAGACAAACGGGCAATGGTGTGCTCCGGTGGCAGGCCAGCGTTAAAGGGTGTGCTTCGGTGGCAGGCCAACGACAAAGGGTTTGCTTCGGTGGCACCCCAACGGTAAAGGGTGTGCTCCGATGGCACCCCAACGGTAAAAGTTGTGCTCTGGTGGCACCCCAACAGTAAAGGGTGTGCTCTGGTGGCACCCCAATGCTAAAAGGAGTGCTCCGATGGCACCTCAACGGTAACGGGTGTGCTTCGGTGGCACCCCAATGGTATAGGGTGTGCTCTTGTGGCACCCCAACGGTAAATGGTGTGCTTCGGTTGCTCCCCAACGGTAAAGGGTGTGCTCCGGTGGCACTCCAATGGTAAACGGTGTGCTCTGGTGGTACCCCAGAGGCCAAGATTGTGCTTAGTGGCGCGCCAACATCAAAGGCTGTGCTCCAGTGGCAGTTAAACGGGAAATGGTGTGCTCCGGTGGCAGGCCATCGTTAAAGGGTGTGCTTCGGTGGCAGACCAACGGCAAATGGTGTGCTCCGATGGCAGGCCAACGGCAAAGGGTTTGCTCCGGTGGCAGACCAACGGGAAACGGTCTGCTACGGTGGCAAGCCAACGGCAAAGAATGTGCTTCGGTGGCACACCAACGGAAAAGAGGTGTGCTGCGATGGCACACCAACGGTAAAAGGTGTGCTTCGGTGGCACATCAATGGCAAGAAAGCCAAAGAGTGCACCCCGGTGGCAAAATAGCCTAAGATGGGTGCCCCGGTGGTAAGCAATAAGGCCAAAGAGTGCACCCCGGTGGGAAAATAGCCTAAGATGGGCGCCTCGGAGGTAAGCAATAAGGCCAAAGAGTGCACCCCGGTGGGAAAATAGCCTAAGATGGGCACCCCGGTGGTAAGCAATAAGGCCAAAGAGTGCACCCCGGAGGGAAAATAGCCTAAGATGGGCACCCCTGTGGTAAGCAATAAGGCCAAAGATTGCACCCCGGTTGCAAAATTGCCTAAGATGGGCAGCCCGGTGGTAAGCAATAAGGCCAAAGAGTGCACCCCGGTGGGAAAATAGCCTAAGATGGGCACCCCGGTGGTAAGCAATAAGGCAAAAGGTCATATATTGGGCCACTCTGGTGGGCCTATGGCAAATGGTGTGTTTCGGTGGCATGCCAACGGCAAAGGGTGTGTTCCGGTGGCACACCAACGGTAAAATGTGTGCTCTGGTGGCACCCCAATGATAAAGGGTGTGCTCCGATGGCACCCCAACTGTAAAGGGTGTGCTCCGTTGGCACCCCAACGGTAAAGGTTGTGCTTCGGTCACATCTCAAAGGTAAAGGATGTGCTACGGGGTCACAGCAATGTCAAAGGGTGTGCTCCAGTGGCAGACAAACGGGCAATGGTGTGCTCCGGTGGCAGGCCAGCGTTAAAGGGTGTGCTTCGGTGGCAGGCCAACGACAAAGGGTTTGCTTCGGTGGCACCCCAACGGTAAAGGGTGTGCTCCGATGGCACCCCAACGGTAAAAGTTGTGCTCTGGTGGCACCCCAACAGTAAAGGGTGTGCTCTGGTGGCACCCCAACGCTAAAAGGAGTGCTCTGATGGCACCTCAACGGTAACGGGTGTGCTTCGGTGGCACCCCAATGGTATAGGGTGTGCTCTTGTGGCACCCCAACGGTAAATGGTGTGCTTCGGTTGCTCCCCAACGGTAAAGGGTGTGCTCCGGTGCCACCCCAATGGTAAACGGTGTGCTCTGGTGGTACCCCAGAGGCCAAGGTTGTGCTTAGTGGCACGCCAACATCAAAGGCTGTGCTCCAGTGGCAGTTAAACGGGAAATGGTGTGCTCCGGTGGCAGGCCATCGTTAAAGGGTGTGCTTCGGTGGCAGACCAACGGCAAATGGTGTGCTCCGATGGCAGGCCAACGGCAAAGGGTTTGCTCCGGTGGCAGACCAACTGGAAACGGTCTGCTACGGTGGCAAGCCAACGGCAAAGAATGTGCTTCGGTGGCACACCAACAGAAAAGAGGTGTGCTGCGATGGCACACCAACGGTAAAAGGTGTGTTTCGGTGGCACATCAATGGCAAGAAAGCCAAAGAGTGCACCCCGGTGGCAAAATAGCCTAAGATTGGTGCCCCGGTGGTAAGCAATAAGGCCAAAGAGTGCACCCCGGTGGGAAAATAGCCTAAGATGGGCACCCCGGTGGTAAGCAATAAGGCCAAAGAGTGCACCCCGGTGGGAAAATAGCCTAAGATGGGCACCCCAGTGGTAAGCAATAAGGCCAAAGAGTGCACCCCGGTGGGAAAATAGCCTAAGATGGGCACCCCGGTGGTAAGCAATAAGGCCAAAGAGTGCACCCCAGAGGGAAAATAGCCTAAGATGGGAACCCCGGTGGTAAGCAATAAGGCCAAAGAGTGCACCCCGGTGGCAAAATAGCCTAAGATGGGCACCCCGGTGGTAAGCAATAAGGCCAAAGAGTGCACCCCGGTGGCAAAATAGCCTAAGATGGGTGCCCCGGTGGTAAGTAATAAGGCCAAAGAGTGCACCCCGGTGGCAAAATAGCCTAAGATGGGCACCCTGGTGGTAAGCAATAAGGCCAAAAAGTGCACCCCGGTGGCAAAATAGCCTAAGATGGGCGCCCCGGTGGTAAGCAATAAGGCAAAAGGTCATATTTTGGGCCACTCTGGTGGGCCTACGGCAAATGGTGTGTTTCGGTGGCACGCCAATGGCAAAGGGTGTGTTCCGGTGGCACACCAACGGTAAAATGTGTGCTCTGGTGGCACCCCAATGATAAAGGGTGTGCTCCGATGGCACCCCAACGGTAAAGGGTGTGCTCCGTTGGCACCCCAACGGTATATGGTGTGCTCCGATGGCACCCCAAAGGTAAAGGTTGTGCTTCGGTCACATCTCAAAGGTAAAGGGTGTGCTATGGGGTCACAGCAACATCAAAGGGTGTGCTCCAGTGGCAGACAAACGGGCAATGGTGTGCTCCGGTGGCAGGCCAATGACAAAGGGTTTGCTTCGATGGCACCCCAATAGTAAAGGGTGTGCTCCGATGGCACCCCAACGGTAAAAGGTGTGCTCTGGTGGCACCCCAATGGTAAAAGGAGTGCTCCGATGGCACCCCAACGGTAAAGGGTGTGCTCCGTTTGCACCCCAACGGTATATGGTGTGCTCCGATGGCACCCCAAAGGTAAAGGTTGTGCTTTGGTCACATCTCAAAGGTAAAGGGTGTGCTATGGGGTCACAGCAACGTCAAAGGGTGTGCTCCGGTGGCAGACAAACGGGCAATGGTGTGCTCCGGTGGCAGGCCAATGACAAAGGGTTTGCTTCGATGGCACCCCAACGGTAAAGGGTGTGCTCCGATGGCACCCCAACGGTAAAAGGTGTGCTCTGGTGGCACCCCAACGGTAAAGGGAGTGCTCCGATGGCACCCCAACGGTAAAGGGTGTGCTCCGATGGCACCCCAAAGGTAAAGGTTGTGCTTCGATCACATCTCAAAGGTAAAGGGTGTGCTATGGGGTCACAGCAACGTCAAAGGGTGTGCTCCAGTGGCAGACAAACGGGCAATGGTGTGCTCCGGTGGCAGGCCAGCGTTAAAGGGTGTGCTTCGGTGGCAGGCCAATGACAAAGGGTTTGCTTCGATGGCACCCCAATGGTAAAGAGTGTGCTCCGATGGCACTCCAACGGTAAAAGTTGTGCTCTGGTGGCACCCCAACGGTAAAGGGAGTGCTCCGATGGCACCCCAACGGTAATGGGTGTGCTTCGGTGGCACCCCAATGGTATAGGATGTGCTCTGGTGGCACCCCAACGGTAAATGGTGTGCTTCGGTTGCTCCCCAGCGGTAAAGGGTGTGCTCCGGTGGCACCCTAATGGTAAACGGTGTGCTCTGGTGGTACCCCAGAGACCAAGGTTGTGCTCCGTGGCACGCCAACGTCAAAGGCTGTGCTCCAGTGGCAGCTAAACGGGAAATGGTGTGCTCCGGTGGCAGGCCATCGTTAAAGGGTGTGCTTCGGTGGCAGACCAACAGCAAATGGTGTGCTCCGATGGCAGGCCAACGGCAAAGGGTTTGCTCCGGTGGCAGACCAACGAGAAACGGTCTGCTACGGTGACAAGCCAATGGCAAAGAATGTGCTCCGGTGGCACACCAACGGAAAAGAGGTGTGCTGCGATGGCACACCAACGGTAAAAGATGTGCTTCGGTGGCACATCAATGGCAAGAAAGCCAAAGAGTGCACCCCGGTGGCAAAATAGCCTAAGATGGGTGCCCCGGTGGTAAGCAATAAGGCCAAAGAGTGCACCCCGGTGGGAAAATAGCCTAAGATGGGCACCCCGGTGGTAAGCAATAAGGCCAAAGAGTGCACCTCGGTGGGAAAATAGCCTAAGATGGGCACCCCGGTGGTAAGCAGTAAGGCCAAAGAGTGCACCCCGGTGGCAAAATAGCCTAAGATGGGAACCCCGGTGGTAAGCAATAAGGCAAAAGGTCATATATTGGGCCACTCTGGTGGGCCTACGGCAAAGGGTGTGTTCCAGTGGCACCCCAACGGCAAAGGGTGTGCTCTGGTGGCACGCCAGTGGTAAAGGGTATGTACAGGTGGCACGCCAATGACAAAGGGGGCACTCTGGTGGCACCCCAACTGTAAAGGGTGTTGAAATTGCCGCATGTGAAAACATACTCGCACAGTATCTCTGGTTACAGGGATTAAAACAGCGACGGTGCAACAAGATGTGGACAGTGAGAGGCAGAAGATGGTTGAAGGACAGAAAACAGCAAAATAAGAACAAGTAGCAGCGAGAAATCAATCCAAGAAGTGCCGCAGCAGACAAGTAAGTGATTGTGATTCTTTAAATGGTGATGTATGGCCAGATGAAGAGGAATGCAGTAAGTTAGGAAATATTATTAACATGTTAATAAACTGTCTGATCTGGTCCTTGTCATCAGGATTTAGGATGTTTATGGCTGTTTGTTGTCACCCCCACATGTAAAGGCAGCAGATGAGACGATCAAACTGTGAAACTTGGAGTTACCAGTAATATTGGAGGAGAAATAAATGAAGGAAGTAAAATGGGAAGGAAAAAAAGGGGATTGGATGTACGTCTAGGCAGAGGGATGTTTGTTCCACGATGGGGAACAGGGAAAGTACTGAAAGATTCAGCCCCGTGTCCTATTTGACAGGATGGTCAGCTAGTGCCGCCATGGGGAAAGAACTGACTTAGTTTCACCATCAATCAATTGAGCGTGCAGTACTGATTACTGATTAGGTTAGGCTCGGGAGCACTGATGTGACAGGTGGACCTTGCGTCGGTTTTCCGGTTGTTGATGCTGAAGGTTTCGAGCTTACTGATTGTTGGTTTATAGAGGAACTAAACGTTTATCTTGTAATTCTCTTCCTCACATTGCAGACTTGCGAAGTATTAAATATTCTTCATTATCTTATTCTGCCTCCTTCTCTCCCCGTGCTGAAGAGCTGTCTCACCCCCAGTCCAGAAGTTTCTTGTTGCTTCAGCAGGATTCGTCCCCTATATACGAGCAGTCTGTGTATGGGCCTCTCCCTGTCTGATCCTCGCTGCTCTCCACCCCTGCACTCACACATGGGAATCCCTGTACTCGGATTATTTCACATCTTGGTGAACAGCTGGAAGAAACCTATAAAGGAACATGTCCCGGGCAGTGACACCGCAGGGTAGCATTGTGCTTGTGGGGGCATCGAGCAGAGGAATACTTGAGGAATACTTGGGGGCATTCTGGGCAGACAATATTAGTGTAGTTGGGGCCAGGAATCATTTGTTCCCCAGTGCGACCTCTTACAGCACCGGGCACTGAGGAGCGAGGAACAGCCATATTCTGCCAGAGCTCGTGCTGGGGGTGAACAAGTCAATGACAGACAGATTGTTTAGGAGAAAAAAGAAACTATTTTGAACCGAGTGCTATAAAAAGTTGTAGAAGACCCCCTAACAATGTGTGACAGGTATTGAGTTGGGTGTAATAATTGTAGGTGAGAAGTCCTTGTCACCGGGTACCTTTCGGAGATACAAATCCGGATGGAAGAGGAGGAGCAGCTTCAGGAGACAACGAGAAGCTGTGGGTCCAGAGATGATGCTGCATCGGACAAGCCGGACCGATAGAAGAAGTTATTGGCTGAGAAGGTAAGAAGTTTCATTCTTCCATGAGCTGCAGTTCTTTGCATCCAGTAGGCAGCTCCATTAGTAACTATATTTATCACAGTTGTAGATCTTTTCTGGAAGGCTCCAATTGGCCGAATAAAAGACATTCATTAACCTCTTAATTTAAAAAAATAGTCTGGTTATCTTCCACAATACATAATATCTGTCACTTGCCATACATTTATACATTTTGTACATTTCTTTATGATCCATTGAATCGTGTGTGCGTTTTTTGTAGACCAGGTAAAAAGTGACATATTAATGACAAGTCCCAGGTCTTTTCCCATCCCCCGTTTTGCAGTCTCTTTAATACTACAGCACTGAGGTTATTGTGGGTCATCTTTGTGCAGTTTGCAGTGTTACATGACTCTTCATACATGTTTTTACTTTTTTTTGTTATTGCATCACATTCATCTTTTCTCTCTCATACGTTCCTGAACTGAAGGAAACATATCTCCAAGTCACTCTGAGCTGCCGGCAGGACAGATGGACCCTCAGGAGCCTCCTGGTCTTCAAAATCCACATAAAGGGGAAGACCAAGAACAAGCAAGGCCTCCGGCAGCCGAGCAACCTGTCCACCAGGAAGTTCCAGACGAAGCAATGGCCCCACGATCATCTGTTTTTTTCTTTAATGTGGTTTATACTTTTCAGTTTTTGAATTTACACAAAAATGTAAAATATCCAATAAATTTCGTTCAACTTCACAATTGTGTTCCACTTGTTCTTGATCCTTCACCAAAAATTTACATTTGGTATCTTTATGTTTGAAGCATGCATGATATGTGGGAAAAGGTTGAAATGTTCCAGGGGGCTGAATAATTTTGCAAGGCACTGTATCTATGTGTGATAAAGTTATGTTATGTTTTATCCCTATGGCCGGTGTTGTGTGTTCGGTTCTCCTACAAGGTATGCCTATGGCTGTTCTTGAGAATGCGGGAGGTCTGTCCACTAGGGGAATCAAACACCATATAATAGATAGGGATATACTACAGTTTGTATTACACTGGTGATGAGATAGGTAATGGAGCTTGGATTAGCCCACAGTTTGGGAAGGGTCAAATCAGGTTTTATAGAAAATGTTTCCGGGTTACAGTGAGTGAAGTAAGGGCTGTCACACAGTCTAGTCAGAGTCTAGGACTCATCAAGTGCAAGTTTGAGTGGAGAGGAAAGCAAGGCTGAACATAGGAGAGCTAGCAGGTTCTAGTGCAGCTAAGCTGTAGCACAAGAGAACGGTCTGGTCAGTTTTAGCTTCCTAGAAGAATGAGGACATAGCTTTGGTCACATCTGGACGCAAGGACATTGTTAGACCTAAGGTCCAGAAGACGTATAGAAAGTCATGCCTCTGTCTCCCTGAAGAGGAAGATGTCAGCCGGGTGGCAGAGTGAGGTAAAGATGGTGGGTTTCAGGACAGGATGGGGAGAAGGACTGATGGATCACAAAACCAAGGGAACAACACTAAAAGGAGACTTTGTCTTAATCTGTATGCAACAGCCACGTGTAAGTGAATTGCACAGTAAACTCGAACCTGTTAACCCGACCCAAGATCTTCTGTCTTGTTTGTAGCCGAAACCGATCCCATAGATGAGGAGGTAATGAGGGCTCCCGAAGCAAAAGTCAGTAAGAAACGTACTCCACCCAGACATCTCCACCCAGACATCCATTTAGAAAAGGGATTGTGGGGCAATGTGAATTCAGTTCCGGCCCACTGCAGACAAAACACGTGTGCCCCAGCCCCCCTTCAAAAACACTGATATCACCTTGCCTTGCCGTGGAGGTTGGCACCCTAAAAGTCTGGGCAAATGATGCCCCTGCTGACCAATGACTGACCCTCCTGGCCCTGTTAGGCCCTAATATTAAGAGTGGGCAAATAGGGTCAAACTATATATTCCTCATATGGTATATCCACAATATCAGAGCAGTATATCAGAGCTAAAGGGCTGGGTGCTTATTCAGGTATTAATTCAGCTGCCATAGACACCAGAGGTGTATCTAGCCTTTCCTGCACCCGGGGCAAAGGATCAGTTTGGCGCCCCCCCCCCCAAAACCTCCCCCATTTGAACCTTAACTCTATTGAAACTGTATGACCAAGGTACACTCCTTATTCTCCATAATGTTAAAATAGATACCAATAAAAGTAAAATTAATTGAGACATCAGTAGGTTAAGTGTTTTTGAATAACCATATTGAATCAGGAGCCCCATATAATGCTCCATAAAGTTTATGATGGCCCCATAAGATGCTCCATATAAAATACCCCCCATATAATGCTCCATAAAGTTTATGATGGCCCCATAAGATGCTCCATATTAAAATATGCCCCATATAATCCTGCATAAAGGTTAATAATGGCCCAATAAGATGCTCCATACAGACATTTGCCCCATATAATGCTGCATAAACGTTATGGCCCCATACAGACACTTGCCCCATTATAGTGCGGCACAAATGTTATGGCCCCATAAGATGCTCCATACAGACACTTGGCCCATATAGTGCTGCACAAACGTTATGGCCCCATAAGATGCTCTATACAGACACTTGCCCCATTATAGTGCTGCACAAATGTTATGGCCCTCATATAGTGCTGCACAAACGTTATGGCCCCATATAGTGCTGCACAAACCTTATGGCCCCCATATAGTGCTGCACAAACATTATGGCCCCCATATAGTGCTGCACAAACGTTATGGCCCCATATAGTGCTGCACAAACGTTATGGCCCCCATATAGTGCTGCACAAACACTATGGCCCCCATATAGTGCTGCACAAATATTATGGCCCCCATATAGTGCTGCACAAACGTTATGGCCCCCATATAATGCTGCACAAACATTATGGCCCCATAAGATGCCCCATACAGATATTTGCCCCATTTGCTGTTGCTGCGATAAAAAAAAATAAATCACATACTCACCTCTCCATCGCTCAGGCCCCTGGCACTTTCAATATTAAACTGCTCCTCGTTCCATTCGCCGCTCCATCTTCCGCCTCCTCTGCACTGACGTTCAGGCAGAGGGCGCGCATTAACTACGTCATCGCGCCCTCTGACCTCAGCGTCACTGCAGAAGACGGAGGGGTGGCTGGAACGAGGAGCAGGTGAATATAGTGCAGTGCAGTGCCCCCTCCCCGTTATACTCACCAACTCCTGGCGCTGTGCAGTCCCTGCTTCCCCGGCGCCGGCAGCTTCTTCCTGTACTGAGCGGTCACCGTTACCGCTCATTACAGTAATGAATATGCGGCTCCACCCCTATGGGAGGTGGAGCCACATTTTCATTACTGTAATGAGCGGTACCATGTGACCGCTCAGTACAGAAAGAAGCCGGGGCCAGGCAGCCAGGGACCTGCAGGGACCGCACCAGGAGTAGGTGAGTATAATTAGACAGCTCCCGCTACCTGGCCCTGCCAACCCCCTCCTTGGACCGCCGCATCAACAGGCGGCCCGCTGGCGCCCCCCTGTCGGCTGCGCCAGGGGCACATGCCCCGGCTGACCCCCCCTCTGGATACACCACTGCTAGACACTATAGAGTCACCTCACAATCAGGGGACATTGGAAAACACAGAGTCAGAGGCAAGCCAAAAGATCAGTAACAGTCAGGAGTGGATAAGCTGAAGACAGAAGGCAGAAGCAGGTCAGGATAAAAGCTAAGTCAAAACCAGGCAGTAAACACGTAAAAGGGAAACACTGAGTCAAGACAGGGATTGGGGAAAACAGAGACACGGGTTCAACGCAGCAGGACAAGTCAGGATATACCAGAGTCAGCTACACATGCCTTAGGCAGAACTATAACTGACACCGCCTGCAGGATGAAACAGAGATAAATAGCAAAACCTAAAACCAGACTGAGGCTGAGAAAAGTTAACCCCTGACATGATCAGACCAGGAAAAGGGAAGACAGAACTCAAAACCCGGTCTGGATCAGAACAGTACCCAACTCTCAAGGAGGCCACCGGACCCCCAGGTTTCCCAGGATAACATATATGAAACACCCGTGCCAACCAATCAGCATGGACAGATCGCGCCGGGACCCAAGATCGATCCTCATGACCATAACCCCTCCAATGGACCAAATACTGAAGTGAATTGCGGACCATGCGAGAATAGACAATCCGTTCCACTTCATACTCAGCCTGGCCATCCACAGAGACAGGAGGTGGAGGGGATGGACACCCAGCAGAGGAAGGTACAAATGATGTAAGAAGGGACTTATGGAACACATTGTGGATCCAAAGCAATGGAGGTAGGCATAAGCGAAAGGCAAATGGATTGACAACCTCAATCATCTCATAAGGACAAATAAACCTGGGCCCTAGCTTAGCAGAAGGAGCTTTCAGACGAATGTTCTTGGTAGACAACCACACTTTATCTCCTACCAGAAATATAGGTCCTGCAGACCGTCGCTTATTAGCAAAATGTTTATGTTTGCCATGAGCCTCCCCAATGTTGTTCTGGACCTCCTTCCACACCTCCCCCAACTTATGAACTGCCATATCAGCCCTTGGACATCTTGAATGCAGCCTGGAAAATTCGCCAAAATGGGGGTGAAAGCTCTAATTACAAAAGAACAGAGAGGTGCCTGTGGACTGGTTAATCCGATTGTAAAATGCAAACTCAGCCACTGACAATGAAGAACACCAATCATCCTGCTGAGATTCAGCAAGAAACCGCAAAATCTGTTCAAATGACTGATTGATCCTCTCTGCCTGACCGTTGGTGTCTGGAAGGTAGGCAAGGAAATACCCAATTTTTTACAAAATGGCCTCCAAAATTTGGACACAAATTGTACCAATCTATCAGAAACTACACTCAAAGGCACGCCATGCAACTGCACAAAATGCTCAACAAACAACTTAGATAGTGTTTCTACATTAGGCAATCATGCCAGAGGTACAAAATGCGCCTGTTTACTGAATCTGTCAACCACTACCCAGATTACAGTTTTGCCATTGGAAGGAAGGAGATCAGTGATAAAATCCATGGAGAAATGAGTCCAAGGTCTATCCAGAATTGCCAATGGCACCAGTTCCCCAGCCGGCCAGTTATGGGAGCTCTTAGCATGGGCACAGGTATCACAAACAGACACAAACACAGCGACATCAGAGATCATGGAGGACCACCAAAACAGCCTAGCAATGGCTTTCCGGGTGGCTGCGATCCCCGGGTGCCCACTGAGAGCAAAATCGTGGTACTTCTGGAGAACCCTCAACCAGTACTGAACCGGGAGAAAGAGCTTATTATCAGGCAAAGAGGGAGGAGCAAGAGACTGAGCCTCACAAATTTCACGCTCCAATTCACAGATATCCCCACAACAATCACCCCATACTGAAGAATGGAGGAAGGAGGTTCGAGGGGTGATATCGGATCAAAATTGCGAGATAAGGCAACCGTCTTCACATTCTTGGAACCAGGGCTAAAGGTGATAGAAAAATGAAAACGAGAAAAAAAAGTGTCCACCTCGCCTGTCTAGACATTAACCGCTTGTCAGACTAAATGTAAGACAGGTTCTTGTGGTCCGCAATCACCGTGATCCGATGAACCGACCCCTCTAAAAAGTGCCTGCATTTTTCAAACGCCAATTTTATGGCCAAAAACTCCCAGTTACCAACATCATAATTCCTCTCCGCAGAAGAAAACTTCCTGGAGAAAAAGGCACATGGTCTTAAATTGGTCAAAGTAATGGGTCCCTGAGACAACACCGCCCCCACTCCCACCTCCGATGCGTCCACTTCTACAATGAACAGTTCTGACGGATCGGGCTGAACCAATACAGGAGCAGACATAAAACCCTTCTTTAATGTAGGAAATGCTTCAACCGCCAAGGGTGACCAGACTTTGAGATCAGCCCCCTTGCAAATGAGATCGGTGAGTGGCTTGACCACCTGAGAAAACCCATTGATACATTTTCGATATTAATTAGTGAAACCCAGAAAACGCTGCAGACCCTTGAGGTCTCTGGGTTGCACCCAATCAACAATGGCCTGTACCTTCCCGGGATCTGTTGTGAATTCCGCTCTTGGGCTCCCTCCGGTGGTTATAAGTAGCACTTTTGTGAATTCTGCTCTTGGGCTCCCTCCTGTGGTTTTGAGTGGTATGGCTGCTTCTTGGATTTAGCATCAGCAGCTGTTCTCACTGATCGTCTTTCTGGCTCGGCTATATTAGTCTGGCCTTATTCCTAATTCAATGCCAGTTTTCAATTGTTGAGCTTGGAGTCATGGCTCTCTGAGGATTTCCCTGCCACTCTGACCATTTCAGCAAAGCTAAGTCCTTGCTTGTCTTTTTGCAGTTCACTTGTTGTGGACTTTGTTGTTTGGCATTTTCTATGTTTTGCTCATTTGTCCAGCTTATCAGTATGGATCTATTTAGCTATGCTGAAAGCTCTGGGCAGCAGAGTTTGCCCTCCACACCTTTAGTCAGGTGTGGAGATTTTTGCATTTCTCTGCGGTGGACTTTTTCTAGTTTTTATTACTGACCGCACAGTTTTCTGTTCTGTACTAATTCTGTCTAGCTAGTAGTGGCCTCCTTTGCTAAATCTTGTTTCATACTATGTATGTCATTTCCTTCTCCTCTCACAGTCATTATTTGTGGGGGGCTGTCCTATCCTTTGGGGATTTTCTCTGAGGCAAGATAGCTTTCCTGTTTCTACCTTTAGGGGTAGCTAGATCTCCGTCTGTGACGAGGTGTCTAGGGAGTGACAGGAACATCCCACGGCTACTGCTAGTGTCTGTGTTAAGATTAGGAACTGCGGTCGGTATAGTTACCACCTGCTCAGAGCTAGTCGCATGTCGCTCCTTAATCACCAGACCATAACAGGGATCCATCCGAAACCCATTGACAGAAAGGATGATCCCCAGAAAGGAAAGCTACTGGACACAAAACAAACATTTCTCGAGTTTAGAGAACAGAGAATTTCCCCGTAACCTATGAAGAACAGCACGTAAATGACCAATATGGGATTCCTTGTCAGGCGACAAAACAAAGATATCATCCAGGTATATAACCATAAAGCGCCCGATAAAATCAGAAAAAATATCATTCAGGAAGTTCTGAAACACAGCTGGCGTGTTCGTGAGACCGAAGGGCATGACCAAATTTTCAAACAGACCCTCGGAGTTTAGAAATGCTGTTTTCCTCTCATCCCCTTCCCAAATGCGGATAAGGTTATATGCTCAAGGAAAATAGAAAAATTTGGAGTCCGGCTCAACAGGACTGGATTTTCCTTTTCTTTTTCAAAAGAAAATATAGTGTATACAAAAGAAAAATTTTCATGGTCGACATGACGCAGTCAACGCGTTTCGACTGCACTAGGCAATCTTAGGCCGGGTACACATTGCGTTACCAGCAGCCCGTTCAACACATGCGTTAACGGGCTGCTTTTAACGCAAATGCCGGTATGTCAGCGTGCTAGCGCAGATAGAGCTAGCAGATGCTCTATCTGCGCTAGCAGTGATGGACCCGGAAACCCTGCAGCCCGCGTCCCAGGGTCCGTCACTCAATGACGGCACATCGCTAGCGCACGACCATTGGGGCATGCGCTAGCGATGCATCCGACATTGGACTCAATGGCGGCGTTAACGGACTGCGTTACACCGCGTTATGCTGCGGTGTAACGTAGTCCGTCTAACGGACGCCTGCAACGCAGTATGAACCTGGCCTTACTCATAACTAATGGTCAAATAACATGCAGTCATTTATATACTCTTTTACAAGGTATAGCACAGATGTTCTAAATTCACTTAACAATTGGGTGTTACATATAGCAAGCGATGTAGCAAATACTAGAATGACATTACAAAACTGCTAATTATTAGTGTCTATGAAGTCACACACCAAAATTATAAAAAACACATGCAATAGTGTGATGTTGAAATAAGAAAAATTAAATCATACACCAGAATAAAAACCCCAAAGTGTATTTAATAATGACATGATATAATTATACAATGCTTTGCAAGTGAAAAAAAGAAAGAAAAAAGGGAAAAGTTTTTCTTCTCCCTTTTTTCCCTCTCAATAGTGGAACATAATATCCTTTTGTAAATTTAATCCCTTAGGTGTATGTGTGTCCGACTAAAATATCCATATTGAGAGGGAAAAAAATGGAAAAAAACATTTTTTTTCTTATTTTGTGTAGCACATATGGCATTAATGTTTCATTGATACACGATGCACAATTTTTGTTTAAGATAATGTTATGTCATTTAATCATTTATGATGCAATTGTGTATCAGATTAATTTGTAACACACTAATTTATCACTTTTTAACCTTAACTCCTCCTAAAGTTGGATAAGAAATGCATGAAAGAGAGAATATCCATTTTTTATTTATTTTATTTTTTCTATGAGTATGTATCAATTAACTGCTAATGTTTACCTGTGAAAATGTGCAGCTGTTTGCTAGTTTGCTATATCTTGTAACTAACTCACCATGGTCTCATACAAGACAGAAATGTTTTTTTTCTCTACTTTTTTTGTGTGTAGAAACAATCCTCTTTAACCCCTTAGTGACAGAGCCAATTTGGTACTTAATGACCGAGCCAATTTTTACAATTCTGACCACTGTCACTTTATGAGGTTATAACTCTGGAACGCTTCAACGGATCCTGCTGATTCTGAGACTGTTTTTTCGTGACATATTGTACTTCATGTTAGTGGTAACATTTCTTCGATATTACTTGCGATTATTTATGAAAAAAATGGAAATATGGCAAAAAAAATTAAAATTTTGCAATTTTCAAACTTTGTATCTTTATGCCCTTAAATCAGAGAGATATGTCACAAAAAATAGTTAATAAATAACATTTCCCACATGTCTACTTTACATCAGCACAATTTTGGAAACAAATTTTTTTTTGTTAGGGAGTTATAAGGGTTAAAAGTTGACCAGTAATTTCTCATTTTTACAACACCATTTTTTTTTAGGGACCGCATCACATTTGAAGTCATTTTGAGGGGTCTATATGATAGAAAATAACCAAGTGTGACACCATTCTAAAAACTGCACCCCTCAAAGTGCTCAAAACCACATTCAAGAAGTTTATTAACCCTTTACGTGCTTCACAGGAACTGAAACAATGTGGAAGGAAAAAATGAACATTTAACTTTTTTTTGCAAACATTTTACTTCAGAACCATTTTTTTTTTCTCAAGTGTAAAAACAGAAATTTAACCATAAATTTTGTTGTGCAATTTCTCCTGAATACGCCGATACCCCATATGTGGGGGTAAACCACTATTTGGGCGCACCGCAGAGCTTGGAAGAGAAGGAGTGCCGTTTTACTTTTTCAATGTAGAATTGGCTATAATTGAGATCGGACACCATGTCGCGTTTGGAGAGCCCCTGATGTGCCTAAACAGTGGAAACCCCCCAAAAGTGACACCATTTTGGAAACTAGACCCCTTAAGGAACTTAACTAGATGTGTGGTGAGCACTTTAAACCCCCAGGTGCTTCACAGACGTTTATAACGTAGAGCGTTGAAAATAAAAAATTTGCATTTTTTCTACAAAAATGATCTTTTTGCCCCCAAATTTTTATTTTCACAAGGGTAACAGGAGAAATTAGACCACAAAAGTTGTTGTGCAATTTCTCCTGAGTACGTCGATACCCCATATGTGGGGGTAAACCACTGTTTGGGTGCACTGCAGAGCTTGGAAGAGAAGGAGTGGCGTTTTACTTTTTCAAAGTAGAATTGGCTGCAATTGAGATCGGACGCCATGTCGCGTTTGGAGAGCCCCTGATGTGCCTAAACAGTAGAAACCCCCCACAAGTGACCCCATTTTGGAAACTAGACCCCTTAAGTAACTTATCTAGATGTGTGATGAGCACTTTAAACCCCCAAGTGCTTCACAGAAATTTATAAAGTGGAGCCGTGAAAATAAAAAATCTTTTTTTTTCCCTCAAAAATGATTTTTTAGCCTGCAATTTTTTATTTTCTCAAGGGTAACAGGAGACATTGGACCACAAAATCTGTTGACCAGTTTGTCCTGAGTACGCTGATACCCCATATGTGGGGGGGGGCACTGTTTGGGCACCCATCGGGGCTCGGAAGGGAAGGAGCGCCGCTTGGAATGCAAACTTTGATGGGATGGTCTGCGGGCGTCATGTTGCATTTGCAGAGCTCCTGATGTACCTAAACAGTAGAAACCCCCCACAAGTGACCCCATTTTGGAAACTAGACCCCAGAAAGAGCTTATCTAGATGTGTGGTGAGCACTATGAACCCCCAACTGCTTCACAGAAGTTTATAATGTAGAGCCATGAAAATAAAAAAAATCATATTTTTTCCACAAAAATGATCTTTTCACCCCCAAATTTTTACTTTTACAAGGGTAGCAGGAGAAATTAGACCCCAAAATTTATTGTGCAATTTCTGCTGAGTAGGCTGATACCCCATATGTGGGGGTAAACCACTGTTTGGGCGCATGGCAGAGCTCGGAAGGGAAGGAGCGCCGTTTTGGAATGCAGACTTTGACAGAATGGTCTGCGGGCGTTATATTGAGTTTGCAGAGCCCCGAGGTACCTAAACAGTAGAAACCCCCCACAAGTGACCCCATTTTGGAAACTAGACCCCCCAAGGAACTTATCTAGATGTGTGGTGAGAACTTTGAATACCCAAGTGCTTCACAGAAGTTTATAATGCAGAGTTGTGAAAATAAAAATAAAAAATTTCCACAAAAAAGATTTTTTAGCCCCCAAGTTTTTATTTTCACAATGGTAACAGGAGAAATTGGACCCCAAAAGTTGTTGTCCAATTTATCCTGAGTACGCTGATGCCCCATATGCGGGGGTAAACCACTATTTGGGCGCACGGCAGAGCTCAGAAGGGAGGGAGCACCATTTGACTTTTTGAGCGCAAAATTGGCTGTGGCCTTTGGAGACCCCCTGATGTACCTAAACAGTGGAAACCCCCTAATTCTAACTCCAATCCTAACCCCAACACAGCCCTAACCCTAATCCCATCCCGATCCATAATCCTAATCACAACCCTAACGATAATCACAACCCTAACCCCAAAACAACCCTAATCCCAACCCTAACCATAACCCTAATCAGAACCCTAAATCCAACACACCCCTAATCCTAATCTCAACCCTAACCTCAAACCTAACCCTAATCCCAATACACCCCTAACCCTAATCCCAACCCTAACCTTAACCCTAATCCCAAACCTAACCCTAATCCCAAACGTAACCCTAATGCCAACCCTAATCCAAACCCTAACCCCAACTCTAACCCTAACTTTAGCCCCAACCCTAGCCCTAACTTTAGCCCCAACCCTAACCCTAACTTTAGCCCCAACCCTAACCCTAGCCCTAACCCTAAATTTAGCCCCAACCCTAACCCTAGCCCTAACTTTAGACCCAACTCTAACCCTAACCATAAATTTAGCCCCAACCCTAACCCTAACTTTAGCCCCAACCCTAACCCTAACCCTAAATTTAGCCCCAGCCCTAACCCTAAATTTAGCCCCAACCCTAACCCTAAATTTAGCCCCAACCCTAACCCTAACCCTAAATTTAGCCCCAACCCTAACCCTAAATTTAGCCCCAACCCAAACCCTAAATTTAGCCCCAACCCTAACCCTAACCCTAATTTTAGCCCCAACTCCTCTAGCTGCCAGCCAGCAGATCATGGCGGGCGCACTGCGCATACTCCTGCCATTTTCTTACCGAAATGAAAAAGATGAAGATGATCTTACCGAGATGAAGAAGCCAGCGGACAGGAGGGGACACCGGTAAGTATAACAGGGTCCCCGAATCCCCCTATTTCTCTGTCCTCTGATGTGCGATCACATCAGAGGACAGAGAATTACACATCTCTTTTTTTTTTTTTGCGGTCGCCGGTAAACAGTTAATTACCGGCGATCGCAAAACAGGGGTCGGTAAAAACCGACCCCGATCATGTTCTTTGGGGTCTCGGCTATCCCCGGCAGCCGAGACCCCAAAGATCTTCCGGGTGCCGGCCGGCGGGCGCACTGCGCATGCGCCCGCCTTTTTTTGGCCGGAACAAGATGGTGGCGCCCATCGGGAGCCACGAGGAGCACCGGGGAGACAGGTGAGTATCGGGGGGCGATCGGGGACCCCATTTCTCTGTCCTCTGATGTGCGATCACATCGGAGGACAGAGAAATTAAATGGGAAATCGCGATTTTTTATTTTTTTTTTGCGACCGCCGGTAAACGGTTAATTATCGGCGATCGCAACCCAGGGGTCGGTAAAAAAAAACCCCGAATCATGTTCTCTGGGGTCTCGGCTACCCCCGGTAACCGAGACCCCAGAGAAAATCCGACTCTGGGGGCGCTATTCACTTTTTCCACCACTTTTTCTGTGGTTGAAGGACACTTAACTGCCGCCGTTTAAAAGGCGTATTGGCGGTCGTTAAGGGGTTAAAGGGAATCTGTAACCTGAATTTGGCGGGCTATGTAAATACTCCATTTTCGGTCTGATGGTCGGTGTTTCTTCTTTTTTCCCTCCACCCCATCCTTCCCCGCTGTCCGCAATATTTTCCAGAATTGGAGTAGGTGGCCTCCATAATTCGCGCGCGCAATCTTGTCTCGCGCAAGAGCAGTATGCTTTGCCCATCTGCGGGCAAAGCCGAAAAGCATTACTGCGCATGTGCCGGCGCACTATGTAGCGGAAGTATTTCTCTGTGTTCCGGGACATGAGGCAAAGAGGCTAGTGCATTAAAAGTTCCTTGATCATGTTGCCTTGTCAGAATATTTTCCATTTTATGTGAGGCATTCATATTTAATTATAAATGCTTGCATTGTGTTTTCACTTTATAATCTTAATCTTTCTTAATAATGTTGAAATAAGGAATTAGAAAAATTACAATAAAATAATTTAAACACTAAAATTACACATTTTTATATATACAATTAAAAGAATTTTTTAATAAAAAAAAAAATTGGTAGAATTCACATTCACCTTCATAACATGGTATAATTATATCATGTCATTATTAAATACACTTTGGGGTTTTTATTCTGGTGTATGATTTAATTTTTCTTATTTCAACATCACACTATTGCATGTGTTTTTTATAATTTTGGTGTGTGACTTTATTTATATATAATATTTTCACCTGCACTGTGGAAAATTCATGGACACTAATAATTTGCACTTTTGTAATGTCATTCTAGTATTTGCTACATCGCTTGCTATATGTAACACCCAATTGTTAAGTGAATTAAGAACGCCTGTGTTATACCTTGTGAAAGAGTATATAAATGACTGCATGTTATTTGACCATTAGTCATGAGTAGGACTGCCTAGTGCAGTCGAAACGTGTCGACTGGGTCATGTCGACCATGTAAATTTTTCTTTTGTATGCACTATATTTTCTTTCGAAAAAGAAAAGGAAAATCTAGTCCTGTTGAGCCGGACTCCAACTTTTTCTATTTTCCTTGATGTGAGGCCAGGGCAAGGCCGGTGTCTGAGCCCCAGGTGGATGACCATAGAGCAACTGGGTGAGCTGGAATCAAGTTTCTATAAAGGTTATATGCTCCCCTGAGATCAAGTTTGGAAAACCACTTAGCCCTAGACAATTGGTTATAAAGATCAGGAATGAGCGGGAGAGGGTAGGTATTTCTCACCGTAAATTTGTTTAGTTCCTGGAAATCGAGGCACGAGCGTAAACCATTATCTTTTTCTTAACAAAAAAGAATCCAGCATCCAAAAGGTGAGACAGAAGGATGGATGTGACCCTTGCGTAGACTATCAGAGATATAGTTTTTCATAAGGTACGTTCCGGGCCAGAAAGATTGCACAAACGGGCTTTGGGCCATTTAGAACCCGGAATAAGATTAATCGTAAAATCATATGGATGATGTGGTGGCAAGACCTCAGCCTATTTTTCGGAAAAAATGTTCCCAAAATCCTTCAGGTACTCCGGAACACCCTCCAGATTAATGGCAGACACAAAAACAGCAGAAAGACAACCATTAGAACAATTAAGACCCCATTTAACAATATCACGAGATCCCCACTCTATTACAGGATTATGCCTCTGTAACCAGGGGAACCCCAACACCAGTCCCGAAGGAAGATTATTCATAACATAACTTGAGATTTGTTCCTGGTGCAAGGAATCCACCTTGAGGAGGAACTCCTCAGAGACAAACTTAATAACATTTTGAGCCAATGGTGTCTTATCAATGGCAATTACATGGATGGGAGTCTCTAGCCGTACTGTCCCTAACTTTAACTTGGACACCAGACTAGAGTCAATGAAATTCATGGAAGATCCACAGTCCACAAAAGCTGAAGTGGATACGTAACCACCTCCATAACAGTTCCACCTCTAACAACACACTTTGAAATGATGAAAATGGTACCTGAGAGTCTGGGTGACCTCGACAATCACCCAAACTCGGAAGCTTGTTAATCAATGGACAAGTGGGGCAGTTCTTCTTCCAATGTCCCAAATCTTCACAATAAAAACATAATTTCCCATCACGTCGTTGCTTCCTCTCCTTCTCCTTGGAGTAGGTGGCATCAACCTCTATGGTCTCCGTGAATTGCATCACCTTAGACTTAGCAGGCAATACAGGAATCTCACGCTGGATAATTCCTCTTTCCTGTAGCCTCCGGTCCATATGAATGGCCTGGATCATGGCCTCCTCCAGGGAACTGGGTGGCGGATGGAGGGCCAGCGCATTCTTGAGATGATCCGAAAGTCCTCTCCTGAACCGGCATCTCAAACCAGAGTCATCCCCAAACACCTCCGTGGATCACCATCTAAACTGAAAACAATACTGTTCAGCAGTGAGTTTGCTCTCGGAGAAACCCCATGATCATGTCCTCTGCCATCCTGACCTGATCTGGTTTGTAATAAATCAGTCCTAAAGCCTCAAAGAACTTATCCACAGAAATACGTTCAGGGGCAGTAGCAGGTAAAGAAAAAGCCCAGGTTAGAGGACCCTCCCGGAGTAAAGAAATAATTATCCCCACCCATTGAGGATATGGGTCTGAGGGAAAAATGTAGCTTACAACCCTTTCTGAATGTAAAAAATCTCTCCTCTCCGGAGAAAGCATTTGGGAGCTGGACCATAGGTTCAGGAGAGTGTAAGGAAACATCAGTGGTGTTAGATTGCCTATCAGCTGATTTAGTCATGGAACCCTAAAAAGATTTTACAGTTTCAGTATTTTCCCGCTGGAGTTGATTGTGAGAGGAAGCAAGAGCCCCATGTTCCACTGACAAATCCTGCTTCATTTGGGTCAGGTTTGACAACTGACCCGCAGAAGTGTACAGTGGATCCATAAGGAGCGAAGCCAGGGCCGTATTTGCCACTAGGCACTTGAGGGCACGTGCCTAGGGCGGGACGATGCGGGGGGCAGCACCTGAGCAAGGTGTTTTTTTTGTTTTTTTTTTAAGTCCTGGGTCACCTCCCAACCGACTGACCGCCCCCACAACCCCCCACCCGCCTCCCACCCTCCTTGAAGACGATTCTCACCCTGCTCCAGCGATGCCTGGTCTCAGCGTCTGCAGCTCGTCCTGAATGAGCGGTCACGTGGTACCACTCATTAAGGTCATGAATATGGGCATATTCATGACCTTAATGAGCAGTACCACATGACCGCTCACGCAGAAAGAAGGTGCTGCGCTGGGAGTCGGGACTGAGCCAGAGGGATGTCGGCATGGCCGCGCAGTGTAGGAAAGGTGAGTGTGAGGGACGGCGGGACGGGGGGGATGAAGGAGGACGGTAAGCCGCGCCATGCAAGATGGGAGCAGGAGTGGGAGCGAGGGGGTGGAGAGATGAGCCATGCATACAGGGGGGTAATATGAGCCGTGCATACAGGAGGGGGGGAATATGAGCCATGCATACAACAGGTGAGGGGGAATTATGAGCTATGCATACAGGGGGGGATTATGAGCCATGTATACAGGGGGGGAATATGAGCCATGCATACAGGAGGGAGGGGGGGTGGAATATAAGCCATGCATACAGGGGGGGATTATGAGCCATGCATACAGGGGGGAATATGAGCCATGCATACTGGAGGGGGGTGGAATATGAGCCATGCATACAAGAGGTGGGGGGGAATTATGAGCCATGCATACAGGAGGGGGGGGAATATGAGCCATGCATACAGGAGGGGGGGTGGAATATGAGCCATGCATACAGGAGGTGTGGGGGAATTATGAGCCATGCATACAGGAGGGGGGATTATGAGCCATGCATACAGGAGGGGGGATTATGAGCCATGCATACAGGAGGGGGGGTGGAATATGAGCCATGCATACAGGAGGTGGGGGGGAAATTATGAGCCATGCATACAGGGGAGGGATTATGAGCGATGCATACAGGAGGGGGGATATGAGCCATGCAAGTGCAGCGCCCCAGAGTCCTGGTCGTTGCAGTACTGTGGCTCCGCCACTATGGGGAGCTATGGTGCGTCTGATGGCACTGAAGGAGTTCATCTGATCAGGTATCACAGACACCAATACATTTCACAGCTGGGCCTCCGGGGGGAGCTAAGGGTGCTATTCATTAGGCCACTCCCCACCATAGTGGGTAAACTGGGGGTCAGGCAGGAAGTTAGATCAGAAAGCTGACTGGGTTGGAACCAGGCAACACCTTGTGGCAGAGGGTGTTGTGGGGGGAAGATACAGTAGGGTCTCTGTCAGGGGTGGGATCCTGACAGAGGCTTGGCAACAAGAAAGAACGTAATGGGACCGTGCCTGCTCCGGGTAGCGGCAGTCCCCAAGAAAGGATTAGAAGCGAGATAGATTGTGCTGAGTGAGAAACGAGATCATGCAAAGGAGAAATACCAGTAGGAGTCGTGCTGTAAGACCGAAGCAACATCCTACTGAGGCGCACTACCGGTGGCCGGAACGCCAAGGGAGTAGAATAATATCCAGCTTCAAGCAATACTCCAAACCGCGGCAGGACAGTCAGTCTAAGGCGGGCTGTCTAACACATATCACCTATGCAGTCTTGGGGGGCAACTTGTGGAGAGGGGCGACTCTAGGGTCCCGGAAGAGCTCCGAGCCTACCCGTCAAACGGGTGCCGTCCCAACCAGAACATCAGGGAGGGATGGAGGATTAGCAGAACATCATCTAATCGAGTTGTGAGGGAACATCAGAAACAGACACAACAGTTGTGGGGTACTTTCCATAAGCACAGCAGGGAAGGACCACAACACATAGCGCTAGTAGGAAGGCACCGATTTCCACCTGTGAAGAGAACCCTGGAGGTGCCATTGGACCAGCCGGACTTGCGCAGCCTGGTGAACCGTGTTCCGGACTGAGGACCCAGAGATCTTCAGTAAAGAGGTAAAGAGACTGCAACCTGGTGTCCTCGTCATTTACTGCACTGCACCACCACAGCATCCCCACCATCATCCACACCTAGTATTCACTGTGCGCCCCACGGCAGGGTCACGGACCGGGGCCTAGCCGCCGTGACAACCCCAGAGCAGAGACTCACACAGGCCCGGTACCGGGTACCCCTCGGCCCTGCGGCAGTGGGGGCGCCACAACTTGGCGTCACGAACAGGATTCTACTTAAGCCTGAAGAATCAGGTCATGTGTGCCTTGGAACTGTGATTTATGGTGCTTGGACTGTACTTTATTGCAAGGACTGTGCTGCGCCATTTGCCGCCAAAATCCGCCGCCATTGCAGCGCTGAGGAGAGCGCAGGAAGAGAAGAGGGGCGTGAAGTGGGCGTAGGCAAGCTGGAGAGCGCGAACAGCAATGGCCGCCCAGTCTAAATATTTCTGCACCGTGAGGACGTGTCCGTCAGCAGCAGAGATCCGCCTCCTAATCCTCAATGGAGGGCGTAGACCGAGAAGACGACACCGTCCACGAAAGAGAGAGCGGGAAAAAGACCAGGAAGTGACCCACGTGGAGGACGCTATGGCCAGCAGCTCCGAACCCGACAGTGGGGTTGAAGTGGAAGTCTCCCCCAGCTACCCGGATGAGCCCAGCAGCCTGTTCTCCGTGGACAGCACTGAATTTCTGCGGGTTGAGATGGAGAGCCTGATCAACCAACTCCTCCAACTGAGCATGAAGGCCCAGGCTCCGCACCAGGCAGCGCCGGAAGAAGGTCCTCAGGCGTCGGATCCTGCACCGTCCCCGGAGCAACCGCTGGGACCCTCGTCGACACCGCCGGAAGAACCCGCCGCGGAGGAGGAACCTGCATCGGCTGGTGAGTCCGCCGACCCCGTCCCGCTGGCCGAGGGTTTGCTGGTGGGTCCCGTAGCAGCACCACCTATCCCGGGAACCCATAGACTCCAGCGCCTGTTACCATGGGAGGAAGCCACGGGCATGGAACACCGTATGCGAGCCCCAATCACCCCTACTCCCTTGCTGTGTGAGGTCCACGCGGAGAGCACAGTGTGCCGCTGGGTGAACCCCGGATCCAATCTTATGGGGTTCCCCGGGGTGGAGACCCAAGAAGGGGAGATGGTACAGGCCCTAAGCTGGGAGGAATATCGGGTCCAGCTAGAACAACAGTGGAAAGAGGAGGAGAAGACTCACCAGGCCGGGCGGGAGGCTCACCATCAAAAAGACTTGGCGGTCAAGGACCGGGCCCGCAAGGACCCCACCACTCACCAGGCCCCGCGCAGGCAGGGCATTGTAGTTGATTTTGAGCTCCGTGGAGGCTGGGGCTTCATTAAAGAGCCGGGATTATACGCAGAGATCTTTGTCAACCGCCGGGATGTCGAGTCTCATCTTAGAGAGGGCCACCCTGACCGGGACCTCCACCCGGGGGACAGTGTTACCTACACCAGGCACCTTGGTGAGAAGGGGTGGTTTGCTTTAAACGTGTACAAGAGGAAGCCGACGGAATCCCCGACCAAGGTGCCAGCAAAACCGTCCCCTGTGGCCAAGGTGCTGCCTTGTGGTTGGCCCACGACCACCACCCAGACCACCGTGGTCACTCCCGCTTGTACACTGGTGAAGACCACGACCTGCAGCATTACTACCACCACCGCTGTGGTGGCTAAGGAGGCGCTTCCCCAGGTGACCAGTGGTCCTGCTGTGCCAGAGCGGAAGACGGTGGGTACGCAGACCCCCAGATGGGACAACACCCCCCCTTATGCAGTACCAGGTGGTGCGCAGTATCCTGCGGGGTTGCCTCCACCGGTGCTGCCGCCTGCGTGGTTCCAATAAGAAAGACACTGCATTGTATGTAAATAGTTAACTGTTTCCTGATTTTTGCTGTGAACCCGTCCAGGGTTAACTCTTAAGGGGATCCTTCTGTGGACCTGGGATCCCTATTGTTTTGCTTTTGTTTGTTTTTTCTAAAGTTTGCACAAAGTTTACAGAACTGCTGAAATCATGAACAGTGCATGATCCGAACTTCTTGTATATAGTTTGCACCTTATTAAAGGCGCTCCCTACTGGTTTTACTTAAAGAAGGACTCTTTGTGAAGATACCACACTGGAACCTTTGCTGAGTAAGGACTGGTAGCTTGAGAAGGCGTGCTACCTCATAGAGACTTGGTCCCCTCTTAAAGGGGATGTTCATTTGTTGCGCTTAAACTGTGATATTGCTTAAGATAGGAAGCAATAATGTCTTGACCAAAGAAAGAGATGATAATGTCGACATGAGAAAGTTATATGTATTTAATTAGTTAATTGTGAAGAAATACTGATGATGTTCTCTGAGAAGAAAAAGGTGAAAGATAGAAGAAGGATGCAGTGGGCCCGTAGGGATAGATGTGGTGTCCAGCATGCATGATAGAAAGATAATGAGAAGGCTTAATGTTCAATAGAAAATGTTTTGATAATGTTGATAGATAGTTAGGATAGAAGGTAAACCCTGAGTCCTCATAGGAGTCATGTAGAGATGGCTCAGTGCTCTTAAACTGAAAGTAATGTTATGTTCTATACTGTGTATAGTAGTTGAAAAGGCAGTAGGCCCTGGCTGAACGGGGCGGTCCTGTAATTGAAAGGAGAGGCAGAAGGTCTGGTGCCGATAGGACAGGCGGTCCTGCAGATCTAAAGAAGGAGAATGAAAAAGTTAAATTACCTTATAATGTGATTATAGGAAGGTCTTTAGTGGATACAGAGTGTATGTCCTTAAAGGCAATGTTAAATTATTGTTCAACAATTTTGCACTTAGTAGAATACCCGGTTGGGTAACAGGAGTTATTTATAGCCTGTAATTTATAATGTTAACCATGTTTGTAACGTTCAAGTGTCCTTACCTCCCATAAAGGGAAGCCTGTTCAAGTATACTTATTGTTATTGCACTCAACAAAACTGTATGTCTTTTTGCTAACTTGTATTGTTGTTTTCTTCCCAGTCCCGGAGTACTGTGTTTAACCAGGGGGGAGTGCAGCGCCCCAGAGTCCTGGTCGTTGCAGTACTGTGGCTCCGCCACTATGGGGAGCTATGGTGCGTCTGATGGCACTGAAGGAGTTCATCTGATCAGGTATCACAGACACCAATACATTTCACAGCTGGGCCTCCGGGGGGAGCTAAGGGTGCTATTCATTAGGCCACTCCCCACCATAGTGGGTAAACTGGGGGTCAGGCAGGAAGTTAGATCAGAAAGCTGACTGGGTTGGAACCAGGCAACACCTTGTGGCAGAGGGTGTTGTGGGGGGAAGATACAGTAGGGTCTCTGTCAGGGGTGGGATCCTGACAGAGGCTTGGCAACAAGAAAGAACGTAATGGGACCGTGCCTGCTCCGGGTAGCGGCAGTCCCCAAGAAAGGATTAGAAGCGAGATAGATTGTGCTGAGTGAGAAACGAGATCACGCAAAGGAGAAATACCAGTAGGAGTCGTGCTGTAAGACCGAAGCAACATCCTACTGAGGCGCACTACCGGTGGCCGGAACGCCGAGGGAGTAGAATAATATCCAGCTTCAAGCAATACTCCAAACCACGGCAGGACAGTCAGTCTAAGGCGGGCTGTCTAACACATATCACCTATGCAGTCTTGGGGTGCAACTTGTGGAGAGGGGCGACTCTAGGGTCCCGGAAGAGCTCCGAGCCTACCCGTCAAACGGGTGCCGTCCCAACCAGAACATCAGGGAGGGACGGAGGATTAGCAGAACATCATCTAATCGAGTTGTGAGGGAACATCAGAAACAGACACAACAGTTGTGGGGTACTTTCCGTAAGCACAGCAGGGAAGGACCACAACACATAGCGCTAGTAGGAAGGCACCGATTTCCACCTGTGAAGAGACCCCTGGAGGTGCCATTGGACCGGCCGGACTTGCGCAGCCTGGTGAACCGTGTTCCGGACTGAGGACCCAGAGATCTTCAGTAAAGAGGTAAAGAGACTGCAACCTGGTGTCCTCGTCATTTACTGCACCGCACCACCACAGCATCCCCACCATCATCCACACCTAGTATTCACTGTGCGCCCCACGGCAGGGTCACGGACCGGGGCCTAGCCGCCGTGACAACCCCAGAGCAGAGACTCACACAGGCCCGGTACCGGGTACCCCTCGGCCCTGCGGCAGTGGGGGCGCCACACATACAGGAGGTGGGGGGGAATTATGAGCCATGCATACAGGAGGGGGGATTATGAGCCATGCATACAGGAGGGGGGGAATATGAGCCATGCAACAGGAGGGGGGAATATTGTCATGAATCCCAATGGCTAGGGATAGCACAGGACAAGCAAAGTACAAATATATTACGGACGAGCTCTAGGGTGATGGAACCTGGGCTGACCGCTGCCCTACGCCTGACAAACGCAACTAGAGATAGCCAGGGAGCATGCCTACGTTGGTTCTAGACGCCACGCACCAGCCTAAGAGCTAACTAGCACTGCAGAGAAAATAAAGACCTCACTTGCCTCCAGCGGAATGAACCCCAAAAGATATAGTTGCCCCCCACATGTATTGACGGTGAAATGAGAGGAAGGCACACACATAGAGATGATATATATAGTTTTAGCAAATTGAGGCCCGCTGTAAACTAGAAAGCAGAACGATACAAAAGGGGACTGAGCGGTCAGCAAAAAACCCTAATCAAAAAAACCATCCTGAGATTACAAGAACCCATGTGCCAACTCATGGCACATGGGGAGAACCTCAGTCCACTAGAGCTACCAGCTAGCATAGAGACATAATAAGCAAGCTGGACAAAAAACCAAACAACTGAAAATCAGCACTTAGCTTATCCTGAAAGATCTGGGAGCAGGTAGGCAGGAACCAAACAGAGCACATCTGAATACATTGATAGCCGGCAAGGGAAATGACAGAAAGGCCAGGTAAAATAGGAAACACCCAGCCACTGATGGACAGGTGGAAACCAAAGGCCGCAACCCACCAAAGTCACCCAGTACCAGCAGTAACCACCAGAGGGAGCCCACAAACAGAATCCACAACAGTACCCCCCCCTTGAGGAGGGGTCACCGAACCCTCACGAGAACCCCCAGGGCGATCAGGGTGAGCTCTATGGAAGGCGCGGACCAAATCAGTCGCATGAACATCGGAGGCGACCACCCAGGAATTATCCTCCTGACCATAACCCTTCCACTTAACCAAATACTGGAGTTTGCGTCTGGAAACACGAGAATCCAAGATCTTCTCAACAACATACTCCAATTCTCCCTCCACCAGCACCGGAGCAGGAGGCTCAACCGAAGGAACAACGGGCACCTCATACCTCCGCAACAACGACCGATGGAACACATTATGAATAGCAAACGATGCTGGGAGATCCAAACGAAAAGATACAGGGTTAAGAATCTCCGAGATCCTATAAGGACCGATGAACCGAGGCTTGAACTTAGGAGAAGAGACCTTCATAGGGACAAAACGAGAAGACAACCACACCAAATCCCCAACAAGAAGTCGGGGACCCACGCGGCGACGGCGATTAGCAAACTGCTGAGTCTTCTCCTGAGATAACTTCAAATTGTCCACCACCTGATTCCAAATCTGATGTAGCCTGTCCACCACCACGTCCACTCCAGGACAATCCGAAGGCTCCACCTGACCAGAGGAAAAACGAGGATGAAACCCCGAATTACAAAAAAAAGGAGAGACCAACGTGGCCGAACTAGCCCGATTATTAAGAGCAAATTCGGCCAGTGGCAAAAAAGCAACCCAGTCATCTTGATCAGCAGAAACAAAACACCTCAAATAAGTTTCCAAGGTCTGATTAGTTCGCTCCGTCTGGCCATTCGTCTGAGGATGGAATGCAGACGAGAAAGACAAATCAATGCCCATCTTGGCACAAAACGTCCGCCAAAATCTAGACACAAACTGGGATCCCCTGTCAGAAACGATATTCTCCGGAATCCCATGCAAACGAACCACGTTCTGAAAAAATAAAGGGACCAACTCAGAGGAGGAAGGCAACTTAGGCAAGGGCACCAAATGAACCATCTTAGAAAAGCGGTCACACACAACCCAGATAACGGACATTTTCTGTGAAACCGGGAGATCAGAAATAAAATCCATGGAAATGTGCGTCCAAGGCCTCTTCGGGATGGGCAAGGATAACAACAACCCACTGGCTCGAGAACAGCAAGGCTTAGCTCGAGCACACACTTCACAAGACTGCACAAAGGTACGCACATCCCTAGACAAGGAAGGCCACCAAAAAGACCTGGCCACCAAGTCTCTAGTACCAAATATTCCAGGATGACCAGCCAACACAGAAGAATGGACCTCGGAGATGACTCTACTGGTCCAATCATCCGGAACAAACAGTCTTTCTGGTGGACCACGATCCGGTTTATCCACCTGAAACTCCTGCAATGCACGTCGCAAGTCTGGGGATACGGCGGACAATATTACCCCATCCCTAAGGATACCAGTAGGCCCAGAGTCTCCAGGAGAGTCAGGCACAAAACTCCTGGAAAGAGCATCTGCCTTCACATTCTTTGAACCTGGCAGGTATGAAACCACGAAATTGAAACGAGAAAAAAAACAACGACCAACGAGCCTGTCTAGGATTCAAACGCCTGGCAGATTCAAGGTAAATGAGATTCTTGTGATCAGTCAAGACCACCACACGATGTTTAGCACCCTCAAGCCAATGACGCCACTCCTCAAATTCCCACTTCATGGCCAAAAGCTCCCGATTACCCACATCATAATTGCGCTCGGCGGGCGAGAATTTTCTAGAGAAGAATGCACATGGCTTCATCACCGAGCCATTAGAACTTCTCTGTGACAAAACCGCCCCTGCTCCAATCTCGGAAGCATCAACCTCAACCTGAAAAGGAAGTGAAACATCTGGTTGACACAACACAGGAGCAGAAGAAAACCGGCGCTTAAGTTCCTGAAAGGCCTCCATGGCCGCAGGAGACCAATCAGCAACATCAGCACCCTTTTTAGTCAAATCAGTCAAAGGTTTAACAATACTGGAAAAATTAGCAATGAACCGACGATAAAAATTAGCAAACCCCAAGAACTTCTGTAGGCTCTTAACAGATGTAGGTTGTGTCCAGTCACAAATCGCCTGAACCTTGACGGGATCCATCTCAATAGTAGAAGGAGAAAAAATGTACCCCAAAAAAGAAATCTTCTGGACTCCGAAGAGACACTTTGAGCCCTTCACAAACAGAGAATTGGCCCGCAGAACCTGAAACACCTTCCTGACCTGTAGAACATGAGACTCCCAGTCATCAGAAAACACCAAAATATCATCCAAATACACAATCATAAACTTATCCAGATATTCACGGAAAATATTGTGCATAAAGGACTGAAAGACTGACGGAGCATTGCAGAGTCCAAAAGGCATTATCAAATACTCAAAATGGCCCTCAGGCGTATTAAATGCGGTTTTCCACTCATCACCCTGTTTTATCCGCACCAGATTATACGCACCGCGAAGATCTATCTTAGTGAACCACCTAGCCCCCTTAATGCGAGCAAACAAATCAGTCAATAATGGCAATGGATACTGATACTTGACTGTAATCTTATTCAGAAGGCGATAATCTATACAAGGCCTCAGGGAACCATCTTTTTTTACCACAAAAAAAAAACCTGCTCCCAGAGGGGACGAAGATGGACGAATATGTCCCTTTTCCAAGGACTCCTTAATATAATTCCGCATAGCAGTATGCTCTGGCAGTGACAGATTAAATAAACGACCCTTAGGGAACTTACTGCCAGGAATCAATTCTATAGCACAGTCACAATCTCTATGCGGAGGGAGCGAATTGAGCTTAGGCTCCTCAAAAACATCCCTATAGTCAGACAAAAATGCAGGGATCTCAGAAGGAGTAGATGAAGCGATAGAAATCGGAGGTGCATAATCATGAACCCCCTGACATCCCCAGCTTAACACAGACATTGTTTTCCAGTCCAGGACAGGATTATGAGTTTGTAACCATGGCAGACCAAGCACTAGTACATCATGTAAATTATAAAGTACAAGGAAGCGAATCACCTCCTGATGAACGGGAGTCTTGCGCATGGTCACTTGTGTCCAATACTGCGGTTTATTCATAGCCAATGGTGTAGAGTCAATTCCCTTCAGAGGAATAGGAACTTCCAGAGGTTCCAGACTAAAACCGCAGCGTTTAGCAAATGACCAATCCATAAGACTCAGGGCAGCGCCCGAATCCACATAGGCATCGACGGAAATGGAAGACAGTGAAAAAATCAGAGTCACAGACAAAATGAACTTAGGCTGCAGAGTACCAATGGCAAAAGATTTATCAACCCTTTTTGTGCGTTTAGAGCATGCTGATATAACATGAGCTGAATCACCACAATAGAAACACAATCCATTTTTCCGCCTATAATTTTGCCGTTCACTTCTGGACTGAATTCTATCACATTGCATAGTCTCAGGTGCCTGTTCAGAAGACACCGCCAACTGGTGCACGGGTTTGCGCTCCCGTAAACGCCGATCAATCTGAATGGCCATAGCCATAGACTCATTCAGACCTGTAGGCGTAGGGAACCCCACCATAATATCCTTAATGGCCTCAGAAAGACCATTTCTGAAGTTTGCAGCCAGGGCGCACTCATTCCACTGAGTAAGCACCGACCATTTCCGAAATTTTTGACAATATATTTCCGCTTCATCATGCCCCTGAGAGAGGGCTAATAAAGCCTTTTCAGCCTGAATCTCCAGGTTAGGTTCCTCATAGAGCAATCCCAATGCCAGAAAAAACGCATCCACACTGAGCAATGCAGGATCCCCTGGTGCCAATGCAAATGCCCAATTCTGAGGGTCGCCCCGCAGGAAAGATATTACAATCTTGACCTGTTGAGCAGGGTCTCCAGAGGAGCGAGATTTTAAAGAAAGAAACAATTTACAATTGTTCCTGAAATTCAGGAAGGTAGATCTATCTCCAGAAAAGAACTCTGGAATAGGAATTCTAGGTTCAGACATGGGAGTGTGAACAACAAAATCCTGTATGTTTTGAACTTTTGCCGCGAGATTACTCAGGCTGGAAGCCAAACTCTGGACATCCATGTTAAACAGCTAAGATCAGAGCCATTCAAGGGTTAAGAGGAGGTAAGAAGCAGCTAGACAGCAATTAAGGGCTAGGCAGCAAAACTCTGAAGGGAAAAAAAAAAAAAATTCCCTTAAACACTTCTCTTTCTCCTGCTTCAGCCCAAACAATTAACACTTTGTGGGCCGGCTATACTGTCATGAATCCCAATGGCTAGGGATAGCACAGGACAAGCAAAGTACAAATATATTACGGACGAGCTCTAGGGTGATGGAACCTGGGCTGACCGCTGCCCTACGCCTGACAAACGCAACTAGAGATAGCCAGGGAGCGTGCCTACGTTGGTTCTAGACGCCACGCACCAGCCTAAGAGCTAACTAGCACTGCAGAGAAAATAAAGACCTCACTTGCCTCCAGCGGAATGAACCCCAAAAGATATAGTTGCCCCCCACATGTATTGACGGTGAAATGAGAGGAAGGCACACACATAGAGATGATATATATAGTTTTAGCAAATTGAGGCCCGCTGTAAACTAGAAAGCAGAACGATACAAAAGGGGACTGAGCGGTCAGCAAAAAACCCTAATCAAAAAAACCATCCTGAGATTACAAGAACCCATGTGCCAACTCATGGCACATGGGGAGAACCTCAGTCCACTAGAGCTACCAGCTAGCATAGAGACATAATAAGCAAGCTGGACAAAAAACCAAACAACTGAAAATCAGCACTTAGCTTATCCTGAAAGATCTGGGAGCAGGTAGGCAGGAACCAAACAGAGCACATCTGAATACATTGATAGCCGGCAAGGGAAATGACAGAAAGGCCAGGTAAAATAGGAAACACCCAGCCACTGATGGACAGGTGGAAACCAAAGGCCGCAACCCACCAAAGTCACCCAGTACCAGCAGTAACCACCAGAGGGAGCCCACAAACAGAATCCACAACAGAATATGAGCCATGCATACAGGAGAAGGGGGGGAATATGAGCCATGCATATGGGATGGGAGGGAGATGAGCCATGCATACAGGAGGGGGGATATGAGCCATGCATACAGGATGGGGGGAGATGAGCCATTCATACAAGATGGGAGGGGGGGCATTATACAGTATTGAGCATCATGTGTGGCCATTATACAGTATGGAGCATCATGTGTGGCCATTCTACAGTATGGAGCATCATGTGGGGCCATTATACAGTATGGAGCATCATGTGGGGCCATTATACAGTATGGAGCATCATGTGGGGCCATAATACAGTATGGAGCATCATGTGGGGCCATTATACAGTATGGAGCACTGTGTGGCCATATTTATTTTTGTTTATAATTATTGTATATGAAACAGTGAGATCAGCAGTGCTAAATGGGTGTGGTTGGGACGTGGATATGGGTGTGACTAGTTGTGAAATGGGTGTGGTCAGAGGCGTGGCCTAAAATTTGCCGCCGCGCACTACGCGCGCCGCAAACTTTATACCTCTTTCCCTTCTTCAAAAGTTGGGAGGTATGGTACCGCATTTGCCAGATCACGGCAAGTGCCACAAATCCCATGGGGAATGAATGAGGCTAAACGCAGTGTTGCCGTAAGTGATCCGTTATACGGCAGATGCAGAAAAACTGCCCGATCTGCTGCAAAAGGCTACTTTCACATCAGCGATTCTTGCCAGTCACTGCCGATAGTGTCATACTTATCAAAGGGGGAGGCAGCACTAAAAGTGCCTAGGGCAGCAGAAACTCTAAATAAGGCCCTGAGCGAAGCAAAGAAAAATAAACTATCAGTGGTCAGTTATAATGTCACGCTGCTGCAGTGCAGGTAGGTGCAAGCTCCACTAGCTGGCTATAGAGTGGAAGGAGGGCTGCACCTAGACAAAGCAGGCCTGTCGTGCAGCTGCAAGGCTACCACTAAGTGGCAGCAGGAAAGTCAAACAAGACGGGTAGATATAGTCAGTAGCACAGTACCAAAGGAATAGACAAAACACAGAGTCAGAGTCAAGCCAAAAGGTCAGTAACAGTCAGGAGTGGCTAAGCCGAAGATAGAAGGCAGAAGAAGGTCAGGATACAAGCCAAGTCAAAACCAGGGAGTAAACACGTAAAAGGAAAACACTGAGTCAAGACAGCGATTGGGGAAAACAGAGATACGGGTTCAGGCAGCTAACGCAGCAGGACAAGTCAGGATATACCACAGTCAGCTACACATGCCGTAGGCAGAACTGTAACTGACACCGCCTGCAGGATGAAACAGATAAAGAGCAAAACCTGAAACCAGACTGAGGCTGAGAAAAGATAACTCCTCCTGACATGATCAGACCGGGTAAAGGGAAGACAGGACTCAAAACCCGGTCTGGATCATGACAATAACCACATATGTACAGATAACAGATAATTGTCTGACACAAGACCATGCAGATCAGATTATGACAAACATTCCTATATAGCGCACACATAACACAGTCCAAGACCGGTTATCTTGGTGTCTGTCACCGGTATAGCACCATTATTGCAATATTGTTTGTATAAATTCAGAAATTGATATGTAGCGCCCCCACTGCCGCAGGGCCGAGGGGTACCCGGTACCGGGCCTCTGAGTCTCTGCTCTGGGGTTGTCACGGTGGCTAGGCCCAGTCCGTGACCCTGCCGAGGGGCACACAGTGATAGGGAAACGAGTGCAGGTGAAGCGGTGATGGTGCGGTGCAGTTGTGGGGTGCAGGTCGTGGTAAATAACGAGGACACCAAGTTGCAGTCTCTTTACCTCTTTACTGAAGATCTCTGGGTCCTCAGTCCGGAATCCGGATAACCAGGCTGCGCAAGTCCGGCCGGTCCAATGGCACCTCCAGAGTTCTCTTAGCAGGTGGAAATCTGTGCCTTCCTTCTAGCGCTATGTGTTGCGGTCCTTCCCTGCTGTGCTTACGGAAAGTCCCCACAACTGTTGTGTCTGTTTCTTAAGTTCCCTCACAACTCGATTAGATGATGTTCTGCTAATCCTCCGTCCCTCCCTGTTGTTCTGGTTGGGACGGCACCCGTTTGACGGGTAGGCTCGGAGCTCTTCCGGGACCCTAGAGTCGCCCCTCTCCACAAGTTGCCCCCCAAGACTGCATAGGTGATTTAAGTTAGACAGCCCGCCTTAGACTGACTGCCCTGCCGCTGTTTAGAGTATTGCTTGAAGCTGGATGTTGAAATACTCTCTCGGCGTTCCGGCCACCGGTAGTGCGCCTCAGTAGGGTGTTGCTTCGGTCTTACAGCACGACCCCTACTGGTATTCTCCTATTGCTTGATCTCGTTTCTCACTCAGCACAATCTATCTCGCTTCTGATCCTTCCTTGGGCACCGCCGCTATGCTGAGCAGGCACGGTCCCGTTACGTTCGTTCAAGTTGCCAAGCCTCTGTCAGGATCCCACCCCTGACAGAGACCCTACTGTATCTTCCCCCACAACACCCTCTGCCACAAGGTGTTGCCTGGTTCCAACCCAGTCAGCTTTCTGATCTAACTTCCTGCCTGACCCCCAGTTTACCCACTATGGTGGGGAGTGGCCTAGTGAATAGAACCCTTAGCTCCCCCCGGAGGCCCGACTGTGAAATGTATTGGTGTCTGTGATACCTGATCAGATGAACTCCTTCAGTGCCATCAGACGCACCATAGCTCCCCATAGTGGCGGAGCCACAGTACTGCAACGACCAGGACTCTGGGGCGCTGCAGATATACTGGTATCCTTTGGCCCAATATTTATGGACGTAACTGTTTATCACCCATGGTAATTCTGCTTCATGTCACCTGGCTTATCCTTGGTTTTTTTTCCCCTCTTTTTTTTTTTTCTCTATACTATGTTGTGCATAAATATGTGATTCTTCAGAATTTGTTTTAGTCTTTGCCTGATGAAGAGACGTATGTAGTCTCGAAAGCTTGCAATTTGTTACCATCTTTTCAGTTAGCCATTAAAAGGTATCAACCACTGAGAAATTGATATATGCATAGCACCACAGAGACATTATTATATACTCTTATTACCGTACTATTCATATAACATTATTCTATTACCGCTTCACTCCACGCGTTTCCCCTTCTCTTAATAAAGGTTCATCAGGAGTATTAGATGGAGGAATTTACCATCAGTATTTTACTAAGCTTGAAATGGTCTTCAGGGCAGATAAATGATAGATCTGCAACAAAGCTCATTAAGCACAAGGAGAAACCCCTCAGACAGTGCGCCTGAAGGCTCCTGTAAGGGTGAAATGCATTGTACAGTATATTCTCTACCAGTAAGAACATCCCATGTGTTACACAAGAGTGGCCAATAGATGGGTCTTTTCTGTGAATTGTGCACTTGATTCGTTGGGCTGTCTAGCATGAACTGCGAACTTGAGATCTCCCCAGAGTGGCTCAATGATATTGACGTCAGGAGGCTGAGATGGCCACTCCAGAACTTTCACTTTGTTCTGCTGTATCCAATGGTAGGTCGACTTGGCCTTGTGTTTTGAATCGCTATCATGTTAAAACGTCCAAGAACATCCCATGCGTAGCTTCCGGGCTGATGAGTGCAAATTTGCCTCCAGTTTTTGCAGATAACGTGCTGCATTCATCTTTCCTTCAACTTTGACCAAGTTTCCTATGCCTTTATAGCTCACACATCCCCAAAACATCAGCAATCCACCTCCGTGCTTTACAGTAGGAATGGTGTTCCTTTCATCATAGGCCTTGTTGACCTGTCTCCAAATGTAACATTCATGGTTGCAGCCAAAAAGTTCAATTTTGGTCTCATCACTCCAAATTACCTTGTTCCAGGGGTTTTGAGGCTTGTCTCTGTCCTGTTTTGCATATTGTAGGAGATATACTTTGTGGCATTTGCTCAATAATGGCTTTCTTCTGGCAACTTAACCATGCAGCTCATTTTTCTTCAAATGCCTCCTTATTGTGCATCTTGAAACAGCCACGCAGCTAGTTTTCAGAGAGTCCAGTATTTCAGCTGATGTTATTTGTGGGTTTTTCTTTGCATCTTGAACAATTTTCCTGGCAGTTGTAGATGACATTTCTATTGGTCTACCTGACCATGGTTTTGTTTTTACAGAGCCCCTGATTTTCCATTTGTTAATCACAGTTTGAACGCTTCTGACTGGCATTATCAATTCCTTGGATATCTTTTTGTATCACTTTCCTGTTTTATACAGTTCATCTACCTTTTCCCGTTGATCCGTTGACAATAACAATTCTTTTGCTTTCCCTATGACTCACAATCCCAAAAAGTCAGTGGCTGGATGAAAGATGCAAGAGTCTGTCTGGATCCCAGAAACTCACTCAGCTTTTATGCACACACACTGATTACAAGCAAACAGGTCACAGATGACCTTTAGTAAACATTCAAACCAATTTTTATCAACTTCTGTGCATGTTATCAGGAAAAAATCACCAAGGTATGTGAACTTTTGATCAAGGCCATTTGGATGCTTTGGGTTGTCATTATGATTTAAAAAGAGAAAACACAGTAATTTGACAATAAATGGCTTCACCCAACCACTAACCATGAGTGGAGAAATATGATACCTTAAACATAGCCTATACCCCTACTGGCTCATGGGACTGCTAATCTAAGCTTTATAACCCGTCAAAAAATTATGACTCACACATAAATATGCAGCGCCCCAGAGTCCTGGTCGTTGCAGTGCTGTGGCTTCGCCGCTAAGGGGAGCCATGGTACGTTCGATGGCACCGAAGGAGTTCCTCCAATCAGGTATCACAGACACCAATATGTTTCACAGCTGGGCCTCCGGGGGGAGCTAAGGGTGCTATTCATTAGGCCACTCCCCACCATAGTGGGTAAACTGGGGGTCAGGCAGGAAGTTAGAAAAGAACGCTGACGGGATTGAACGGAGCAACACCCTGTGGCAGGGGGTGTTGTGAAGGGAGAGACTGTAGGGTCTCTGCCAGGGGTGGGATCCTGGCAGAGGCTTGGCATTGAAAGAACGTAACGGGTCCGCGCAGGCTCCTGGAAGCGGCGGGACTCAAGAAAGGACTAGAAGCGAGATAGATTGTGCTGAGTGAGAAACGAGATCAAGCAGAAGGAGAATACCAGCAGGGGTTGTGCTGAAAGAGGCAGCACCCTGCTGAGGCGCAATACCGGTGGCCGGAACGCCGAGGGAGTGGATTAGAATACAGCTTCAAGCCATACTCCAAACAGCGGCAGGACAGTCGGTCTCAGGCGGGCTGTCTACCACATATCACCTATGAAGTCTTGGGGGGCAATTGCGGGAGAGGGGCGACTCTAGGGTCCCGGAAGAACTCCAGGCCTACCTGACAAACGGGTGCCATTCCAACCTGAATACAGGGAAGGGGTGGATTACAGAGGAACATCAAATCGAGTTGTGAGGGAACTTAAGAAACAGACACAACCGTTGTGGGGTTACTTTCCGTGAGCACAGCAGGGAAGGACTACAACACATAGCGCTAGAAGGAAGGCACAGATTTCCACCTGAGAGGAGAACTCTGGAGGTGCCATTGGACCGGCCGGACTTGCGTAGCCTGGTGAACCGTGTTCTGGACTGAGGACTCAGAGATCTCCAGTAAAGAGGTAAAGAGACTGCAACCTGGTGTCCTCGTTATTTACCGCGACTTACACCCCACAACTGTACCGCTCCATCGCTACCATTACTACCACTTATTACACCGGACGTCCCCCACTGACGGACAGGGCCACGGACCGGGTCTAGCCACCGTGACAACCCCGAGACTGAGAATTAGAGGCCCGGCTCCGGGTATCCCCTCGGCCCTGCGGTGGTGTGGGGGCGCCGCAAACTTGGCGTCACGAACAGGATCTACTTAAGCCTGAAGAATCAGGTCATGTGTGCCTAGAGACTGTGATTTGTTGTGCTTGGACTGTACTTTATTACAAAGACTGTGCTGCGCCAGTTGCCGCCAAAATCCGCCGCCATTGCAGCGCTGAGGAAAGCGCAGGAAGAGAAGAGGGGCGTGGAGTGGGCGTAGACGAGCTGGAGAGCGCGAAGAATAATGGCCGCCCAGTCTAAATATTTCTGTGCAGTGAGGACGTGTCCGTCAGCAGCAGAGATCCGCCTCCTAATCCTTAATGGGGGGCGGAGGCAGAGAAAACGAAACTGCTCACGAAGAAGAGAGCGGGAAAAGGACCAGGAAGAAGGAGCGAGCGACATGGAGGACGCCATGGCGAGCCACCCGGAGCCGGAGCGTGGGGTCGGAGCAGAGGACTCCCCCAGCCACCCGGAGGGGCACCGCAACCAGGCCTCCACCGCTGATGCTGAATTCCTGCAGGCCGGAGTGGACGAGCTCAGCGACCGACCCCGGCGGACGCAGCTGAGCACCGAGGCCGGGTGGAAGAAGGCCATCATCAGGAGCCTCACCGGACATCTGTCGGCAGCCTCATCTGGTCCGGAGCAGGGAAGAAGTCCCAGCGCTCCGAAGCTGGAAAGCAAGGCCCTGCCGGAAAGCGAGGTGCTGCAAGCAGAGATGACAGCGTCGCAGAACAAGGCCCTGCAGCCAGCGTTCCAGACCCCAGCGGAGACGGAGCAGACCGGCACCGGAGGAACCGCATCTGAAGCAGGTAGGAAGAGCCACCCTGCCCTGACGACCGACACCACCCCAGCGACTGCTAGTGCCACAGCTGCTGACTCCGTTCCAGTGACTGATCTTGCAGCAGCCGCTACCTCTGCTGCAGCAGATGCCCATACTCAAGCTGCGCAGACCTCCATCGCTGCGCATGATTTAATCGTACATGAAAGACGGATTAACGGCGTTTGTCCAGCACTGGGTGTAACCCTGGACCTCACTTTGCCCAGGCCAAGAAGGGTTAAGTGCCAGGTGCAGCCCTGGAAGCCGTCCAACTAAGCCTCGGAAACCTGAAACTGTAGATAGTTAACTGTTTATTTCCTTGCTGTTTTGCTGCTAAAACCCGTCCTGGGTTAACTCTTAAAGGGATCCCTTTGTTTACCCGGGATCCCTATTGCTTTTTATTTTTGCTTTCACTTTCATTTTTGCTTTTTGTTCCACAATGTTATAAAAACTGCTGAATCATGAACAGTGCATGATTTGAACTTTCTTGTAAATAGTTTGCACCTTCTTAAAGGTGCTCCCTACTGGTTTTAGCCAAAGACACTTTGCGAAGATATTTGCCCTATTGGTTTGAGCCAAAGACACTTTGTGAAGATACCTTTCCTACCGGTTCTAGTTAAAGACACTTTGCGAAGATACCATACCAGAACCTTTGCATGGACTGGTAGGCTGAGAAAACGAGCTACCTCAGAAAGACTTGGTCCCCTCTTAAAGGGGATGTGAGAAACTGAACTTGAGAGAGATACTGTTGCAGAACAGTAATGCCATAATGATGCCTTGAAAAGAAATGTAACTGTTTTACATGCTAAGTTATATGTGTTGAATTTGTTGAAATGTGAAATCTAAATAATGTTTTGCAGAAAGAAAAGATGCAGAGAGCCCGTAGGGGTAGAGATAGAGGTCTGCATAGTTGAAAGTAAGCGAAGTAATAATGAAGGTGAGGATAGAAGGTAAACCCTGCGTCCCCATAGAAAGTTACTTTGTTACTAAGGACAGAGAGTGAACCCGTAGGGGTTAGAGAGTGAGTCCTTAAAGGAGCCGAGTAGAGCGGGCTCAGAGTTCTTTAAACGAAAGGAATGTTATGTCTATACTATGTATAGTAGCGAAAGGCAGTAGGCCCTGGATGAACAGGGCGGTCCTGTAAAAGAAAGGAGAGGCAGTAGGTCTGGTGCCATAGGGACAGGCGGTCCTGCAGGTTCAAAGTAGGAGAATGTGAAGTTACCTTACCCTGTAATGTGATTATAGGAAGGCCTTTGGTAAACTAAGAGTGTATGTTTCTTAAAGGCAATGTTAATTTATTGTTCCAGAATTTGCACTAAGTAGAATACTCGGTTGGGTAACAGGAGTTATGCATAGCCTGTAATTTATAATGTTGACCATGTTTGTAACGTTAAAAGTGTCCTCACCTCCCATAAAGGGAAGCCTGTTCAAGTATACTTATCGTTTTGCACTCAACAAAATTGTATGTCTTTTTGCTAATCTGTATTGTTGTTTTTCTTCCCAGTCCCGGAGTACTGTGTTTAACCAGGGGGGAGTGCAGCGCCCCAGAGTCCTGGTCGTTGCAGTGCTGTGGCTTCGCCGCTAAGGGGAGCCATGGTACGTTCGATGGCACCGAAGGAGTTCCTCCAATCAGGTATCACAGACACCAATATGTTTCACAGCTGGGCCTCCGGGGGGAGCTAAGGGTGCTATTCATTAGGCCACTCCCCACCATAGTGGGTAAACTGGGGGTCAGGCAGGAAGTTAGAAAAGAACGCTGACGGGATTGAACGGAGCAACACCCTGTGGCAGGGGGTGTTGTGAAGGGAGAGACTGTAGGGTCTCTGCCAGGGGTGGGATCCTGGCAGAGGCTTGGCATTGAAAGAACGTAACGGGTCCGCGCAGGCTCCTGGAAGCGGCGGGACTCAAGAAAGGACTAGAAGCGAGATAGATTGTGCTGAGTGAGAAACGAGATCAAGCAGAAGGAGAATACCAGCAGGGGTTGTGCTGAAAGAGGCAGCACCCTGCTGAGGCGCAATACCGGTGGCCGGAACGCCGAGGGAGTGGATTAGAATACAGCTTCAAGCCATACTCCAAACAGCGGCAGGACAGTCGGTCTCAGGCGGGCTGTCTACCACATATCACCTATGAAGTCTTGGGGGGCAATTGCGGGAGAGGGGCGACTCTAGGGTCCCGGAAGAACTCCAGGCCTACCTGACAAACGGGTGCCATTCCAACCTGAATACAGGGAAGGGGTGGATTACAGAGGAACATCAAATCGAGTTGTGAGGGAACTTAAGAAACAGACACAACCGTTGTGGGGTTACTTTCCGTGAGCACAGCAGGGAAGGACTACAACACATAGCGCTAGAAGGAAGGCACAGATTTCCACCTGAGAGGAGAACTCTGGAGGTGCCATTGGACCGGCCGGACTTGCGTAGCCTGGTGAACCGTGTTCTGGACTGAGGACTCAGAGATCTCCAGTAAAGAGGTAAAGAGACTGCAACCTGGTGTCCTCGTTATTTACCGCGACTTACACCCCACAACTGTACCGCTCCATCGCTACCATTACTACCACTTATTACACCGGACGTCCCCCACTGACGGACAGGGCCACGGACCGGGTCTAGCCACCGTGACAACCCCGAGACTGAGAATTAGAGGCCCGGCTCCGGGTATCCCCTCGGCCCTGCGGTGGTGTGGGGGCGCCGCAAATATCCTACAAAAGAAGGAATAGGGCACCAACCTTCCCAGGGCTGATCAGCCCCTGAACGGGAAACACATGCAAGATTGCAAAAAATGCCCATGAAGCAGAGACCCTATAGAGCAAATAGAGTATAGATTAGATTATTGGCAGGGGCAGGTCTCCCCGTGCACAGAGTGGACGGACCCAGGAACAAGGCCCACGCGTATCGCCTTCCAGAGAAGGCTTCATCAGGGGAAGTGTGGTGTACCTGTTAGCCTCTGCTTAAATAGACCACTGTGGGTGAACCTGATAGCAGGATGAATAACCAGCTGTACCTGAGCAGGAAGTGGAAGAGTACAAGCTTGAAAAAAAAAAAAAAAAGGAAAGTTATGTGTGCAAGCGGAAAAAAGGTTCCCTCTATACGTGCACGCATACATATACAGATGAGACGGCATGGGCGGGGCATGGGCGGGGCAGATTATTTGGCATAAAAGAAAGACAATGGGGATAGTAGCAAAGTGCCCAAGTATAATGCCGGTAGCACCGGAGCTTGATTTAAACATATATTGTGGGTAGGACATTTGTATTGATAATGCCAGGAGTGGCATGCATACAGTAACATACATACTACAGACAACCCCCGGGGTACATTCATACATCAGTCCTCAGGCATCCAAAAACACATGAAATGTCATAATAAACATGTATAAATAGTATAGCAAAAAATATATCTTTAATGAATTTAGCGCACCGAGGACAATACCATATTTATGCAGTACAATATTTACCAACAATTACCCCAAAAACTCCCCCGTCTTTTTTAGTGTGTGTCGGGTACCCAGATAAGGATCCAATTGAATAATGCACTTTTGCCGGAAACCCTGCCTATAAGAGATAGATTACTAAGCTATAATCCCAAGAATAGACACAAACCCTATAAAACAGGAAATCCCGAATGAGAAAGAATGGGAATAATTTATACCATCATATAAAGACCAAACGTGATACTGGTCCCACCTAGTTGACAAATAACATCCCATGAGCCAGACAAGGCGCTGTCCCTACCCCAGGGAGAAATCCCATGAGCCAAGATATCCAAAATCAGATACAACAAAAAGATGCATGAAAGTGTATACACAAAACACAATATCAAATTATTGTAAATAGTGGCCACTCAACCATTAGACTCCAGACACATGCCTGCAGCTAAACCTTATAAGGTAAAGCAGCCCTTTTAAACAGCAAGCTAAAAAAAAGGGGGGGGGGGTCCAAAACACCCAGTCTCAGGTGAACCGAAAGCTGGAACCCCAAGTCTTCAGTTATGGTTCAATGATAATAGAGGAGCCATCCAATTCCAAAGGAAACCCATGGGAGCCATTGAGGTGATGTTGGTAAAGATGAACTGACTTCATCCCAGAAATCCTGTAAAAAGGAGCTCCTCATTAAGACCTGCCAGAGCAACAAAACCAAGGTTAAAAATCCATCGGGATTCAGCACGTAATAGGCAAGGTTTATATGGACCACCACCCCTATTGGATAGCTGGATGTGTTCCAGCCCCACCACCCGCGTGTTCAGCGTGCGGCCTGCATGATGGGCCAGAAAATGGGCCGCTACAGGAGTAAGCGCCCTGCCCTTGGACAAGTCACTGGAGGCCAAATTAATGGTGGAGAAATGTTTTTGGACTCTCTGCAGCAATTCCTGCGAGGTTTGGCCTACATACACCAGCTGGCATGGACAAATGAGTGCATAGATCACGCAGGTGGTCTTACAATTGATATAGGACTGCAGTCTATACGTCTTCCCGTCCGTGGGATTAACAAAGACATCTCTAGTGGCCACCATATAGGCACAGATATCACACCCCCACAGGCAAAGGAGCCCCTAAGCCTGGTACCCCGATTAGTTCTAATGTGCAGCCTCCTATAGTGACTCCTGGTCAGGAGGTCCCTGAAGTTCGGAGCCCTCCTTGCCGTAAGTAAGGGTCGTTCCCCCACGACCGCAGAAGTGTTCAAATCTGTTGTAAGGTGTTATGATCCTAGTGGCTGAGGATCACAAAACGGACTAGCTAAGTTTATGAACATAGACACGAGCTCTAGGGAGGTGGTAACTGGACTGACCGCAAACCTGATCCTAACCAACACACTAAAGGTAGCCGGTGAACGTGCCTAAAATCCTGGACGTCTCGACGCAGCCTGAGAAACTATCTACTCCTGGAGGGAAAGTAAGACCTCACTTGCCTCAAGAGAAATCACCCCAAAGATATAGGAAGCCCCCAACAAATAATAACGGTGAGGTAAGGGGAAAACACAAACGTAGAAATGAAAACAGATACAGCAAATGAGGCCCGCTAATACTAGATAGCAGAAGACAGATAGGGAACTGTGCGGTCAGTAAAAAACCCTATGCAAAATATCCACGCTGAGAATACAAGAACCCCCACACCAACTAACGGTGTGAGGGGAGAAACTCAGCCCCCTAGAGCTACCAGCAAGCAAGGAAATCACATATTAGCAAGCTGGACAAGAAACAAAAATAAACCAAGAAACATATGACCACTGATGGTCAAAAAATGAACCAAGCAAAAACTTAGCTTCTCTTGAAGAGACTGATAACGAAGGACTGCAGGAGAGCTCCAAAATAGCACTGAAGACATTGACAGCAGGCAACAACTGAGAGTCCAGGTGAACTAAATAGGAAACCAGCTAACAGATAACGAGACAGCTGATCAAGCCACAGACCTGCAGAATGACACAAAGAGCCACCAGAGGGAGCCCAAAGACAGCACTCACACAGTACCAGTTGTGACCACAAGAGGGAGCCCAAAAACAGAGTTCACAACAGTACCCCCCCTTGAGGAGGGGTCACCGAACCCTCATCAAAACCCCCAGGGCGATCAGGATGAGCCACATGGAAGGCATGAACCAAATCGGCCGCATGAACATCAGAGGCGACAACCCAGGAATTATCCTCCTGACCATAGCCCTTCCACTTAACCAAATACTGAAGCCTCCGTCTAGAAATACGAGAATCCAAGATCTTCTCCACCACGTACTCCAATTCGCCCTCAACCAGCACCGGGGCAAGGGGTTCAACAGAAGGAACCACAGGCACCACATACCTCCGCAACAAAGACCTATGGAACACGTTATGAATGGCAAACGACGCTGGGAGGTCCAAACGAAATGACACCGGGTTAAGGATTTCCAAAATCTTATAAGGACCGATGAAGCGAGGCTTGAATTTAGGAGAGGAAACCTTCATAGGAACATACCGAGAAGACAGCCATACCAAATCCCCAACAAGAAGTCGGGGACCCACACCGTGACGGCGGTTGGCAAAGCGCTGAGCCTTCTCCTGTGACAACTTCAAATTGTCCACCACATGGTTCCAAATCTGTTGCAACCTATCCACCACAGAATCCACCCCAGGACAGTCAGAAGGCTCAACCTGACCCGAGGAAAAACGAGGATGAAAACCAGAATTGCAGAAAAAAGGCCAAACCAAAGTAGCAGAACTAGCCCGATTATTAAGGGCAAACTCGGCCAATGGCAAAAAAGTCACCCAATCATCCTGATCAGCAGAAACAAAACATCTTAAATAAGTTTCCAAGGTCTGATTAGTTCGCTCGGTTTGGCCATTCGTCTGAGGATGGGAGGCCGACGAAAAAGACAAATCAATGCCCATCTTAGCACAAAAGATCCGCCAAAATCTGGACACAAACTGGGATCCTCTGTCAGACACAATATTTTCAGGGATGCCGTGCAAGCGAACCACATTCTGAAAAAATAGAGGAACCAAATCGGAGGAGGAAGGCAACTTAGGCAAGGGCACCAAATGGACCATTTTGGAAAAACGATCACACACCACCCAGATGACAGACATTCTCTGAGAGACTGGAAGATCCGAAATAAAATCCATGGAAATGTGCGTCCAAGGCCTCTTCGGGACAGGCAAAGGCAAAAGCAAACCGCTGGCACGAGGACAGCAAGGCTTAGCCCGAGCACAAATCCCACAAGACTGCACAAAGGAACGCAGATCCCGCGACAAGGAAGGCCACCAGAAGTACCTAGCCACCAAATCTCTGGTACCAAAAATCCCAGGATGGCCTGCCAACACCGAAGAATGAACCTCGGAAATAACTCTGCTGGTCCATCTATCTGGGACAAACAGTCTCTCTGGTGGGCAACGGTCAGGTCTATCCGCCTGAAATTTCTGCAGCACTCGTCGCAAATCTGGGGAAATGGCAGACAAAATCACTCCCTCTCTGAGGATACCAGCCGGCTCTGAAACTCCCGGAGAGTCAGGCACAAAACTCCTAGAAAGAGCATCAGCCTTCACGTTCTTCGAACCAGGCAGGTACGAGACCACAAAATCGAAACGGGAGAAAAACAACGACCAACGAGCCTGTCTAGGATTCAGCCGCTTGGCAGACTCGAGATAAATCAGATTTTTGTGATCAGTTAAGACCACTACACGATGCTTAGCTCCCTCGAGCCAATGTCGCCACTCCTCAAATGCCCACTTCATAGCCAACAACTTCCAATTACCAACATCATAATTCCGCTCGGCAGGTGAAAACTTTCTTGAAAAGAAAGCACAAGGCTTCATCACAGAGCAATCAGAGCTTCTCTGCGACAAAACAGCCCCTGCTCCAATCTCAGAAGCATCAACCTCGACCTGAAAAGGAAGAGAGACATCAGGCTGACACAAAACTGGAGCCAAAGAAAACCGGCGCTTCAGCTCCCGAAAGGCTTCCACGGCCGCAGGAGACCAATTAGTCACATCAGAACCCTTCTTGGTCAAATCCGTCAAGGGTTTAACCACGCCAGAAAAATTAGCAATGAAGCGACGGTAAAAATTAGCAAAACCCAAGAACTTCTGAAGACTCTTAACAGATGTAGGCTGAGTCCGGTCATGAATAGCCTGGACCTTGACTGGGTCCATCTCAATAGTAGGAGGAGAAAAAATAAAACCCAAAAAGGAAACCTTCTGTACTCCGAAGAGACATTTTGAGCCCTTCACAAATAAGGCATTAGCACGCAGGACCTGAAATACCATCCTGACCTGCTTCACATGGGACTCCCAGTCCTCAGAAAAGACCAAAATGTCATCCAGATACACAATCATAAATTTATCCAGATATTCTCGGAAGATGTCATGCATGAAGGACTGGAACACAGAAGGAGCATTAGAGAGTCCAAAAGGCATCACCAAGTACTCAAAATGGCCTTCGGGCGTATTAAATGCTGTTTTCCATTCATCCCCCTGCTTAATGCGCACAAGGTTATACGCACCACGAAGATCTATCTTGGTGAACCAACTGGACCCCTTAATCCGAGCAAACAGATCAGACAACAATGGCAAAGGATACTGAAATTTGACCGTGATTTTATTTAGAAGACGATAATCTATACAAGGTCTCAGAGATCCATCCTTCTTGGCCACAAAAAAGAATCCTGCACCAAGAGGGGAGGAGGACGGGCGAATATGTCCCTTCTCTAAAGACTCCTTTATATAGCTCCGCATTGCGGCATGTTCTGGTACAGACAAATTAAAAAGTCGTCCCTTAGGGAACTTACTACCAGGAATCAAATTTATAGCACAATCACAATCCCTGTGAGGAGGCAGGGCACCGGATCTGGGCTCATCAAATACATCCTGGTAGTCCGACAAAAACTCAGGGACCTCAGAAGGAGTGGAAGAAGCAATTGATACCAAAGGAGCATCGCCATGAATCCCCTGGCAACCCCAACTTGACACAGACATAGCTTTCCAATCCAGAACTGGATTATGGGCCTGCAGCCATGGCAGACCCAACACGACAACATCATGCAAATTATGCAGCACAAGAAAGCGAATCACCTCCTGATGCACAGGAGTCATGCACATGGTCACTTGAGTCCAATATTGAGGCTTATTCTCAGCCAATGGTGTAGCATCAATTCCCCTCAGTGGAATAGGGAATTCCAAAGGCTCCAGGACAAAACCACAGCGCCTGGCAAACGACAAATCCATCAGATTCAGGGCAGCACCTGAATCCACAAAAGCCATAACCGAGTAGGATGACAAAGAACAAATTAAAGTAACAGACAAAATGAATTTAGGCTGTATAGTACCAATGGTGACAGGTTTAGCGATTTTTTTAACGCGCTTAGAGCATGTTGAGATAACATGAGTTGAATCACCACAGTAAAAGCACAACCCATTTTGACGTCTATGATTTTGCCGCTCAATTCTGGTCAGAACTCGGTCGCATTGCATAGACTCATGTCTCTGTTCAGAAAACACCGCCAGATGGTGCGCAGATTTGCGCTCCCGCAAACGCCGATCAGTCTGAATGGCCAAAGCCATTGAGTCATTCAGACTTGCAGGCGTGGGGAACCCCACCATAACATTCTTAATGGCTTCAGAAAGACCTTCTCTGAAATTTGCAGCCAGGGCGCACTCAATCCATTGAGTAAGCACCGACCATTTCCGAAATTTTTGACAATACACCTCAGCTTCATCCTGGCCCTGAGAAAGAGCCAGCAAGGCCTTTTCTGCCTGGTTCTCAAGATTAGGTTCCTCATAAAGCAGTCCAAGCACCAGAAAAAACGCATCCACATTCAGCAATGCAGGATCTCCTGGCCCCAGAGAGAAAGCCCAATCTTGAGGGTCGCCACGTAACAAGGAGATAACAATTTTAACTTGCTGAGCGGAATCACCAGAGGAACGAGGTCTCAAAGATAGAAATAATTTACAATTATTCTTAAAATTCAGAAACCTAGATCTATCTCCAGAAAACAACTCAGGAATAGGTATTTTGGGCTCTGACATAGGGCTATGAACAACAAAATCCTGAATGCTTTGCACCCTTGCAGCAAGATGATCCACACTAGAAGTCAGACTCTGAATATCCATGTCTGCAGCTGAACACAAAACCACCCAGAGATTAAGGGGATGAGAGAAGCTGGACAGACTGCAGCAAAGATAGAGAGGGAGAAAAAAAAAATTGTACTCAGGGCTTCTCTTATCCCACTTCTGCGATGCATTAAACACTTTTCGGCCTGCTGTACTGTTATGATCCTAGTGGCTGAGGATCACAAAACAGACTAGCTAAGTTTATGAACATAGACACGAGCTCTAGGGAGGTGGTAACTGGACTGACCACAAACCTGATCCTAACCAACACACTAAAGGTAGCCGGTGAACGTGCCTAAAATCCTGGACGTCTCGACGCAGCCTGAGAAACTATCTACTCCTGGAGGGAAAGTAAGACCTACTTGCCTCAAGAGAAATCACCCCAAAGATATAGGAAGCCCCCCAAAAATAATAATGGTGAGGTAAGGGGAAAACACAAACGTAGAAATGAAAACAGATACAGCAAATGAGGCCCGCTAATACTAGATAGCAGAAGACAGATAGGGAACTGTGTGGTCAGTAAAAAACCCTATGCAAAATATCCACGCTGAGAATACAAGAACCCCCACACCAACTAACGGTGTGAGGGGAGAAACTCAGCCCCCTAGAGCTACCAGCAAGCAAGGAAATCACATATTAGCAAGCTGGACAAGAAACAAAAATAAACCAAGAAACATATGACCACTGATGGTCAAAACATGAACCAAGCAAAAGTTAGCTTCTCTTGAAGAGACTGATAACGAAGGACTGCAGGAGAGCTCCAAAATAGCACTGAAGACATTGACAGCAGGCAACAACTGAGAGTCCAGGTGAACTAAATAGGAAACCAGCTAACAGATAACGAGACAGCTGATCAAGCCTCAGACCTGCAGAATGACACAAAGAGCCACCAGAGGGAGCCCAAAGACAGCACTCACACAGTACCAGTTGTGACCACAAGAGGGAGCCCAAAAACAGAGTTCACAACAGTAAGGATCCCCCAGTGTCTTTGCAAAATGGCCCGAATGTTCCCCCAGTTATCATTAAAACTAGTGATGAATCTGGGTTTATCATCACGTACCTTAACACGGGTGTCCATGAGTGATTCCTGTGTATGGATCCGTGCCTGCTGGAAGGCCATGGAGATACTAATGTGTGGGTAATGTCTTTCCTTAAAGCGATCCGTTAGATTCCGTGCCTCGGTCCGAAAATCCGCATCTGTGGTGCAGTTTCTTCGCACCCTCAGGAATTGACCAGTTGGAACACCATTCCTAGTATGTAATGGGTGGAAGCTCCTGTAATCCAACAGGCTATTGGTAGCAGTTGGCTTCCGAAACAATTTTGTGGAAATGGAGCCATTATCCAACAATACTTGCAGATCCAAAAAGTTCTCTATAGAAGATGACATGGAGTAAGTAAGCAAAATGTTGTACGTGTTGACATTTAGAGATTCAATTACCTACAGCAATCCTCCGTAGTCCCTGTCCAGATGAAGAACACGTCATCTATATATCTCGACCAATGGCAGACGCTATTTTTGAAGGCCAATGATGGATAAACCCCCATAGCCTCTCACCATCCTAAAAAAAGATTTGCAAGGGCCGGGGCACATCTGGCCCCCATAGCCACCCCAGAGGTCTGCAAGTAGTATCTTCGGTCAAACAAGAAAAAATTATGCCTGAGGATGAAATCCAGCAGATCAACCACCAGGGAATCATGCATCCTGTCGGAGTGTTCTACCATATCCAAAAAATACAACACCGCGGTAATGCCATCCTCATGGCTGATGTTTGAGTACAGTGACTCAACATCGCAGGTCACTAGTAGGGCCTCCTATGGTAATGTAAGGCCCCGGAAAATCCTGATAAAATGTGAGGAATCCCTCACAAAAGAGGGCAGATTTTTGACGAGAGGCTGCAAAAAATAATCAACGTATATGCAAGCCTGTTGTGAATTAGACTTTTTGGCTCCCTCTTGTGGTCACTAGTGGTATGACTCTGGGATTGTCTTTTTTCTGTTTGGCACTCACCTGGGTCGTTAGTCCAGGGGTGTCGCTATATTAACTTCCTGGATCCTTAGTCCAGTGCCTGGCATCGTTGTAATCAGATCCTTCTGTTGCTCCTGTCTGCTGGTCCTGGCTCTTGCAAAATTAAGCTAAGTCTTGCTTCTTTGTTTTTTGAGTTACTTGCTTTGCTACTATTTTTGTCCAGCTTGTACTAAATGTGATTTCTGACCTTGCTGGAAGCTCTAGGGGGCTGGTGTTCTCCCCCCGGCCGTTAGACGGTTCGGGGGTTCTTGAATATCCAGCGTGGATATTTTAATAGGGTTTTTGCTGACCATATAAGTTATCTTACTATATTCTGCTATTAGCTAGTGGGCCTCTCTTTGCTAAATACCTAGCTCATTCTTATGTTTGTCTTTTCCTCTTACCTCACCGTTATTATTTGTTGGGGGCTTGTATCCAACTTTTGGGGTCTTTTCTCTGGAGGCAAGAAAGGTCTTTCTTTTTCCCTTCTAGGGTTAGTTAGTTCTCCGGCTGGCGCGAGACGTCTAGAACCAACGTAGGCACGTTCCCCGGCTACTTCTATTTGTGGTGCTAGGATTAGATATATGGTCAGCCCAGTTACCACTGCCCTATGAGCTGGTTTTTTGTGTTTGCAGACTTGGTATTGATTCCTGAGACCCTCTGCCATTGGGGTCATAACAGTATGCTAGGCCAACATTGAATGTTTAATGCATTGCAGAAGTGGGATATAAGAAAGGAAATTCTGAATTTTTTTTTTTTTTTCCCTCTCTTCCTCCCCTTTATTTCTGAGTGGCTTGAGCTTGCTGCAGACATGAATGTCCAGACCTTGATTACAAGTGTGGACCAGCTTGCTGCTCGTGTGCAAAGCATACAAGATTTTGTTACCAGTAGTCCTATGTCTGAACCTAAAATACCTATTCCTGAACTGTTTTCTGGAGACCGATTTAAGTTTAGGAATTTCAGGGATAATTGTAAATTGTTTCTATCTCTGAGACCCCGTTCATCTGGAGACTCAGTTCAGCAAGTTAAAATTGTTATCTCTTTTTTACGGGGCGACCCTCAGGATTGGGCTTTTTCGCTAGCGCCAGGAGATCCGGCATTGGCAAATATTGATGCGTTTTTTTTGGCGCTCGGATTGCTTTACGAGGAACCCAATCTTGAGGTTCAGGCAGAAAAAGCCTTGCTGGCTATTTCTCAGGGCCAGGATGAAGCTGAAGTGTATTGCCAAAAATTTCGGAAATGGTCCGTGCTTACTCAGTGGAATGAGTGTGCTCTGGCCGCAAACTTCAGAAATGGCCTTTCTGAAGCCATTAAGAATGTGATGGTGGGTTTCTCCATTCCTACAAGTCTGAATGATTCCATGGCGCTGGCTATTCAAATTGACCGGCGTTTGCGGGAGCGCAAAACCGCTAATCCTCTGGTGGTGTTGTCTAAACAAACACCTGATTTGATGCAATGTGATAAAATTCAGACCAGAAATGAGCGGAAAAATCATAGACGTCAGAATGGGTTGTGTTTTTACTGTGGTGATTCTACACATGTTATATCAGCATGCTCTAAACGCCTAACAAGGGTTGTTAGTCCTGTCGCCATTGGTAATTTGCAACCTAAATTTATTTTGTCTGTGACTTTAATTTGCTCATTGTCCTCTTACCCTGTTATGGCGTTTGTGGATTCAGGTGCTGCCCTGAGTCTTATGGATCTGTCATTTGCCAAGCGCTGTGGTTTTGTTCTTGAGCCATTGGTTAATCCTATCCCTCTGAGGGGTATTGATGCTATGCCATTGGCGGAAAATAAACCGCAGTTTTGGACACAGGTAACCATGTGCATGACTCCTGAACATCGGGAGGTGATTCGTTTTCTTGTTCTGCATAAAATGCATGATTTGGTCGTTTTGGGTTTGCCATGGTTACAGACTCATAATCCAGTCTTGGACTGGAAGGCAATGTCTGTGTCAAGTTGGGGCTGTCAGGGTATTCATGGTGATTCCCCGCCGGTGTCTATTGCTTCCTCTACTCCTTCGGAAGTTCCTGAGTATTTGTCTGATTATCAGGATGTGTTCAGCGAGTCCAGGTCCAGTGTTCTGCCTCCTCATAGGGACTGTGACTGTGCCATAGATTTGATTCCAGGTAGCAAATTTCCTAAGGGAAGACTATTTAATCTGTCTGTACCTGAGCATACCGCAATGCGTTCGTATATCAAGGAATCTCTGGAGAAGGGGCATATCCGTCCTTCCTCTTCCCCTCTTGGTGCGGGATTCTTTTTTGTGGCCAAGAAGGACGGATCTTTGAGACCTTGTATTGACTATCGGCTTTTGAATAAAATCACTGTTAAATTTCAGTATCCTTTGCCTCTGTTGTCAGACTTGTTTGCCCGAATTAAAGGTGCCAAGTGGTTCACCAAGATAGATCTTCGTGGTGCGTACAACCTTGTGCGCATTAAGCGAGGAGATGAATGGAAAACCGCATTTAATACGCCCGAAGGTCATTTTGAGTACTTGGTGATGCCTTTTGGGCTCTCTAATGCTCCTTCAGTGTTTCAGTCCTTTATGCATGATATTTTCCGGAAGTATCTGGATAAATTTATGATCGTTTATCTGGATGATATTCTGGTTTTTTCTGATGACTGGGACTCGCATGTAGAGCAGGTCAGGATGGTGTTTCAGGTTTTGCGTGAGAATGCTTTATTTGTTAAGGGCTCAAAGTGTCTCTTTGGAGTACAGAAGGTTCCCTTTTTGGGGTTTATTTTTTCCCCTTCTGCGGTGGAGATGGACCCAGTCAAGGTCCGTGCTATTCATGATTGGACTCAACCCACGTCAGTTAAGAGTCTTCAGAAGTTCTTGGGTTTTGCTAACTTCTACCGTCGTTTTATTGCTAATTTTTCTAGCATTGCTAAACCTTTGACGGATATGACCAAGAAAGGTTCTGATGTTGCTAACTGGGCTCCTGCAGCCGTGGAGGCTTTCCAGGAGTTGAAGCGCCGGTTTACTTCGGCGCCTATTTTGTGCCAGCCTGATGTCTCACTTCCCTTTCAGGTTGAAGTGGATGCTTCTGAGATTGGGGCAGGGGCCGTTTTGTCGCAGAGAGGCCCTGGTTGCTCTGTGATGAGACCTTGTGCCTTTTTCTCGAGGAAGTTTTCGCCTGCTGAGCGGAATTATGATGTTGGCAATCGGGAGTTGTTGGCCATGAAGTGGGCATTTGAGGAGTGGCGTAATTGGCTCGAGGGTGCTAAGCATCGTGTGGTGGTCTTGACTGATCACAAAAATTTGATGTATCTCGAGTCTGCTAAACGCCTGAATCCTAGACAGGCCCGCTGGTCATTGTTTTTCTCCCGTTTTGACTTTGTGGTCTCGTATTTACCAGGTTCAAAGAATGTGAAGGCTGATGCTCTTTCAAGGAGCTTTGTGCCTGACTCTCCGGGAGTCGCAGAACCAGTTGGTATTCTTAAAGAGGGAGTTATCTTGTCAGCCATTTCTCCGGATTTGCGACGTGTGTTGCAGAGATTTCAGGCTGGTAGACCTGACTTTTGTCCACCTGACAGACTGTTTGTTCCTGATAAGTGGACCAGCAGAGTCATTTCCGAGGTTCATTCCTCGGTGTTGGCAGGGCATCCGGGAATTTTTGGCACCAGAGATCTGGTGGCTAGGTCCTTTTGGTGGCCTTCCTTGTCACGGGATGTGCGGTCGTTTGTGCAGTCCTGTGGGACTTGTGCTCGAGCTAAGCCTTGCTGTTCGCGTGCCAGCGGGTTGCTCTTGCCCTTGCCTGTCCCGAAGAGGCCTTGGACACACATTTCAATGGATTTCATTTCAGATCTCCCGGTGTCTCAGGGCATGTCTGTCATCTGGGTGGTATGTGATCGTTTTTCTAAGATGGTCCATTTGGTACCTTTGCCTAAGCTGCCTTCCTCTTCCGATCTGGTGCCTGTGTTCTTTCAGAATGTGGTTCGTTTACACGGCATTCCTGAGAATATTGTGTCTGACAGAGGATCCCAGTTTGTTTCCAGGTTCTGGCGATCCTTTTGTGCTAGGATGGGCATTGAGTTGTCGTTTTCGTCTGCCTTTCATCCTCAGACTAATGGACAAACGGAGCGAACTAATCAGACTCTGGAGGCTTATTTGAGGTGTTTTGTTTCTGCGGATCAGGATGATTGGGTGACCTTCTTGCCGTTGGCTGAGTTTGCCCTTAATAATCGGGCTAGTTCCGCTACATTGGTTTCGCCATTTTTCTGCAACTCTGGTTTCCATCCTCGTTTTTCCTCGGGACATGTGGAGCCTTCTGACTGTCCTGGGGTAGATTCTGTGGTGGATAGGTTGCAGCAGATCTGGAATCATGTGGTGGACAACTTAAAGTTGTCACAAGAGAAGGCTCAGCGTTTTGCCAACCGCCGCCGCGGTGTGGGTCCCCGACTTCGTGTTGGGGATTTGGTATGGCTGTCTTCTCGATTTGTTCCTATGAAGGTCTCCTCTCCTAAATTTAAGCCTCGCTTCATCGGTCCTTACAAGATATTGGAAATCCTTAATCCTGTGTCCTTTCGCTTGGATCTTCCTGTGTCGTTTGCCATTCACAACGTGTTCCATAGGTCTTTGTTGCGGCGGTACGTTGTACCTGTGGTTCCTTCTGTTGAGCCTCCTGCTCCAGTGTTGGTTGAGGGCGAGTTGGAGTACGTGGTGGAGAAGATCTTGGATTCTCATCTCTCCAGGCGGAGGCTTCAGTATCTGGTCAAGTGGAAGGGCTATGGTCAGGAGGATAATTCCTGGGTGGTTGCCTCTGATGTGCATGCGGCCGATTTAGTTCGTGCCTTTCACGCTGCTCATCCTGATCGCCTTGGTGGTCTTGGTGAGGGTTCGGTGACCCCACCTTAAGGGGGGGGTACTGTTGTGAATTAGACTTTTTGGCTCCCTCTTGTGGTCACTAGTGGTATGACTCTGGGATTGTCTTTTTTCTGTTTGGCACTCACCTGGGTCGTTAGTCCAGGGGTGTCGCTATATTAACTTCCTGGATCCTTAGTCCAGTGCCTGGCATCGTTGTAATCAGATCCTTCTGTTGCTCCTGTCTGCTGGTCCTGGCTCTTGCAAAATTAAGCTAAGTCTTGCTTCTTTGTTTTTTGAGTTACTTGCTTTGCTACTATTTTTGTCCAGCTTGTACTAAATGTGATTTCTGACCTTGCTGGAAGCTCTAGGGAGCTGGTGTTCTCCCCCCGGCCGTTAGACGGTTCGGGGGTTCTTGAATGTCCAGCGTGGATATTTTAATAGGGTTTTTGCTGACCATATAAGTTATCTTACTATATTCTGCTATTAGCTAGTGGGCCTCTCTTTGCTAAATACCTAGCTCATTCTTATGTTTGTCTTTTCCTCTTACCTCACCGTTATTATTTGTTGGGGGCTTGTATCCAACTTTTGGGGTCTTTTCTCTGGAGGCAAGAAAGGTCTTTCTTTTTCCCTTCTAGGGTTAGTTAGTTCTCCGGCTGGCGCGAGACGTCTAGAACCAACGTAGGCACGTTCCCCGGCTACTTCTATTTGTGGTGCTAGGATTAGATATATGGTCAGCCCAGTTACCACAGCCCTATGAGCTGGTTTTTTGTGTTTGCAGACTTGGTATTGATTCCTGAGACCCTCTGCCATTGGGGTCATAACACAAGCCTTCTCACAAAATTGTTTCGGAAGCCAACTGCTACCAACAGCCTGTTGGATTACAGGAGCTTCCACCCATTACATTCTAGGAATGGTGTTCCAACTGGTCAATTCCTGAGGGTGCGAAGAAACTGCACCACAGATGCGGATTTTCGGACCGAGGCACGGAATCTAACAGATCGCTTTAAGGAAAGACATTACCCACACGGGAGTATCTCCATGGCCTTCCAGCGGGCACAGATCCATACACAGGAATCACTCATGGACACCCGTGTTAAGGTACGTGATGATAAACCCAGATTCATCACTAGTTTTAATGATAACTGGGGGAACATTTGGGCCATTTTGCAAAGACACTGGGGGATACTTACAACAGATTTGAACACTTCTGCGGTCGTGGGGGAACGACCCTTACTTACGGCCAGGAGGGCTCCGAACTTCAGGGACCTCCTGACCAGGAGTCACTATAGGAGGCTGCACATTAGAACTAATCGGGGTACCAGGCTTAGGGGCTCCTTTGCCTGTGGGGGGTGTAATATCTGTGCCCATGTGGTGGCCACTAGAGATGTCTTCGTTAATCCCACGGACGGGAAGACGTAAAGGCTGCAGTCCTATATCAATTGTAAGACCAAGAGTAAAAAACACACCGGCTCTCCCAGAGGATTTAGAAAATGTACGTCGAAAGCTGCTGGTGCCTAGACAGCTACTGTGCTGGGTCTGTCATGTGTCAAAAGAGGAGAAAATAATTGGCAAATTAGGTCACCGCACTAACAGAATAAAAGAATATTCACTAAGTATGAACCTTAGGGTGCTGGTATATGCAGCGCCCCAGAGTCCTGGTCGTTGCAGTACTGTGGCTCCGCCGCTAAGGGGGGCTATGGTACGTCTGATGGCACTGAAGGAGTTCATCTGACCAGGTATCACATACACCAATACATTTCACAGTCGGGCCTCCAGGGGGAGCTAAGGGTGCTATTTATTAGGCCACTCCTCACCGTGTGGGTAAACTGGGGGTCAGGCAGGAAGTTAGACAGAAAGCTGACTGGGTTGGAACCAGGCAACACCTTGTGGCAGAGGGTGTTGTGGGGGAAGATTCGGTAGGGTCACTGTCAGGTTTGGGACCCTGACAGAGGCCTGGCTACAAGAAAGAACGTCACGGGACCGTGCCTGCTCAGCATAGCGACGGTGCCCTAAGAAAGGAACAGAAGCGAGATATATTGTGCTGAGTGAGAAACGAGATCAAAGCAAGAGGAGAAATACCAGTAGGAGTCGTGCTGTAAGACCGAGGCAACATCCTACTGAGGCGCACAACCGGCGGCCGGAACGCCGAGGAAGTATTTATATATCTAGCTCCAAGCAATACTTCAAACCAACGGCAGGACAGTCAGTCTCAGGCGGGCTGTCTCACATACATCACCTATGAAGACATGGGGGGCGCACTAGGAGAGGGGCGACTCTAGGGTCCCGGAAGAGCTCCGAGCCTACTCGTCATACGGGTGCCGTCCTAACCAGAACATCAGGGAGGGACGGAGGAGAAGAACATCATCCGAACGAGTTGTGAGGGAACATCAGAAACAGACACAACAGTTGTGGGGTACTATCCCGTAAGCACAGCAGGGGAGGACCACAACATATAGCGCTAGCGGGAAGGCACAGATTTCCACCTGCAAAGAGAACTCTGGAGGTGCCATTGGGCCGGCCGGACTTGCGTAGCCTGGTGAACCGTATTCCGGACTGAGGACCCAGAGATCTTCAGTAAAGCAACCTGGTGTCCTCGTTATTTACTGCACCGCACCACCACCACCTTCTACATCTATCAGATACTGTGCGCCCTTCGGCAGGGTCACGGACCGGGGCCTCGCCACCGTGACAACCCCAGAGCAGAGACTCAGAGGCCCGGTACCGGGTACCCCTCGGCCCTGCGGCAGTGGGGGCGCTACAACTTGGCGTCACGAACAGGATCTACTTAAGCCTGAAGAATCAGGTCATGTGTGCCTTGGAACTGTGATTTACTGTGCTTGGACTGTACTTTATTGCAAAGACTGTGCTGCGCCATTTACCGCCAAAATCCGCCGCCATTACAGCGCTGAGAAGAGCGCAGGAGAAGAAGAGGGGCGTGGAGTAGGCGTGGACAAGCTGGAGAGCGCGAACGGCAATGGCCGCCCAATCTAAATATTTTTGCACTGTGAGGACGTGTCCGTCAGCAGCAGAGATCCGCCTCCTGATCCTCAATGGAGGGCGGAGACCGAGAAAACGACACCGCCCACGAAGGAGAGAGCGGGAAAGAGACCAGGAAGCGACCCACATGGTGGACGCCATGGCCAGCAGCTCCGAACCCGAAAGTGGGGTTGAAGCGGAAGTCTCCCCCAACTACCCGGACGAGCGCAGCAGCCAGTTCCCCGCGGACAGCACCGAACTCCTGCAGGTCGAGATGGAGAGCTTGCTCGACCAGCTCCTTCAACTGAGTGTGAAGGCCCAGGCTCCGCACCAGGCGGCGCTTACACTGCTGCCGAGGCCCTCGCCGACAGTGCCAGAGGAACCCGCCGCGGAGGAGGAGCCTGCATCGGCTGGTGAGTCCGCCGACCCCGTCCCGCCGGCCGAAGGCTTGCTAGTGGGCCCCGTTGCGGCACCCCCTCTCCCTGGAACCCATAGACTTCAGCGCCTGTTGCCATGGGAGGATCCCACGGGCATGGAACACCGCTTAGAGGCCTCGCTTCGACCCACTGCCCTGCTGTGTGAAGTCCGCGCAGAGCGCACAGTGTGCCGCTGGGTGAACCCAGGATCTGACCTTATGGGGTTCCCCGGGGTGAAGACCCAAGAGGGGGAGATGGTACAGGCCCTAAGCTGGGAGGAATACCGGGTTCAGCTCGAGCAGCAGTGGGGGAAGCAACGGGAAGAATACCAGGCCGGGCTAGAGGCCCACCATCAAAAAGACTTGGCGGTCAAGGACCGGGCCCGCAAGGACCCCACTGCTCAGCAGGCCCCGCGCAGGCAGGGCACCGTCATTGACTTTAAGCTCCGTGGAGGCTGGGGCTTTATAAAAGAACCGGGTCTATATGCCGAAGTTTTTATCAACCGGCGGGATGTGGAGTCGCATCTTAGAGAGGGCCACCCAGGCCGGGATCTTTATCCAGGGGATGATGTCATTTACACCCGGCACCTTGGGGAGAAGGGGTGGTTTGCTCTGAACGTCCACAAGAGGCACAGCCCCGTGACCCCCTTGCCTAGGGTGTCAGAAAAGTTGTCCCCCGTGGCCAAGGTGCCCCCTTGTGGCCGGCCCACGATTACCACTGAGACCACCGTGGTCACCCCAACAGGCACAATTGTGAAGACCACGACTTGCCGCATTATGACCTCCACCGCTGTCGTGGCCACGCCGGCACCTCCTCAGGTGACCAGCGTGTCTACGGCCCAAGGACTGAAGACTGTGGGTACGCAGACCCCCAGATGGGACAACAGACCCCCTTATGCAGTACCGGGCGGCTCGCAATACCCAAAGGGGTTGCCTCCGCCGGTGCTGCCTCCTGAGTGGGTTGAGTAAGCAAGAATGCTTTAATAATTGTAAATAGTTCTTCTGACTGTTTGTTTCCTGTTATGTTGCTGCTAAACCCGTCCAGGGTTAACTCTTAAAGGGATCCCTTTGTTGACCCGGGATCCCTATTGTTTCTGTTGTTTGGTTTTGTTTTTCTACCTTTTCGTTCCATTATCAAGAACTGCTGGGATCATGAACAGTGCATGATACGAACTGCTTGTAAATAGTTTGCACCTTCTTAAAGGTGCTCCCTACTGGTTTTACTTAAAGAAAGACTCTTTGCGAAGATACCGCACCGGAGCCTTTGCTGAGTACGGACTGGTAGCTTGAGAAGATGTGCTACCTCATAGAGACTTGATCCCCTCTTAAAGGGGATGTTCACGTATTGCGCTGATGAACCGCATTGCCTTAAGACAGTTGGGTGGCAATAATGTCTTGAAAAGAGAAAGTAATAATGCTGATATGTAAGAGTTAAATGTAACTAACTAGTTAATTGTAAGAAAGGTTCAATAATGTTGAAAGAAAAATGAGAACAGAAAGTGAACCCGTATGGGGTTAATCAGTGAGTCCTCTTAGGAGTCATGTAGGGATGGCTCAGTGATTTCAAACTGAAAGTAAATGTTATGTTCTATACTGTGTATAGTAGTGGAAGGACAGTAGGCCCGGGCTGAAAAGGGCGGTACTGTAAAAGAAAGGAGAGGCAGTAGGTCTGGAGCCGTTAGGACAGGCGGTCCTGCAGAAATAAAGTAGGAGAATGTAGCACAGTTGCTTAAGCCTTATAACGTGTTATAAGAAGGTCTTTAGTGGATTTAGAGTGTACATCCTTAAAGGCAATGTTAAATTATTGTTCAACAATTTTGCACTTAGTAGAATACCCGTTTGGGTAAAGGAAAGTTAGTTATAGCATGTTGCTATAATATTTGACCATGTTTTGTAACGTTCAAGTGCCCTCACCTCCCATAAAGGGAAGCCTGTTCAAGTATGCTTATTGTTATTGCACTCACAAAAATTGTATGTCTTTTTGCTGACATGTATTGTTGTTTTCTTCCCAGGATAAAAATATCCCGTGTAACTACCATGTGAGGACAGACATTGCAATCCCCACATGGAAACGAACCCCTAAGGACAATGCCTCTGTTAAGTCTCGTCGTGGGTCTATTAAAGTGACTCCTGGTGATCAAATCCCTCAGATTTGGAGACCGTCTTGCTGTCATGAGAGGTCGCTCACTGGTAATTTCTGCTGTTTGTGAATCTATTCGTAGAATCTGCCAGTGTTTAGCTAAGATGTTACTGACCTGTGTCCAACTGCTGTTGAAGTCAGTAATGAATCTGGTTTGTGTCTCCTGACACTGTTGCCTGGGGGCCAGAAGAGATCTCTGATCCTGACTTCTTGCTCTTTGGTAGGCGGTAGATATAACACGTTTTGGATAACCTCTCTGCTGAAAGCGATCCGTTAAATCCCGAGCCTGGATAAAGAAATCAGAATCGCGAGTACAGTTACGCCTAACACGTAAAAATTGTCCTGTGGGGACACCCACCTTAGTATGCCAGGGGTGAAAGCTTGTAAATGCCAGTAACGAATTCGTTGCAGTTGGCTTGCGATATAGGCTCGTCGCCAAGCCATTCCCCTGAGGAAAGATCTTCAAATCCAAGAAGGTGATCTCACTAATAGAGAAGGAATATGTGAGGTAGATGTTATAAGGATTGGAATTAAGATGGTTAAAAAAACCCACACAATCCTCTTCAGTGCCCTTCCACAGGATGAAGACGTCATCTATGAAGCGGAACCAGACGTGTACGTGGGTCGCGAATGCAGGTGACGAGTAAACACAAATCTCCTCCCACCAGCCCAAGAAGATGTTCGCATAGGCTGGTGCACATTTCGCGCCCATCGCCACGCCTGATCGCTGGAGATAGTACACCCTGTCAAAGAGAAAGAAATTGTGATGGAGAATAAAAGTCAGCAGGTCAAGTAGAAAGGAGTCATGGCCTCTATCCATAGAACTGTTTTTATTTAAAAAGTATGCAACCGCCTCCGTCCCCTCTTTATGACCAATGTTGGAATAAAGCGACTCAACATCGCATGTCACTAGTAGATATTTTTCCGGAAGATCAATCTGTCCACAGATGTCAATGAAATGCGAGGAGTCGCGAATAAAAGAGGGAAGGGATGAGGCGATAGGTTGAAGAAAGAAGTCCAGATACTCACACGCCTTTTCACACATGCTGCCTATACTGGAGACGATAGGTCTACCAGGAGGTCTATTCCTATCCTTGTGGATTTTCGGCAGCATGTAGAAAGTAGCCGTAATCGGGTTAGCTACCCATAGATACTGTTTCTCCTGTTGGGTGATGATGGAAAACTGTAGAGCCATACAGAGAAGCTGTTCGTATTTAGAGAGAAAAAGAGATGTTGGGTCAGATGGGAGCCTTTGATAATATTGGGTATTATTAAGCTGCCTTTTGGCCTCAGCCTCATATAGTTGCACAGACCATAGCACCACATTACCCCCTTTGTCTGCCTCCTTGATGGTAAAGTCCCTATTTTCCCGTAGAGCTGATAAGGCTCGTTTTTCCTCCATGTTCAAATTGGGTGGGCCACTTACCCGAGTAGGCATAGAGAGGATGTCTCGCTTGACCACTTCAAAGAATATCTTTATGGCCGGTATCAAGGAAAAGGACGGTGTTTTAAGCGATTTGTTCTTGTAGGGAAACCTTCTTCTACTCAAACCAGATTCATTCTCCTCCAACAGTTCTAGCAGATCCTGGAAAGTGTGACGTTCATCCATAGGCATCGTTTGTAGGACATCGGGCCTCCTGTACATGACCTGAAAGGTAAGTCTCCTACAAAATAAATACAGGTCTTTAATAAGAGTAAATTTGTCTGCTGGATGTGTAGGGACAAAAGAGAGACCTCTCTGGAGGACTGATAGTTCAGTTGGTGTAAGGTTGTAGTCAGAAAGATTGATTACCTGTAGTGCCATGGACCCAGGGTCCTGCGTCAAGGTTCCTTGATAGGAAGCCCCCGAATCCTCTACTTCCGCCTGGTTGGATAATTGTGTCGGCGGGGAGATGTATGGCCCCTGTGCCGTGTCAACCTTCTCCTTGCGTTGTTTACGCTTCCGCCCTCGTCGGGTCCGTGATCCACCTCGCTCCCGGTGGACGACAAAAAATCACTAGAATAACCTTCTCCATGCGAAGAGGCAGTAGCCAAGGGTGGAACATAATCCCTGGGAGCCCTAGGGCGACGGGCATTGCCCACATGTCTCCATTTATAGGCCATCTTTTGCTCAAAATCAAATTTGTCACGTTGGAATTTCTTACATTTACGTTGAGTCACCTCAATCTCATATTTATCTATCGTGTCCTTAAGTTTATTTTTGAAAGTCAAGACTTGCCCTTCATCAAAGGTGGCCAATTTTATTTCTAATTCTTTGATACTATTTTTTGTAGACGTAAATAATGCCCTATCATGGTCCAATAGTAAATTCATCAAGATAGTCGAGCAACGGGTAAGGCCCTGTTCCCATAAATTTTGAAAGGCATCAGACGGTTCCCAAGCCGGAAAAATAGATACACGGAGACCCCTAGGTACATAGCCCGATCTAATATATTCATCCAGACTCCTAATATTCCACCATAATCTAACACAAGTTTTATGGGCTCTCGTTAAATCTGAACACAATGTAGAAAAGCCATTGTCCATCGGAGCTATAGAAGCCACAGTAGCTGCAAACATGCTAGTAGATTTAGCCATCAGAGCCGCCTCCCTAGCCTCCCAATCCATGGCGGCTATCAACAGAAAACACCCCGGAAAAAGTAAAAAGCAACAACGGCACCACCCAAATAGGTGTGTGCAACCCTGAAAGAAATACCCTGGGACACAGGGCTGAAAACTTGATAATGTAATGAGAAGCAGGGTGCACTCAAGCCGTATATAAGAATTAATTTGGGGCGTGCAGAGCCAAGTCCAATGCTATATAACTGGAACTGAAAAAGGAAAAGAATGGACTACAAAGCGGCTCGCACAACCATGTATATTATGAAAATACAAAAAATGTTTATTCAAAACACCACAACACGACAAATAAAAACATTAAAAACACACAGTATCTTGTATATATCACCCACATATAATTATATAGATCAAATAGGAGAAAAGACCCCAAGTAACTGTATCACAAATATCATGCCACGGACTCAATCAAACATCAGGTATAATAACTCAAAATGTCATGACGGCTAAATCAAAAGAGCCCCCATAAATACACTCATACATAGTAGCGAAAACACCCCTAAATTAGAGTCTGGGTAAATAGACGAACAATAATAAGGTATAAACCTATAGAGACCTAAAGGGTGATATAACGCCAAATAGTCAGTCTATGTAGCTGAATAGCAGAAGGAGCTGAGTCGTCACCCAAACCTCAATCAACCAAGAGGTCCTACATGAGAGTCCAAGTCAGATGTCCGGCATGTGGATACAGAAAGATCGGGTGATAAGCAGACACCCCACGCGTATCGCCGCCGCAGCGGCTTCGTCAGGGGAAGTGAGTGTAGTGGTGGTAAGAACTTACATATATACAGGTCAATCATCATCCGGAGTGCATACAGCTGAATCACCGCCATGCAAGGGAACCCTTTCCGATTTCACCTTGGACTATGGATGAATTGATGAAGAGTTTTTTGGGACAATATTTATGGATTATTTTTGTATTATTTTGGACTATCTTCAGTTGGATAACATGAGATGAATATGTATCGCTTACGTCTAATTGCACTGTGGATATGACGGTAGACATGGCTGCATGTGAGATATGCCTGGCTTATTTAACTATTCATATACATATATATATTATAGATGGATGTGGATTCATATCCTGACTGTACCGGGATATATTTATTTCCGGGGTTTATTCTATTACCTTAATTATTACATAGACTTTTTGACTGTTTTTCATATCCATAGGTTGCCATGTCTATACGTGCATATTTTATTTGATATGTATCCTCTATCTAACCTGACATTTGCCTTTAGGTGTCCCATTGACTTTATAGTCATACTGTCCCCTGGGACTTTGTTCCAGCCACCATTATATTTTCCACCTAGCCGTCATGGCCCCTTTATTATTTCTTATTTATTTTCTTTTTTTTCTCCCCTTTTCTTCCTTTCCGCTTCCATCTTCGCTCCGGCCGGTCCATCTCCCTGGTTCCGGGTATATTCTTTTTGACGCTTGCGCAATTCGACTCAATACTGAGTCGGCTTTGCGCAGACGCCGCTCATCTCCATGGAGACCCCTCACACTTCCGGCGCTTATTCTCCCTTCTATGCGGCCAGCGCGTACCTCTTCACTCCCGCCTCCTGCATGGCGGTGATTCAGCTGTATGCACTCCGGATGAAGATTGACCTGTATATATGTAAGTTCTTACCACCACTACACTCACTTCCCCTGACGAAGCCGCTGCGGCGGCGATACGCGTGGGGTGTCTGCTTATCACCCAATCTTTCTGTATCCACATGCCGGACATCTGACTTGGACTCTCATGTAAGACCTCATGGTTGATTGAGGTTTGGGTGACGACTCAGCTCCTTCTGCTATTCAGCTACATAGACTGACTATTTGGCGTTATATCACCCTTTAGGTCTCTATAGGTTTATACCTTATTATTGTTCGTCTATTTACCCAGACTCTAATTTAGGGGTGTTTTCGCTACTATGTATGAGTGTATTTATGGGGGCTCTTTTGATTTAGCCGTCATGACATTTTGAGTTATTATACCTGATGTTTGATTGAGTCCGTGGCATGATATTTGTGATACAGTTACTTGGGGTCTTTTCTCCTATTTGATCTATATAATTATATGTGGGTGATATATACAAGATACTGTGTGTTTTTAATGTTTTTATTTGTCGTGTTGTGGTGTTTTGAATAAACATTTTTTGTATTTTCATAATATACATGGTTGTGCGAGCCGCTTTGTAGTCCATTCTTTTCCTTTTTCAGTTCCAGTTATATAGCATTGGACTTGGCTCTGCACGCCCCAAATTAATTCTTATATACGGCTTGAGTGCACCCTGCTTCTCATTACATTATCAAGTTTTCAGCCCTGTGTCCCAGGGTATTTCTTTCAGGGTTGCACACACCTATTTGGGTGGTGCCGTTGTTGCTTTTTACTTTTTCCGGGGTGTTTTCTGTTGATAGCCGCCATGGATTGGGAGGCTAGGGAGGCGGCTCTGATGGCTAAATCTACTAGCATGTTTGCAGCTACTGTGGCTTCTATAGCTCCGATGGACAATGGCTTTTCTACATTGTGTTCAGATTTAACGAGAGCCCATAAAACTTGTGTTAGATTATGGTGGAATATTAGGAGTCTGGATGAATATATTAGATCGGGCTATGTACCTAGGGGTCTCCGTGTATCTATTTTTCCGGCTTGGGAACCGTCTGATGCCTTTCAAAATTTATGGGAACAGGGCCTTACCCGTTGCTCGACTATCTTGATGAATTTACTATTGGACCATGATAGGGCATTATTTACGTCTACAAAAAATAGTATCAAAGAATTAGAAATAAAATTGGCCACCTTTGATGAAGGGCAAGTCTTGACTTTCAAAAATAAACTTAAGGACACGATAGATAAATATGAGATTGAGGTGACTCAACGTAAATGTAAGAAATTCCAACGTGACAAATTTGATTTTGAGCAAAAGATGGCCTATAAATGGAGACATGTGGGCAATGCCCGTCGCCCTAGGGCTCCCAGGGATTATGTTCCACCCTTGGCTACTGCCTCTTCGCATGGAGAAGGTTATTCTAGTGATTTTTTGTCGTCCACCGGGAGCGAGGTGGATCACGGACCCGACGAGGGCGGAAGCGTAAACAACGCAAGGAGAAGGTTGACACGGCACAGGGGCCATACATCTCCCCGCCGACACAATTATCCAACCAGGCGGAAGTAGAGGATTCGGGGGCTTCCTATCAAGGAACCTTGACGCAGGACCCTGGGTCCATGGCACTACAGGTAATCAATCTTTCTGACTACAACCTTACACCAACTGAACTATCAGTCCTCCAGAGAGGTCTCTCTTTTGTCCCTACACATCCAGCAGACAAATTTACTCTTATTAAAGACCTGTATTTATTTTGTAGGAGACTTACCTTTCAGGTCATGTACAGGAGGCCCGATGTCCTACAAACAATGCCTATGGATGAACGTCGCACTTTCCAGGATCTGCTAGAACTGTTGGAGGAGAATGAATCTGGTTTGAGTAGAAGAAGGTTTCCCTACAAGAACAAATCGCTTAAAACACCGTCCTTTTCCTTGATACCGGCCATAAAGATATTCTTTGAAGTGGTCAAGCGAGACATCCTCTCTATGCCTACTCGGGTAAGTGGCCCACCCAATTTGAGCATGGAGGAAAAACGAGCCTTATCAGCTCTACGGGAAAATAGGGACTTTACCATCAAGGAGGCAGACAAAGGGGGTAATGTGGTGCTATGGTCTGTGCAACTATATGAGGCTGAGGCCAAAAGGCAGCTTAATAATACCCAATATTATCAAAGGCTCCCGTCTGACCCAACATCTCTTTTTCTCTCTAAATACGAACAGCTTCTCTGTAGGGCTCTACAGTTTTCCATCATCACCCAACAGGAGAAACAGTATCTATGGGTAGCTAACCCGATTACGGCTGCTTTCTACATGCTGCCGAAAATCCACAAGGATAGGAATAGACCTCCTGGTAGACCTATCGTCTCCAGTATAGGCAGCATGTGTGAAAAGGCGTGTGAGTATCTGGACTTCTTTCTTCAACCTATCGCCTCATTCCTTCCCTCTTTTATTCGCGACTCCTCGCATTTCATTGACATCTGTGGACAGATTTATCTTCCGGAAAAATATCTACTAGTGACATGCGATGTTGAGTCGCTTTATTCCAACATTGGTCATAAAGAGGGGACGGAGGCGGTTGCATACTTTTTAAATAAAAACAGTTCTATGGATAGAGGCCATGACTCCTTTCTACTTGACCTGCTGACTTTTATTCTCCATCACAATTTCTTTCTCTTTGACAGGGTGTACTATCTCCAGCGATCAGGCGTGGCGATGGGCGCGAAATGTGCACCAGCCTATGCGAACATCTTCTTGGGCTGGTGGGAGGAGATTTGTGTTTACTCGTCACCTGCATTCGCGACCCACGTACACGCCTGGTTCCGCTTCATAGATGACGTCTTCATCCTGTGGAAGGGCACTGAAGAGGATTGTGTGGGTTTTTTTAACCATCTTAATTCCAATCCTTATAACATCTACCTCACATATTCCTTCTCTATTAGTGAGATCACCTTCTTGGATTTGAAGATCTTTCCTCAGGGGAATGGCTTGGCGACGAGCCTATATCGCAAGCCAACTGCAACGAATTCGTTATTGGCATTTACAAGCTTTCACCCCTGGCATACTAAGGTGGGTGTCCCCACAGGACAATTTTTACGTGTTAGGCGTAACTGTACTCGCGATTCTGATTTCTTTATCCAGGCTCGGGATTTAACGGATCGCTTTCAGCAGAGAGGTTATCCAAAACGTGTTATATCTACCGCCTACCAAAGAGCAAGAAGTCAGGATCAGAGATCTCTTCTGGCCCCCAGGCAACGGTGTCAGGAGACACAAATCAGATTCATTACTGACTTCAACAGCAGTTGGACACAGGTCAGTAACATCTTAGCTAAACACTGGCAGATTCTACGAATAGATTCACAAACAGCAGAAATTACCAGTGAGCGACCTCTCATGACAGCAAGACGGGCTCCAAATCTGAGGGATTTGATCACCTCACCAGGAGTCACTTTAATAGACCCACGACGAGACTTAACAGAGGCATTGTCCTTAGGGGTTCGTTTCCATGTGGGGATTGCAATGTCTGTCCTCACATGGTAGTTACACGGGATATTTTTATCCATCCTACTCGTTTGAGTAGGCATCCCTTGAGGGCACACATTAAGTGCAAGTCTAGGGATGTCATCTATGCCCTTATCTATCCATGTAAAATGATATACGTTGGACAGACGTCGCAAGAACTCAGGAAACGGGTCCAGAAGCATATATCCATGATACATCTAGCGGCTTCGGACTCAAGGAAAGGAAGGGCCCTTACTCCAGTGTCTCTACATTTTTTGGAAGATCATAGCGGTTCCTCTGCGAATCTGCAGGTGGTTGGTCTACAAAAGATCACCCATAAAGAGAGGGGAGGGGACAAGCATAGGAATCTCTTACAAGTGGAATCTAGGTGGATTTTCCAATTACAAACTGTGGCCCCCCTTGGACTCAATGAGGAACTTCTCTTCACGGGATTCCTCGGCTGCTGATCTATGGTCCTCTCTTTATTATTATTATTATTCCTTGTCCTGGGCGATTATTATATGTGATTTATGTGTGACAATCTTTTCCTTAGGATGGTACAATTGGCCGAGATAGTCATCGTCATTTATTCCTTTACCATCTGGGAATTGGATAGACTGTCATTGGAATATGTCTCTGGACCCTGGAATGGGTGGAGGGACTGTGGACTATGTGACAAGCCATCTCCTTACCTCTGGACGGATCTAAAATTTCCACATCGGGACGCCATATATGTGGAATCGGGCTGGACACTCCGTGTATGTACATGACCTGTTTGGCCTGGATTAGGACCCTTTCCGATTTCACTTTGGACTATGGATGAATTGATGAAGAGTTTTTTGGGACAATATTTATGGATTATTTTTGTATTATTTTGGACTATCTTCAGTTGGATAACATGAGATGAATATGTATCGCTTACGTCTAATTGCACTGTGGATATGACGGTAGACATGGCTGCATGTGAGATATGCCTGGCTTATTTAACTATTCTTATACATATATATATTATAGATGGATGTGGATTCATATCCTGACTGTACCGGGATATATTTATTTCCGGGGTTTATTCTATTACCTTAATTATTACATAGACTTTTTGACTGTGTTTCATATCCATAGGTTGCCATGTCTATACGTGCATATTTTATTTGATATGTATCCTCTATCTAACCTGACATTTGCTTTTAGGTGTCCCATTGACTTTATAGTCATATTGTCCCCTGGGACTTTGTTCCAGCCACCATTATATTTTCCACCTAGCCGTCATGGCCCCTTTATTATTTCTTATTTATTTTCTTTTTTTTCTCCCCTTTTCTTCCTTTCCGCTTCCATCTTCGCTCCGGCCGGTCCATCTCCCTGGTTCCGGGTATATTCTTTTTGACGCTTGCGCAATTCGACTCAATACTGAGTCGGCTTTGCGCAGACGCCGCTCATCTCCATGGAGACCCCTCACACTTCCGGCGCTTATTCTCCCTTCTATGCGGCCAGCGCGTACCTCTTCACTCCCGCCTCCTGCATGGCGGTGATTCAGCTGTATGCACTCCGGATGATGATTGACCTGTATATATGTAAGTTCTTACCACCACTACACTCACTTCCCCTGACGAAGCCGCTGCGGCGGCGATACGCGTGGGGTGTCTGCTTATCACCCGATCTTTCTGTATCCACATGCCGGACATCTGACTTGGACTCTCATGTAAGACCTCATGGTTGATTGAGGTTTGGGTGACGACTCAGCTCCTTCTGCTATTCAGCTACATAGACTGACTATTTGGCGTTATATCACCCTTTAGGTCTCTATAGGTTTATACCTTATTATTGTTCGTCTATTTACCCAGACTCTAATTTAGGGGTGTTTTCGCTACTATGTATGAGTGTATTTATGGGGGCTCTTTTGATTTAGCCGTCATGACATTTTGAGTTATTATACCTGATGTTTGATTGAGTCCGTGGCATGATATTTGTGATACAGTTACTTGGGGTCTTTTCTCCTATTTGATCTATATAATTATATGTGGGTGATATATACAAGATACTGTGTGTTTTTAATGTTTTTATTTGTCGTGTTGTGGTGTTTTGAATAAACATTTTTTGTATTTTCATAATATACATGGTTGTGCGAGCCGCTTTGTAGTCCATTCTTTTCCTTTTTCAGTTCGAGTGAGAAACGAGATCAAAGCAAGAGGAGAAATACCAGTAGGAGTCGTGCTGTAAGACCGAGGCAACATCCTACTGAGGCGCACAACCGGCGGCCGGAACGCCGAGGAAGTATTTATATATCTAGCTCCAAGCAATACTTCAAACCAACGGCAGGACAGTCAGTCTCAGGCGGGCTGTCTCACATACATCACCTATGAAGACATGGGGGGCGCACTAGGAGAGGGGCGACTCTAGGGTCCCGGAAGAGCTCCGAGCCTACTCGTCATACGGGTGCCATCCTAACCAGAACATCAGGGAGGGACGGAGGAGAAGAACATCATCCGAACGAGTTGTGAGGGAACATCAGAAACAGACACAACAGTTGTGGGGTACTATCCCGTAAGCACAGCAGGGGAGGACCACAACACATAGCGCTAGCGGGAAGGCACAGATTTCCACCTGCAAAGAGAACTCTGGAGGTGCCATTGGGCCGGCCGGACTTGCGTAGCCTGGTGAACCGTATTCCGGACTGAGGACCAAGAGATCTTCAGTAAAGAGGTAAAGAGACTGCAACCTGGTGTCCTCGTTATTTACTGCACCGCACCACCACCACCTTCTACATCTATCAGATACTGTGCGCCCTTCGGCAGGGTCACGGACCGGGGCCTCGCCACCGTGACAACCCCAGAGCAGAGACTCAGAGGCCCGGTACCGGGTACCCCTCGGCCCTGCGGCAGTGGGGGTGCTACATATACATGCACTTGTAAAACAAACCTAGATGGATAAATTAATAACGCACTGGCTGGCGGCCACCTGTAGTAGTGACTGTCATGTCTCACGACTTGAGAAATCATTTAATATTTGCATTGCTTGTGTTCAATCCTTTTTTCTAGGCAGAAGTTTGCCTTTCTCTGTATTTTGTCCCAACTCTCTCCCTGTAGTCTTGTGATGTATGTTTGTTCTCGCCCTTATTCTCCATTTTGTCATCATTCCTCCATCTGTATGCATCTTACTGCATGTCCTCTGTTGAATATTCCTTTTTACCTGCTACTTTCATCATAATACAAGAATTTCAGTTAAAGCAACCCTCTTTTCCTGGAGTCTTCTTACATGAGATCGTGGCTGAGTTAAGCTGTCTGATTAATCGGTATGAACGTGAGTACAGGTGAATACGGAAGCGCCTAAAAGTAGAGGTCTATCCATGCACTACCACGTTCTACATATCCATGAGTCAGAATAGTAAAAAGGAATATCCTGCCTTCAGAGACAGTAACTCAAGGTCTGTGCTGAACTTCAGTAAAAAGGACATTTCCCAGATAGTTAGTAACCCAGTTTCTAGCCAGACACCAGCGTGCATAGAAGCACACACCGCAGATAAACAGTCAGAAGTATAACCCTCATCATCCACTCTTCCTGCCTGCAATCAAATCATGTCTGAAGCAAGGAATACAATGTCCCTACCAGACTTACAAACACAGGAAAGAGACCCAGTTCCCCATCCTCCAGCTAGTGAAAGAGGAAAACGTACAGTCAAACCTACATGGAAAGTCATGGAGAATTTAGAGACTGCAAAAGGTGTCGTGTATCGTGATGTGTCTTCACTGTGGGAGAAAGTGCTGAGTCACATAGACACTGTATCAAGGCCTGCTTCTCATGAGTTACCACTAGAGGGAGTCCTAGAACAATTATGCACAGCATACCATATGTATATGGAGAAGACTGACCAATACATTACTCTCCTGAAAAAACTGAATCTGCCAGAGACTTTAAACGAATTGCAAAGTTTCCAGCAGCTTAATTCTGAAAGGGACTGCACCGTACGTGACATTAAAACCAAGATAGAGGCTAAAATTGCACGGACCAGATGCATCAACACGCTCATCCAAATCGTCCAAGCACTCAAAACGCTCATCTAGGTCAAGTTCTTCAAAATATTCCACCCTCAGCGAGCAGCTTATAAGAGCACGTGCTAAGGCAGAAACGTCTAAGATACAAGCTGCCTTTGCGCAAAGGAGAGCAGAAATGGATGCAGCCTGTTATGGTCCCAATGGCAGGGGACCTCAGAGATTACCGCAAGGTCTGCAAAACATAAATACTAGCTCTTAGGGAAGTGGTAACTAGGCTGACCATATACCTGATCCTAGCGAAAACACTAACAGCAGCCGGGGAACGTGCCTACGTTGATCCTAGACGTCTCGCGCCAGCCGGAGAACTAACTAACCCTATCAGGGAAAATAAGACCTCTCTTGCCTCCAGAGAAAAGACCCCAAAGTAATACAAGCCCCCAACAAATAATAACGGTGAGGTAAGAAGAAAAGACAAACGTAAGAATGAACTAGATTTAGCAAAGAGAGGCCCACTGACTAATAGCAGAATATAGTAAGAAGACTTATATGGTCAACAAAAAACCCTGCAAAATATCCACGCTGAATATCCAAGAACCCCCAAACCGACTGACGGTGTGGGGGGAGAATATCAGCCCCCTAGAGCTTCCAGCGATATCAGGAATCACATTTTGTACAAGCTGGACAAAAAATAAGAACAATGCAAATGATCAAAAGTACGAAAGCAGGACTTAGCTTATCTTGCAAAGAACCAGGACCTGAAGACAGGAGCAAACAGAAGTGAACTGATTACAACGATGCCAGGCACTGGACTGAGAATCCAGGAAGTTTAAATAGCAACACCCATGGTCTAACGAAGCAGGTGAGAACCAACCTGGTAAAAGACAATCCAAGTGCCAAATCACTAGTGACCACAAGAGGGAGCCAAAAGGTATAGTGTTATGACCCCAATGGCGAGGGTCTCAGAGGTACGTGGAAGTCTGCAGAATACAAAAATCCAGCTCATAGGGCAGTGGTAACTGGGTTGACCATATATCTACTCCTAACGCCAACACTAGAAGTAGCCGGGGATCATTCCTACGTTGATTCTAGATGACACGCTCCAGCCGGAGAATCTAGCTACCCCTAGTAGAGGAAAACAAAAGACCTTTCTTGCCTCCAGAGAAGGGGACCCCAAAGCTGGATAGAAGCCCCCCACAAATAATAACGGTGAGGTAAGAGGAAATGACAAACACAGAAATGAACCAGGTTTAGCACAGAGAGGCCCGCTTACTGATAGCAGAATAAAGAAAGGTAACTTATATGGTCAACAAAAACCCTATCAAAATCCACACTGGAAATTCAAGAACCCCCGAACCGTCTAACGGTCCGGGGGGAGAACACCAGCCCCCTAGAGCTTCCAGCAAAGGTCAGGATATAGATTTGGAACAAGCTGGACAAAAATACAAAACCAAAACAAATAGCAAAAAGCAAAAGGCAGACTTAGCTGATATAACTGGAACCAGGATCAGTAGACAAGAGCACAGCAGACTAGCTCTGATAACTACGTTGCCAGGCATTGAACTGAAGGTCTAGGGAGCTTATATAGCAACACCCCTAACTAACGACCCAGGTGCGGATAAAAGGAATGACAGAAAAACCAGAGTCAAAAAACTAGTAACCACTAGAGGGAGCAAAAAGCAAATTCACAACAGTACCCCCCCCTAAGTGAGGGGTCACCGAACCCTCACCACGACCACCAGGGCGATCAGGATGAGCGGCATGAAAGGCACGAACTAAATCGGCCGCATGAACATCAGAGGCGACCACCCAGGAATTATCCTCCTGACCATAGCCCTTCCACTTGACCAGGTACTGAAGCCTCCGCATGGAGAGGCGAGAATCCAAGATCTTCTCCACCACGTACTCCAACTCGCCCTCAACCAACACCGGAGCAGGAGGCTCAGCAGAAGGAACTACAGGCACAATGTACCGCCGCAACAAGGACCTATGAAATACATTGTGAATAGCAAACGACACAGGAAGATCCAGACGAAAAGATACAGGATTAAGGATTTCCAATATCTTGTAAGGCCCAATAAAACGAGGTTTAAATTTGGGAGAGGAGACCTTCATAGGAACAAAGCGGGAAGAAAGCCATACCAAATCCCCAACGCGTAGTCGGGGACCCACACCGCGGCGGCGGTTGGCAAAGCGCTGAGCCCTCTCCTGTGACAACTTCAAGTTGTCCACCACATGATTCCAGATCCGCTGCAACCTATCTACCACAGAATCCACCCCAGGACAGTCAGAAGGCTCCACATGACCCGAAGAAAAGCGAGGATGGAAACCAGAGTTGCAGAAAAAAGGCGAAACCAAGGTGGCGGAACTAGCCCGATTATTAAGGGCAAACTCAGCCAACGGCAAGAATGTCACCCAATCGTCCTGATCAGCAGAGACAAAACACCTCAAATAAGCCTCCAAAGTCTGATTGGTTCGCTCCGTCTGTCCATTAGTCTGAGGATGGAAAGCAGACGAAAACGACAAATCAATGCCCATCCTACTACAAAAGGATCGCCAGAACCTAGAAACGAACTGGGATCCTCTGTCTGACACAATATTCTCAGGGATGCCGTGCAAACGAACCACGTTCTGGAAAAACACAGGAACCAGATCGGAAGAGGAAGGCAGCTTAGGCAAAGGAACCAAATGGACCATCTTGGAGAAGCGATCACATATCACCCAGATAACGGACATGCCCTGAGATAGCGGAAGATCAGAAATGAAATCCATGGAGATATGTGTCCAAGGTCTCTTCGGGACAGGCAAGGGCAAGAGCAAACCGCTGGCACGAGAACAGCAAGGCTTAGCTCGAGCACAAGTCCCACAGGACTGCACAAATGACCGCACATCCCTTGACAAGGAAGGCCACCAAAAGGACCTGGCCACCAGATCTCTGGTGCCAAAAATTCCCGGGTGACCTGCCAACACCGAGGAATGAACCTCGGAAATGACTCTGCTGGTCCATTTATCCGGGACAAACAGTCTGTCAGGTGGACAAGACTCAGGCCTATCAGCCTGAAATCTCTGCAACACACGTCGCAGATCCGGAAAAATAGCTGACAAGATAACTCCATCTTTAAGAATACCAACAGGATCAGCGACTCCAGGAGCATCAGGCACAAAGCTCCTAGAAAGAGCATCGGCCTTCACATTCTTTGAACCTGGTAAATACGAGACAACAAAATCAAAGCGGGAGAAAAACAATGACCAGCGGGCCTGTCTCGGATTAAGGCGTTTAGCAGACTCGAGATACATCAGATTTTTGTGATCAGTCAAGACCACCACACGATGCTTAGCACCCTCGAGCCAATGACGCCACTCCTCAAATGCCCATTTCATGGCCAACAACTCCCGATTGCCCACATCATAATTTCGCTCGGCAGGCGAAAACTTCCTGGAGAAAAAGGCACACGGTTTCATAACAGAGCAACCAGGGCCTCTCTGCGACAAAACGGCCCCTGCTCCAATCTCTGAAGCATCCACCTCAACCTGAAAGGGAAGTGAGACATCGGGCTGGCACAAAACAGGCGCCGAAGTAAACCGGCGCTTCAACTCCTGGAAAGCCTCCACGGCAGCAGGAGCCCAGTTAGCTACATCGGAGCCCTTCTTGGTCATATCCGTCAACGGTTTCACAATGCTAGAAAAATTAGCGATAAAACGACGGTAGAAGTTAGCGAAACCCAAGAACTTCTGAAGACTCTTAACCGACGAGGGCTGAGTCCAATCAAGAATAGCTCGGACCTTGACTGGGTCCATCTCCACAGCAGAAGGGGAAAAAATGAACCCCAAAAAGGGAACCTTCTGTACACCAAAGAGACACTTTGAGCCCTTGACAAACAAAGAATTTTCACGCAAAATTTTAAAGACCAACCTGACCTGCTCCACATGCGAATCCCAATCATCAGAAAAAACCAAAATATCATCCAGATAAACAATCAAAAATTTATCCAGATACTTCCGGAAAATGTCATGCATAAAGGACTGAAAAACTGAAGGCGCATTGGAGAGCCCAAAAGGCATCACCAAGTACTCAAAATGACCTTCGGGCGTATTGAATGCGGTTTTCCATTCATCACCTTGCTTAATGCGCACAAGGTTGTACGCACCACGAAGGTCTATCTTGGTGAACCACTTGGCACCTTTAATCCGGGCAAACAAGTCAGACAACAGCGGTAAAGGATACTGAAATTTGACAGTGATCTTATTTAAAAGCCGATAATCAATACAAGGTCTCAAAGATCCGTCCTTTTTTGCCACAAAAAAGAATCCCGCACCAAGGGGGGAAGAAGACGGACGAATATGTCCTTTCTCCAGAGACTCCTTGATATATGAACGCATAGCGGTATGTTCAGGTACCGACAGATTAAACAGTCTTCCCTTAGGAAACTTACTGCCTGGGATCAAATCTATAGCACAGTCACAGTCCCTATGAGGAGGCAGTGCACTGGACTCAGACTCACTGAAGACATCCTGATAATCAGACAAATACTCCGGAACTTCCGAAGGCGTAGAAGAAGCAATAGACACAGGCAGGGAATCCCCATGAATACCACGACAGCCCCAACTTGAGACTGACATAGCCTTCCAGTCCAGGACTGGATTATGGGTCTGTAACCATGGCAGCCCTAAAACAACCAAATCATGCATTTTATGTAAAACCAGGAAACGTATCACCTCGCGGTGTTCAGGAGTCATGCACATGATAACCTGTGTCCAATACTGCGGTTTATTTGCTGCCAATGGCGTAGCATCAATACCCCTAAGAGGAATAGGATTTTCTAATGGTTCAAGAGTAAAACCACAGTGCTTAGCAAATGACAGATCCATAAGACTCAGGGCAGCACCTGAATCTACAAACGCCATGACAGGATAAGACGACAGTGAGCAAATCAAAGTTACAGACAGAATAAATTTAGGTTGCAAATTACCAACGGTGACAGGACTAACAACCTTAGCTATACGTTTAGAGCATGCTGAGATAACATGTGTAGAATCACCACAGTAGTAGCACAAGCCATTCCGGCGTCTATGAATTTTCCGCTCATTTCTAGTCAGGATTCTATCACATTGCATTAAATCAGGTGTCTGTTCAGACAACACCATGAGGGAATTTGCGGTTTTTCTATCACATTGCACCGAATTAGGTGTCTGTTCAGACAACACCATGAGGGAATTTGCGGTTTTGCGCTCCCGCAACCGCCGGTCAATTTGAATAGCCAGTGCCATAGTATCATTGAGACCTGTGGGAATGGGAAAACCCACCATAACATTCTTAATGGCTTCAGATAGGCCATTTCTAAAATTAGCGGCCAGTGCACACTCGTTCCAATGTGTCAGCACGGACCATTTCCGAAATTTTTGGCAATACACTTCAGCCTCGTCCTGCCCCTGAGACATAGCCAGCAAGGCCTTTTCTGCCTGAATCTCAAGATTGGGTTCCTCATAAAGTAAACCGAGCGCCAGAAAAAACGCATCAATATCAGCCAATGCCGGATCTCCTGGCGCCAGCGAAAAAGCCCAATCCTGAGGGTCGCCCCGTAAGAACGAAATAACTCTTTTTACTTGCTGAGCAGAGTCTCCAGATGAACAGGGTCTCAGGGACAAAAACAATTTACAATTATTCACAAAATTCCTAAACTTAAACCTGTCTCCGGAAAACAGTTCAGGAATCGGTATTTTAGGTTCTGACCTAGGATTTCTGATAACATAGTCTTGTATGCCCTGCACACGAGTAGCCAGCTGGTCCACACTTGTAATCAAGGTCTGGACATTCATGTCTGCAGCAAGCATAGCCGCTCTGAGGTAAAGGGGAAGAAGAAAGAAAAAAAAACAAAACTCAGAATCTTCTTTCTTATAATCCCTCTTCTGCAACGCATTAAACATTTAATACTGGCCTGGCAAACTGTTATGACCCCAATGGCGAGGGTCTCAGAGGTACGTGGAAGTCTGCAGAATACAAAAATCCAGCTCATAGGGCAGTGGTAACTGGGTTGACCATATATCTACTCCTAACGCCAACACTAGAAGTAGCCGGGGATCATTCCTACGTTGATTCTAGATGACACGCTCCAGCCGGAGAATCTAGCTACCCCTAGTAGAGGAAAACAAAAGACCTTTCTTGCCTCCAGAGAAGGGGACCCCAAAGCTGGATAGAAGCCCCCCACAAATAATAACGGTGAGGTAAGAGGAAATGACAAACACAGAAATGAACCAGGTTTAGCACAGAGAGGCCCGCTTACTGATAGCAGAATAAAGAAAGGTAACTTATATGGTCAACAAAAACCCTATCAAAATCCACACTGGAAATTCAAGAACCCCCGAACCGTCTAACGGTCCGGGGGGAGAACACCAGCCCCCTAGAGCTTCCAGCAAAGGTCAGGATATAGATTTGGAACAAGCTGGACAAAAATACAAAACCAAAACAAATAGCAAAAAGCAAAAGGCAGACTTAGCTGATATAACTGGAACCAGGATCAGTAGACAAGAGCACAGCAGACTAGCTCTGATAACTACGTTGCCAGGCATTGAACTGAAGGTCTAGGGAGCTTATATAGCAACACCCCTAACTAACGACCCAGGTGCGGATAAAAGGAATGACAGAAAAACCAGAGTCAAAAAACTAGTAACCACTAGAGGGAGCAAAAAGCAAATTCACAACAGTATAGTTCACAACAGTACCCCCCCTTTAAGGAGGGGTCACCGAACCCTCACCAAGACCACCAGGGCGACCAGGATGAGCAGCGTGGAAGGCACGAACCAAATCGGCCGCATGAACATCAGAGGCAGCCACCCAGGAATTATCCTCCTGACCATAGCCCTTCCAGTTGACCAAATACTGAAGCCTCCGTCTAGAGAGACGAGAATCCAAGATCTTCTCCACTACGTACTCCAACTCGCCCTCAACCAACACCGGAGCAGGAGGCTCAACAGCAGGAACCACAGGCACAACGTACCGCCGCAACAAAGACCTATGGAACACGTTGTGAATGGCAAACGACACCGGAAGATCCAAACGAAAAGAAACCGGGTTAAGAACTTCCAAAATTTTATAAGGACCAATAAAGCGAGGCTTAAACTTAGGAGAGGAAACCTTCAGAAGGACATACCGAGAAGACAACCAAACCAAATCCCCAACACGAAGTCGGGGGCCCACACCGCGGCAGCGGTTGGCAAAACGCTGAGCCTTCTCCTGTGACAACTTCAAGTTGTCCACCACATGATTCCAAATCCGCTGCAACCCATCCACCACGGAATCCACCCCAGGACAGTCAGAAGACTCAACATGACCCGAGGAGAAACGAGGATGAAAACCAGAGTTGCAGAAGAATGGCGAAACCAAAGTAGCGGAACTAGCCCGATTATTAAGGGCAAACTCCGCCAATGGCAAGAAGGTCACCCAATCATCCTGGTCTGCAGAAACAAAACATCTCAAATAAGCCTCCAGTGTCTGATTAGTTCACTCCGTTTGACCATTAGTCTGAGGATGGAAGGCAGATGAAAACGACAAATCAATGCCCATTTTAGCACAAAAAGATCGCCAGAATCTGGACACAAACTGGGATCCTCTGTCGGACACGATATTCTCCGGAATGCCGTGTAACCGAACCACATTCTGAAAAAACAAAGGAACCAGATCGGAAGAGGAAGGCAACTTAGGCAAGGGTACTAAATGGACCATTTTGGAAAAACGATCACACACCACCCAAATGACAGACATTCCTTGAGACACCGGAAGATCAGAAATGAAATCCATGGAAATGTGTGTCCAAGGCCTCTTCGGGACGGGCAAGGGCAGAAGCAACCCGCTAGCACGAGAACAACAAGGCTTAGCCCGAGCACAAGTCCCACAGGACTGCACAAATGACCGCACATCCCGTGACACGGAAGGCCACCAGAAGGACCTAGCCACCAAATCTCTGGTACCAAAAATCCCAGGATGACCTGCCAACACCGAAGAATGAACCTCGGAAATAACTCTGCTGGTCCATCTATCTGGAACAAACAGTCTGTCGGGTGGACAAGAGTCAGGTCTACCAGCCTGAAATCTCTGCAACACACATCGCAAATCAGGAGATATGGCCGACACGATTACTCCCTCTTTAAGAATACCAGCCGGCTCCGAGACTCCAGGAGAGTCAGGCACAAAGCGCCTAGAAAGAGCATCAGCCTTAACATTCTTCGAACCAGGCAGGTACGAGACCACAAAGTCAAAACGAGAGAAAAACAATGACCAACGAGCCTGTCTAGGATTCAGGCGCTTAGCAGACTCGAGATACATCAGATTTTTGTGATCAGTCAAGACCACCACACGGTGCTTAGCACCCTCGAGCCAATTACGCCACTCCTCAAATGCCCACTTCATGGCCAACAACTCCCGATTACCAACATCATAGTTCCGCTCAGCAGGCGAAAACTTCCTAGAGAAAAAAGCACATGGTCTCATCACAGAGGAACCAGAGCCTCTCTGCGACAAAACAGCCCCACCACCAATCTCAGAAGCATCCACTTCAACCTGAAAGGGAAGTGAGACATCAGGCTGGCACAAAACAGGCGCCGAAGTAAACCGGCGCTTCAGCTCCTGGAAGGCCTCCACAGCTGCAGGAGCCCAATTAGCCACATCAGAACCTTTCTTGGTCATATCCGTCAAAGGTTTAACAACGCTAGAAAAATTAGCGATAAAGCGACGGTAGAAATTAGCAAACCCCAAGAACTTCTGAAGACTCTTAACAGAAGTGGCCTGAGTCCAATCATGAATAGCTCGGACCTTGACTGGGTCCATCTCCACAGCAGAAGGGGAGAAAATAAAACCCAAAAAGGAAACCTTCTGCACTCCAAAGAGACACTTTGAGCCCTTCACAAACAAAGCGTTATCACGCAAAACCTGAAACACCATCCTGACCTGCTTCACATGAGAATCCCAATCATCCGAGAAAACTAGAATATCATCCAGATACACAATCAAAAATTTATCCAGATACTTCCGGAAGATATCATGCATAAAGGACTGAAACACTGAAGGGGCATTAGAGAGCCCAAAGGGCATCACCAAGTATTCAAAATGACCTTCGGGCGTATTGAATGCAGTTTTCCATTCATCTCCCTGAATAATGCGCACAAGGTTGTACGCCCCACGAAGATCTATCTTGGTGAACCACTTGGCACCCTTAATCCGAGCAAACAAGTCTGACAATAGTGGCAAAGGATACTGAAACTTAACAGTGATTTTATTCAGAAGCCGATAGTCTATACAAGGTCTCAAAGACCCGTCTTTCTTGGCCACAAAGAAGAATCCCGCACCGAGAGGGGAAGAGGATGGACGAATATGCCCCTTCTCCAAAGATTCCTTGACATAAGAACGCATCGCGGCATGCTCGGGTACAGACAAATTAAATAATCGTCCCTTAGGAAATTTACTGCCAGGAATCAAATCTATAGCGCAGTCACAGTCCCTATGAGGAGGAAGAGCACTGGACCTGGACTCACTGAATACATCCTGATAGTCACACAAATACTCAGGAACTTCTGAAGGAATAGAAGTAGCAATAGACACCGGCGGAGAATCGCAATGAATTCCCTGACAACCCCAACTTGACACAGACATAGCCTTCCAATCCAAAACAGGATTATGGGTCTGTAACCATGGCAGACCTAAAACGACCAAATCATTCATTTTATGCAGAACAAGAAAACGAATCACCTCCCGATGTTCAGGAGTCATGCACATGGTCACTTGTGTCCAATACTGCAGTTTATTTTCCGCCAGTGGCGTAGCATCAATTCCTCTGAGAGGAATCGGAACTTTTAAAGGCTCCAGGACAAAACCGCAGCGTTTGGCAAACGACAAGTCCATAAGACTCAGGGCAGCACCTGAATCCACAAATGCCATAACAGGGTAGGAAGACAATGAACAAATTAAAGTCACAGACAAAATAAATTTAGGCTGCAAATTACCAATGGTGACAGGACTGACAACCTTGGTTAGGCGTTTAGAGCATGCTGATATAACATGTGTAGAATCACCACAGTAAAAACACAGCCCATTCTGACGTCTATGATTTTGTCGTTCGGTTCTAGTCAGGATTCTATCACATTGCATTGAGACAGGTATCTGTTCAGACAACACCGCCAGAGGTTTAGCGGATTTGCGCTCCCGCAAACGCCAATCAATCTGAATAGCCAGCGCCATAGAATCATTCAGACTTGTAGGAATTGTAAAACCCACCATCACATTCTTAATGGCTTCAGAAAGGCCATTTCTGAAATTTGCGGCCAGAGCACATTCATTCCATCGAGTAAGCACGGACTACTTCCGAAATTTTTGGCAGTACACCTCAGCTTCATCCTGGCCCTGAGAGATGGCCAGTAGAGCTTTTTCTGCCTGAATTTCAAGATTAGGCTCCTCATAAAGCAATCCGAGTGCCAGAAAAAACGCATCAACATCCGCCAATGCCGGATCTCCTGGCGCTAACGAGAAAGCCCAATCCTGAGGGTCGCCACGCAAGAAGGAGATAACAATTTTTACTTGCTGAGCTGAATCTCCAGACGAACGAGGTTTCAAAGATAGAAACAATTTACAATTATTCCTAAAATTCCTAAATTTAAATTGATCTCCAGAGAACAGCTCAGGAATAGGTATCTTAGGCTCTGACATAGGACTGCTAACAACAAAATCCTGAATGCCCTGCACACGTGCAGCAAGCTGATCCACACTAGTAATCAAGGTCTGAACATTCATGTCTGCAGCAAAGTTTCAAGCCACTCAGAGATAAAGGGGAAAAAAAAACAAAAAAAAACTCGGAACTTCTTTTCTTTTAATCCCAGTTCAGCAATGCATTAACTATTTATTGGCCTGGCATACTGTTATGGTCCCAATGGCAGGGGACCTCAGAGATTACCGCAAGGTCTGCAAAACATAAATACTAGCTCTTAGGGAAGTGGTAACTAGGCTGACCATATACCTGATCCTAGCGAAAACACTAACAGCAGCCGGGGAACGTGCCTACGTTGATCCTAGACGTCTCGCGCCAGCCGGAGAACTAACTAACCCTATCAGGGAAAATAAGACCTCTCTTGCCTCCAGAGAAAAGACCCCAAAGTAATACAAGCCCCCAACAAATAATAACGGTGAGGTAAGAAGAAAAGACAAACGTAAGAATGAACTAGATTTAGCAAAGAGAGGCCCACTGACTAATAGCAGAATATAGTAAGAAGACTTATATGGTCAGCAAAAAACCCTGCAAAATATCCACGCTGAATATCCAAGAACCCCCAAACCGACTGACGGTGTGGGGGGAGAATATCAGCCCCCTAGAGCTTCCAGCGATATCAGGAATCACATTTTGTACAAGCTGGACAAAAAATAAGAACAATGCAAATGATCAAAAGTACGAAAGCAGGACTTAGCTTATCTTGCAAAGAACCAGGACCTGAAGACAGGAGCAAACAGAAGTGAACTGATTACAACGATGCCAGGCACTGGACTGAGAATCCAGGAAGTTTAAATAGCAACACCCATGGTCTAACGAAGCAGGTGAGAACCAACCTGGTAAAAGACAATCCAAGTGCCAAATCACTAGTGACCACAAGAGGGAGCCAAAAGGTATAGTTCACAACAGCAGCCACAGCACAAAAGAGAGCAGAAATGGATGCAGCCACAGCACAAAAGAGAGCAGAAATGGATGCGGATGCAGCACGCAAGGAAGCTCTGGAGAAGGAATGTGAGCACGCAACAGCCATGGCAGAGCTAAGGATCCTGGAACGAGCTATCAGTGGGAGTCAAAGAAACAACTTCAGTTTGTGTGAAGTGGAGACAGAAGACCCTATTGAACGCACAAGAGACTACGTGCTAAGCCAAAATGGTGAACCGCAGATCATTACTAACACTCCTGATGGCGTTCATGCTTCTCCAGGGCACCAGAATGCCGATCCACTTACAGAACCCTGCATTCAAGGTCAGTACAATGCTCCCAAACTTGAACTTCCTTCGTATTCCAGTATGCGCCAAGACCCCGCATCTCACCAAACTCCACAGGCTAATATCCACACGCAACCCAATATGCCGGCAGGTCATTATACTCTCGACAACCGCGCAGTGCCAGCTCCGCATGTAGCAGAGACTATACCCACCAAACCAGTTGCTGGACTAAATGCATATGCCTCTCCATACTTACCCACGTTTCAAGGCCAGGACATCTCCACCCCTATGTACAATACCGCTCAGCCTACATTCGTGCATCCTAAGTCAGAAGGAACAGACATGTCCAACTTAGCAAGGTACATGATTCGCCGCGAACTTACTAAAACCGGTCTCACAAGGTTTGACGACCAACCTGAAAATTACAGAGGTTGGAAAAATGCCTTTAGAACCGTAACTAGTGACCTCGGCATCACTGCTGCCGAAGAGCTGGACCTGCTAATCAGATGGCTAGGACCACAATCCACCGAGCGTGTCAAGAGACTCAGGTCTGTACATATCAGTAATCCAACGGCTGGTCTCATGGCTGCATGGGAAAGACTAGAGAAAAACTTTGGCAGTCCAGAAGCCATAGAGGATGCACTGTTCAAGCGACTACAGAGTTTTCCAAAGATATCAAGCAAAGACAGTTCAAAGTTCCTGGAGCTCAGTGACTTGCTGTTAGAGCTCCATCTGGCCAAGGCAGACACCCACCTACCTGGCCTCAGCTATCTGGACACTGCTCGTGGAGTAAATCCCATTATCTCCAAGCTACCGTACAATGTACAAGAAAAGTGGACTACACTAGGGTCAAAATACAAGAAAGACCATCAAGTGTCATTTCCTCCGTTCTCCTACTTCTGTGAGTTTATAAAAGATGTGGCAGAGCGTAAGAACGACCCAAGCTTTTCCTACGAAGAATCCAGTGGCCCAGCTTCACCTCCTTCTAAATACGTGAGCGCACGCTCGAATGATAGAAACCGCAGGGGTCCAGTGTCAGTGAAGAAGACAGATATTCTTCTGTCATGGTTCTCAATGGCAAGAGAACGTAATTAAGCATACAAAAGGACTAGCTCTTGGAAGATGGGAACTCGAGCTGACCATGAGCTAAACCTACCGCACAACTAACAGTGGCCGGGTAGCGTGCCTACGTTTTATCCCTAGACGCCCAGCGCCAGCCGGAGAACTGACTGACCCTAGCAGAGGAAAATACAGACCTGGCTTACCTCTAGAGAAATTTTCCCCAAAAGGCAGACAGTAGCCCCCACATATATTGGCGGTGATTTTAGAGGAAAATGACATACGAAGTATGAAGATAGGTTTAGCAAATTGAGGTCCGCTTACTAGATAGTAGGAAGACAGAAAAGGGAACTTCACGGTCAGCTGAAAACCCTTTCAAAATACCATCCTGAAATTACTTTAAGACTCTAACATCAACTCATGACACCAGAGTGGCAATTTCAGCTCACAAGAGCTTCCAGCCTCAGAAATATTCAATCACAGAGAACTGGAACAAAAATGCAAAACAAACTTAGGACAACAAGTCCAACTTAGCTGATAGTAGTCTAGGAGCAGGAACATGCAACAGAAAGGCTTCTGGTAACATTGTTGGCCGGCATAGAAATGACTGAGGAGCAAGGCTAAATAGAAAACTCCCACATACTGATGGAAAACAGGTGAACAGAGGAGATGAAGCACACAAGTGCAGTACCACCAGAAACCACCGGGGGAGCCCAGCAACCAAATTCACAACAGTACCCCCCCCTCAAGGAGGGGGCACTGAACCCTCACCAGAACCACCAGGGCGATCAGGATGAGCCCTATGAAAGGCACGGACCAAATCGGAGGCATGAACATCAGAGGCTGTCACCCAAGAGTTATCCTCCTGACCGTAGCCCTTCCACTTGACCAGATACTGAAGTCTCCGTCTGGAAACACGGGAGTCCAAGATCTTCTCGACAACGTACTCCAACTCACCCTCAGCCAACACCGGAGCAGGAGGCTCAACGGAAGGCACAACCGGTACCTCATACCTGCGCAACAATGACCGATGGAAGACATTATGAATAGAAAAAGATGCAGGGAGGTCCAAACGAAAGGACACAGGGTTAAGAATCTCCAATATCTTGTACGGGCCAATGAACCGAGGCTTAAACTTAGGAGAAGAAACCTTCATAGGGACAAAACGAGAAGATAACCACACCAAGTCCCCAACACAAAGACGAGGACCGACACGACGACAGCGGTTGGCAAAATGCTGAGTCTTCTCCTGGGACAACTTCAAATTGTCCACCACATGCCCCCAAATCTGATGCAACCTCTCCACCACAGCATCCACTCCAGGACAATCCGAAGACTCCACCTGACCGGAAGAGAAACGAGGATGAAACCCCGAATTACAGAAGAAAGGAGAAACCAAGGTGGCAGAACTAGCCCGATTATTGAGGGCAAACTCCGCCAAGGGCAAAAAGGCAACCCAATCATCCTGATCCGCAGACACAAAACACCTCAAATAAGTCTCCAAGGTCTGATTAGTTCGCTCGGTCTGGCCATTAGTCTGAGGATGGAAAGCAGACGAAAAAGACAAATCAATGCCCATCTTAGCACAGAACGCTCGCCAAAATCTAGACACGAATTGGGTTCCCCTGTCAGAAACGATATTCTCCGGAATACCATGCAAGCGCACCACATTTTGAAAAAACAGAGGAACCAGCTCGGATGAGGAAGGCAATTTGGGCAAGGGAACCAAATGGACCATCTTAGAGAAACGGTCACACACCACCCAGATGACAGACATCTTCTGAGAAACAGGGAGATCAGAAATAAAATCCATGGAGATGTGAGTCCAAGGCCTCTTCGGAATAGGCAAAGATAACAACAATCCACTAGCCCGAGAACAACAAGGCTTGGCCCGAGCACAAACATCACAAGACTGCACAAAACCTCGCACATCTCGCGACAGGGAAGGCCACCAGAAGGACCTAGCCACCAAATCCCTGGTACCAAAGATTCCAGGATGACCTGCTAATGCAGAAGAATGGACCTCCGAGATGACTCTACTGGTCCAATCATCAGGAACAAACATTCTACCAGGCGGGCAACGATCAGGTCTATTCGCCTGAAACTCCTGCAAGACCCGTCGCAAGTCTGGGGAAACAGCAGATAATATCACTCCATCCTTAAGGATACCTGTAGGTTCAGAATTACCAGGGGAATCAGGCTCAAAACTCCTAGAAAGGGCATCCGCCTTCACATTTTTAGAACCTGGTAGGTAAGAAACCACAAAATTAAACCGAGAGAAAAATAACGACCAGCGCGCCTGTCTAGGATTCAGGCGCCTGGCAGACTCAAGATAAATCAAATTCTTGTGGTCGGTCAATACCACCACCTGATGTCTAGCCCCCTCAAGCCAATGACGCCACTCCTCAAAAGCCCACTTCATAGCCAAGAGCTCCCGATTACCAATATCATAATTTCGCTCAGCGGGCGAAAATTTACGAGAAAAGAACGCACAAGGTCTCATCACGGAGCAGTCGGAACTTTTCTGCGACAAAACCGCCCCAGCTCCGATTTCTGAAGCGTCAACCTCAACCTGAAAAGGAAGAGTAACATCAGGCTGACGCAATACAGGGGCGGAAGAAAAGCGGCGCTTAAGCTCCCGAAAGGCCTCCACAGCAGCAGGGGACCAATCAGCAACATCAGCACCCTTCTTAGTCAAATCAGTCAACGGTTTAGCAACATCAGAAAAACCAGTTATAAATCGACGATAAAAATTAGCAAAGCCCAAAAACTTCTGAAGGCTCTTAAGAGAAGAGGGTTGCGTCCAATCACAAATAGCCTGAACCTTGACAGGGTCCATCTCAATGGAAGAGGGGGAAAAAATGTACCCCAAAAACGAAATCTTTTGAACCCCAAAAACGCACTTAGAACCCTTTACACACAAGGAATTAGAGCGCAAAACCTGAAAAACCCTCCTGACCTGTTGGACATGAGAGTCCCAGTCATCCGAAAAAATCAAAATATCATCAAGATACACAATCAAAAATTTATCCAAATAATCACGGAAAATGTCATGCATAAAGGACTGAAAGACTGAAGGGGCATTTGAAAGACCAAAAGGCATTACTAAATACTCAAAATGGCCCTCAGGCGTATTAAATGCGGTTTTCCACTCATCCCCCTGCTTAATTCGCACCAAATTATACGCCCCACGAAGATCAATCTTAGAGAACCACTTGGCCCCCTTTATTCGAGCCAACAAATCAGTAAGCAGTGGCAAAGGATACTGATATTTAACCGTGATTTTATTCAAAAGCCTATAATCAATACACGGCCTCAAAGAGCCATCTTTTTTAGATACAAAGAAAAAACCGGCTCCTAAGGGAGATGACGAAGGACGAATATGTCCCTTTTCCAAGGACTCCTTAATATATTCCCGCATAGCAGCATGTTCAGGCACAGATAGATTAAATAAATGACCCTTTGGAAACTTACTGCCCGGAATCAGATCTATAGTACAATCGCAATCTCTGTGCGGAGGTAGTGAACCAAGTTTAGGCTCCTCAAAAACGTCACGATAATCAGATAAAAATTCCGGAATCTCAGAGGGAATAGATGACGAAATGGAAACCAAAGGTACGTCCCCATGAGTCCCCTGACATCCCCAGCTTAACACAGACATTGCTTTCCAGTCGAGGACTGGGTTATGAGATTGCAGCCATGGCAATCCAAGCACCAACACATCATGTAGATTATACAACACAAGGAAGCGAATAATCTCCTGGTGATCCGGATTAATACGCATAGTTACTTGTGTCCAGTATTGTGGTTTGTTACTAGCCAATGGCGTGAAGTCAATACCCTTCAGAGGTATAGGAACTTCCAGAGGCTCTAAATCAAACCCACAGCGTTTGGCAAAGGACCAATCCATAAGACTCAAAGCGGCGCCAGAGTCGACATAGGCGTCCGCGGTAATAGACGATAAAGAGCAAATCAGGGTCACAGATAGAATAAACTTAGACTGTAAAGTGCCAATTGAAACAGACTTATCAACTTTCTTAGTACGTTTAGAGCATGCTGATATAACATGAGTTGAATCACCACAATAGAAGCATAACCCATTTTTTCGCCTAAAATTCTGTCGTTCGCTTCTGGACAGAATTCTATCACATTGCATAATCTCTGGCGCCTTCTCAGTAGACACCGCCAAATGGTGCACAGGTTTGCGCTCCCGCAAACGCCGATCAATCTGAATAGCCATTGTCATGGACTCATTCAGACCTGTAGGCACAGGGAACCCCACCATAACATCTTTAATGGCATCAGAGAGACCCTCTCTGAATTTCGCCGCCAGGGCGCACTCATTCCACTGAGTAAGCACAGACCACTTACGAAATCTTTGGCAGTATATTTCAGCCTCATCTTGCCCTTGAGACAGGGCCATTAAGGCTTTTTCAGCCTGAATCTCTAAATGAGGTTCCTCATAAAGCAACCCCAAAGCCAGGAAAAACGCATCCACATTGAGCAACGCAGGATCCCCTGGTGCCAAAGCAAATGCCCAATCCTGAGGGTCGCCCCGGAGCAAGGAAATTACAATCCTGACCTGCTGTGCAGGATCTCCAGCGGAGCGAGATCTCAGAGACAAAAATAATTTACAATTATGTTTGAAATTCTGGAAGCGAGATCTATCCCCAGAGAAAAATTCAGGTAAAGGAATTCTAGGTTCAGATGTAGGAGCATGAATAACGAAATCCTGTAAGCTTTGAACCTTCATAGCGAGATTATTCAAACCTGTAGCTAAACTCTGTGGATCCATATTACTCAGGTGAAATCAGAACCATTCAAGGATTAGAAGGAGAGAGAGACGAAGGCTGCAGTAAGCAGAGATGCTAGTGAATCAACTAATGAGCAAACTCAGGGAAAAAAAAAAAAAAAAAAAATTCTCTGCAGACTTCTTTTCTCTCCTTTCTTCTGCCAATTATTTTAACCCTTGGCCGGCCAAACAGTCATGGTTCTCAATGGCAAGAGAACATAATTAAGCATACAAAAGGACTAGCTCTTGGAATTTGGGAACTCGAGCTGACCATGAGCTAAACCTACCGCACAACTAACAGTGGCCGGGTAGCGTGCCTACGTTTTATCCCTAGACGCCCAGCGCCAGCCGGAGAACTGACTGACCCTAGCAGAGGAAAATACAGACCTGGCTTACCTCTAGAGAAATTTTCCCCAAAAGGCAGACAGTAGCCCCCACATATATTGGCGGTGATTTTAGAGGAAAATGACATACGAAGTATGAAGATAGGTTTAGCAAATTGAGGTCCGCTTACTAGATAGTAGGAAGACAGAAAAGGGAACTTCACGGTCAGCTGAAAACCCTTTCAAAATACCATCCTGAAATTACTTTAAGACTCTAACATCAACTCATGACACCAGAGTGGCAATTTCAGCTCACAAGAGCTTCCAGCCTCAGAAATATTCAATCACAGAGAACTGGAACAAAAATGCAAAACAAACTTAGGACAACAAGTCCAACTTAGCTGATAGTAGTCTAGGAGCAGGAACATGCAACAGAAAGGCTTCTGGTAACATTGTTGGCCGGCATAGAAATGACTGAGGAGCAAGGCTAAATAGAAAACTCCCACATACTGATGGAAAACAGGTGAACAGAGGAGATGAAGCACACAAGTGCAGTACCACCAGAAACCACCGGGGGAGCCCAGCAACCAAATTCACAACATTCTTCCCTTACCAACATCACCCCCAGACAAGAGTAACAAGGGTGAAAAGATAGAGAACCCAAATCGTGAGTGTCCCATCCACAAGAAGCCACATCCCTTAAAAAAGTGCATCGGCTTCAGGAAGAAACCGCTCCAAGAACTCAAGGAGCTTCTAAAGAAATTCGGGGTATGCTACAGATGTTGTGCTTCTACTGAACACCTTGCTAAAGACTGTAAAACTACAATTAAGTGCATGGAGTGTGACAGTGAGGACCACGTACAAGCACTCCACCCATTCCGTCCTGACTCTACACTTACTCCTTCCCCCACCACGAGCCATGGCGGGGAGGACGCAGCTCAAACTGCAAGCCATACCACAATATCTTCTTCATGCACAGAAGTCTGCGGAGAAGACCTCTGGGACAAGTCCTGTGCGAAGATTTGCCTGGTGAACGTATATCCCAACGGTCACCCAGAGAAAGCCGTGAAGGTGTACGTCCTTCTGGATGATCAGAGCAACCGATCACTTGCAAGGTCAGAACTCTTTGATATGTTTAACTTAAAGGGAAATGCCTACCCTTACACCTTAGGCACCTGCAGTGGTGTTACAGAGGTTTCTGGGAGAAGGGCCAGTGGTCTTACAGCGACATCTCTCGAGAACGCCGTCGAGATACCGTTACCTACACTGGTCGAGTGCAACCAGATTCCGTCCAATCGAGAAGAGATCCCAACACCAGAGGCTGCTCTTCATCACCAGCATCTCAAGAGGATAGCAAACAAGATAGCAGCCCTCAACAACAATGCAGATATCCTGATTCTGTTGGGCAGAGACATTCTCCGGCTGCACAAGGTACGTCAGCAAATTAACGGACCACACGATGCACCATTTGCCCAACGCTTAGATCTAGGCTGGGTAATCATAGGCAATGTTTGCTGTTATGATCCCAGTGGCTTAGGATCACAAATCTAACCAGCTAAGTGAGAGATAATAGGACGAGCTCTGGGGATGTGGTAACTGGACTGACCGCAAAACCTGATCCTAACCAAACACACTAAAGGTAGCCGTGGAACGTATCCTGAAATCCTAGACGTCTCTTCACGGCCTGAGAAACTGACTACCCCTAAAGAGAAAGTACAGACCTCACTTGCCTCAGAGAAATAACCCCAAAGATATAGAAGCCCCCACAAATAATAACGGTGAGTTAAGAGGAAAAGACAAACGCAGAGATGAAACAGATTAAGCAAATGAGGCCCGCTAACGCTAGATAGCAGAAAATAGCAAGGGATCTGTGCGGTCAGTAAAAAACCCTATGCAAAAATATCCATGCAGAGAATGCGAGAACCCCCACACCAACTAACGATGTGGGGGGAGCAACTCAGCACCCCAGAGCACCAGCAAGCAGGGAAATCACATATTAGCAAGCTGGACTAAACAAATCATATACTAGGACACATCTTGAACACAGATGAGAAAAAATAAGCAAACAAAACTTAGCTTCTCTTGGAGAGACTGATAACGGATGTAGACAGGAGCAATCAGAATAGCACTGAATACAACGACAGCAGGCATGAACTGAGAGTCCAAGTGAGCTTAAATAGAAAACCAGACCACAGATAACGAGACAGCTGAAGCCAGTCACAAACCTGCAGAAAGACAGCACTCACACAGTACCACTTGTGACCACAAGAGGGAGCCCAGAAATAGAGTTCACAACAGTACCCCCCCCTTGAGGAGGGGTGACCGAACCCTCATCAAGACCCCCAGGGCGATCAGGATGAGCCGCATGGAAGGCACGGACCAAATCGGCCGCATGAACATCAGAGGCGACAACCCAGGAATTATCCTCCTGACCATAGCCCTTCCACTTAACTAAATACTGAAGCCTCCGTCTGGAAACACGAGAATCCAAGATCTTCTCCACCACGTACTCCAATTCGCCCTCCATCCACCAGCACCGGAGCAGGAGGCTCAACAGAAGGAACCACAGGCACCACATACCTCCGCAACAAAGACCTATGGAACACATTATGAATGGCAAACGATGCTGGGAGGTCCAAACGAAAAGACACCGGGTTAAGGATTTCCAAAATCTTATAAGGACCGATGAAGCGAGGCTTGAATTTAGGAGAGGAAACCTTCATAGGAACATACCGAGAAGACAGCCATACCAAATCCCCAACACGAAGTCGGAGACCAACACCGCGACGGCGGTTGGCAAAGCGCTGAGCCTTCTCCTGTGACAACTTCAAATTGTCCACCACATGGTTCCAAATCTGCTGCAACCTATCCACCACAGAATCCACCCCAGGACAGTCAGAAGGCTCAACCTGACCCGAGGAAAAACGAGGATGGAAACCAGAATTGCAGAAAAAAGGCGAAACCAAAGTAGCAGAACTAGCCTGATTATTAAGGGCAAACTCGGCCAATGGCAAAAAAGTCACCCAATCATCCTGATCAGCAGAAACAAAACATCTTAAATAAGTTTCCAACGTCTGATTAGTTCGCTCGGTTTGGCCATTCGTCTGAGGATGGAAGGCCGACGAAAAAGACAAATCAATGCCCATCTTAGCACAAAAAATCCGCCAAAATCTGGACACAAACTGGGATCCTCTGTCAGACACAATATTTTCAGGGATGCCGTGCAAGCGAACCACATTCTGAAAAAATAAAGGAACCAAATCGGAGGAGGAAGGCAACTTAGGCAAGGGCACCAAATGGACCATTTTGGAAAAACGATCACACACCACCCAAATGACAGACATTCTCTGGGATACTGGAAGATCTGAAATAAAATCCATGGAAATGTGCGTCCAAGGCCTCTTCGGGACAGGCAAAGGCAAAAGCAAACCGCTGGCACGAGAACAGCAAGGCTTAGCCCGAGCACAAATCCCGCAGGACTGCACAAAGGAACGCACATCCCGCGACAAGGAAGGCCACCAGAAGGACCTAGCCACCAAATCTCTGGTACCAAAAATCCCAGGATGACCTGCCAACACCGAAGAATGAACCTCGGAAATAACTCTGCTGGTCCATCTATCTGGGACAAACAGTCTCTCTGGTGGGCAACGGTAAGGTCTATCAGCCTGAAATTTCTGCAGCACTCGTCACAAATCTGGGGAAATGGCAGACAAAATCACTCCCTCTTTGAGGATACCAGCCGGCTCTGAAACTCTCGGAGAGTCAGGCACAAAACTCCTAGAAAGGGCATCAGCCTTCACGTTCTTCGAACCAGGCAGGTACGAGACCACGAAATTGAAACGGGAGAAAAACAACGACCAATGAGCCTGTCTAGGATTCAGGCGCTTGGCAGACTCGAGATAAATCAGATTTTTGTGATCAGTCAAGACCACCACACGATGCCTAGCTCCCTCGAGCCAATGTCGCCACTCCTCAAATGCCCACTTCATAGCCAACAACTCCCGATTACCAACATCATAATTCCGCTCAGCAGGCGAAAACTTTCTTGAATAGAAAGCACAAGGCTTCATGACAGAGCCATCAGAGCTTCTCTGCGACAAAACAGCCCCTGCTCCAATCTCAGAAGCATCCACCTCGACCTGGAAAGGAAGAGAGATATCAGGCTGACATAAGACTGGAGCTGAAGAAAACCGGCGCTTCATCTCCCGAAAGGCTTCCACTGCCGCAGGAGACCAATTAGTCACATCAGAACCCTTCTTGGTCAAATCCGTCAAGGGTTTAACCACGCCAGAAAAATTAGCAATGAAGCGACGGTAAAAATTAGCAAAACCCAAGAACTTCTGAAGACTCTTAACAGATGTAAAAAAAATCCTATATAGAAAAGAAATACCAAATAATTCTCAAAATATAATCTATCCAGTAAATATTGCACAACAAACATGTACCCCAAGAAAATATTTACTGACAACTCAATAAATAATTTTTGATCAAATTCATTTTATTTATATTAATAGGACATTACACAACAATTGTCAATATTTTATTAAAAAGTTTTTGCCGTTAAAATAACTGAAGATATATAAAAGTATATAAAATTTATATATTATTATTAAGACTGTATGTGGGGGGCTGTGGTACACAGAACTCGACTGGCAAAGTCAATAACAATAAATCACATAAAGTGCTAATGCAATCAAATCAAAGTTGTCTATACATTGAATATTAAAAAACACAGTCATAAACCGGCCATAATGTGCAAAATATGCAAAAGAATTGAAGGAAAAGTTTTTATATATATATATATGTGCAAGATACTAATATGAGAACCTAATTGATATACAATTGGAAAAATCAAATAAATATATAAATATATATGAATATAAAAAATATATATAAAAAATATATAATATAGAAGAAGATAAGTGATATATATTAACCCAAATAGTTTATAATAGATATATAAAAAAATGTGTAGATATAATATGTTAAAGTGAATACTGTGCAATGAAACAATATCTATATATGTATATATACTAATAATTAATTCGTGAAAATTAGAATTAACACACAATTTACAAAATCATATATGAAAAAGCTAAAAAGTCAATATCTCTAAATTTTATATAAATGAACACATCAAGAAAATGCCTGTGAATGTGAATAAAAAAATATATTATATATAATATATATATGTGTACCAAAATATGAACATATAATAACAATGTAATCAATTATACTATAGCCAATTGTACATCTATAATGCTACCATAGTATATCGCTGACCCTCCAAATTCTAAAGTGCAATGATAATGTAATTAGTTATAACACACTCTTCAAAATATGCACAAGTATGCAAAAGCATACACAAATAGAAGCCGGACCTTACCAAACAGAGAAGTGCACCGCAGCCCCCACACACACCACTCCAACGCACGTTTCGCACCTGCTTCGTCAGGGAGTGGCGTGTGCAGGGTGCAAACTCCTAATATAGTTACCCCTCAGCTGCAAAATATCAAAAATCAAGAAAACGCCATATTTACATGGCGCCGACACAGAGCACACACGCATCCCCGTCCCCGAAGCCGGAAACCGGAAGTGCGTCACCGAGTGCGGCCAAAAGGCCACAATCAGCGACGCCCCAAGTCCCCGGCGTCAGGGCAGAGCGCGCGCATGCGCCGCCCGGCGCACAGCGTTCCCGCAGCCATTTTCATTAAGGGAATACTAAAGGGAAAGGAAATATTCTTTTGAACTACGGAAAAGAATAAAATGCCAATAATCTATGCCATTATCTCATTATAAGCAAGTACACTTATATATGCGGAATAATGATATTCAAGAAAACTATATATATAAACATACACTTAAATAATTGATCCATACCATATTCATAAATCCATGCAAACTAACATTAATCAACAAATTATATGATAAAAATCATCATTTATTCTCATTTACACCATTCATACAACAATCATACCAATATCAACAACCAATCATAATTAAAAAATAAATGTAAGAAATAAATAAAAAAATTATAAACAAAAATGTGAGAAATAATGACAGAAAAATAAAAAATTGTATAAATAATAAGATATGAATATAAATAATTAATATGAATAATAATTGAGAATAATGATTGATAAAAATAATAAATCATAATTGATGAATAATAATAGATAATAATGAAAAACAATACTTAATACTGTATAATATTATGTGAAAAGTAATAAGACGTAAAATAAAATATGATGACATATGAATATAAATATGATAATATATGTATATATAAAAATATATACATATAAAATTAATATAAAAGTAAATATAAAAATAGTGCATATGAATTTTCTCCAAATTAATAAAAGTATAACTACAAGTATGAATGCAAAATTAATATAATAATATTATGAACACACATATATGCATACACGTGAAAACATGCATGCACACATATATATTCACACAACCTCATGACAGCATGATAAATCCATAGTATTTATAAGAATTATAATCCAATAAAATCTTGATGTATATTTTTAATAATATTTTTAATAACTTTAAATGAGCACCCTGCAAACCCAAGGGAAAAAAAAAAATGAAACGCTGCAAGGAAATATATTCATATATGTAAATAAAACTATTATAATTAAAAATGACTTAATTAATTTATATACTTGAGAAGGTAAAGGATAAGAGACAATGGAAAAATTGTACTTCATCAGAAGGTAAACCCTAGAGGAAACTAGAAAAACCCCATTGTTCATTAAGACCTGTAGGAGTCATGCTCTGTAACAAAGTGATCCACTTGCATTCTAACTGAGCAAGTTTCTTACTGACATCTCCCCTTCTATTACCCATGTGTAATCTATCTATTCCTTTGACTTGAAGTGCATGGGACTGGTTCGGATGATGATTGCGAAAGTGTCTTGCTACGGGTTTCAATCTAGAAATGGCATCGGCATCATTGCTCTCGATTTTATCTGCCGCTTTAATATCCTTTATATGTTCTAAAACACGAACCCGCAATTCTCTTGTCGTCATGCCCACATAAATGCGACCACAAGGGCAAGTGGCTTGATAGACCACCATCGTAGTACGACAATTAATATAATGTAAAATCTTATATTCCCGAGTTCTCATAGAGTTATTAAACACTTCTGTTTTTGTCATGTGTCTACAGGCCTTACATGATCCACAGCTATATGATCCCCATTTAGGACCCTTTGAGTTAAAAATGAAATTAGAAATTGGGGGAACGTAGTGACTATGGACCAATGACTCACCCAAAGTTTTACAACGCCTAGCAACTAAAAGAGGTTTTTTTGGGATTATTTTTGATATCGTCGGGTCCTGTAGGAGTATAGGCCAAAATTTTGAAAAAATGTCAGTCATTTCTCGCCATCTCGAATGGTAGTTAGTCACAAATCGTATTTGTCCATCCGTTTCTCTATTCCTCTTTTGGGAAGTCATTAATGATTGTCGTTCAGTTTCCCTTGCCCTTGTATAAGCTTTATGTATGACGTCACTCTTGTATCCCCTTTTCAGAAATCTATGGGTGAGGTCTTGAGCCTGTTGTTCAAAAGTGGCGTCTTGGTCACAAATACGTCTTGTTCTAAGGAATTGTCCAGTTGGGATTGCACGAATCACATGGGCAGGATGGGCAGATCGTGCATGCAAAAGTGAATTAACACTGGTCTCTTTCCGATGTATAGATGTATGAAGATGGCCAAATTCGTCGATTCTAATTCTGAGGTCCAAGAAGTTGATGGTATCCTGTGTAATCATCCAGGTAAGTTTAATATTGTCATCATTTCTATTTAGATATTGAAGATAATTATTTAGTTCCTCCTGTGGACCCTGCCAAACAAAAAGAATATCATCTATAAATCTGATCCACAGTATTACTGCTCCAGTCATAATGTAATCCTCATTTTGAACATGATCATGCTCCCATGATCCCATAAATAAATTGGCGTAGGAAGGCGCGAAAGCCGCGCCCATCGCTACGCCTCTCTTTTGCAGATAAAACCGGTCCTTAAAAACAAAGTATTATGAGATAACACATACTCTAAAAGTTCCATTAAAAATTCCATAAAAGATGTATCAAGATTCCGACTGGATAGATAACGTCTGGCAGCTGATAAACCACACTCATGAGGTATTGACGTATATAAAGATTCGACGTCACATGTTACAATAAACATATCAGAACTCATGTGTATGCCATCCAATCTTTGGAGAGCTTCAGTGGTATCTCTAATATATGATGGTAATTCCACAACTATGGGTTTCAAATAAAAGTCTAAAAATTTTGAAATTGGTTCCAGTAGACTCCCATTCCCAGATATGATGGGACGTCCAGGAGGGTCTAACATATTTTTATGGACCTTAGGTAATAAATATAATGTTGGAACTGTTGGCGATTCCGTCCTTAGTCCCTCCCAGATAGATTTAGGAATTATGCCTTCCTCCAATGCTAAATCCAAAATACTAAATAATTCTTTCTGATACTTGAAAGTAGGATCCTGAGATAGCCGCTCATAACATAAAGGATCACCTAATTGTCTAAATGCTTCTTTTTCATATTTTGTGCATGGCCAAACCACAATATTACCGCCCTTGTCAGAGGGTTTAAAAACAACCTCTTTCATTTTAGTAAGCTCATCAAGTGCCCTCCTCTGTTCATACTGGAGATTATCATAGGGTCTATGTGCAGATATCTTAGCAACCTCATCACATACCATCTTAACAAAGACTTCCACTGAGGAATTTTGTGACAATGAAGGAAACGTTTTTGACTTCTTTTTTATAAACTCAGGGAAATTACCTGATGTATCCTCCTGTTCTGCAATTAAGGCTTCAAGTGCCTGTAATGCTTCCAATTCCTCTTCTGTGGAAAAAACGTTAGACATCAATTTGTCAGTATGAAATTTTTTTAAAAGTATCTTGCGAGCAAATAGGAAAGTATCCTTAATAACCGAGAATTGTTCTAATTTTGCTGTAGGGCAAAATCCCAAACCAAGGGATAGAACAGAAATATGAGCAGATGTTAATTGTATATCAGATAAATTAATTACCTTCAGGGTACCCTCATTATTGGAGTCCTGTTCTCGATGATTTTTCCTTTTCACACCCATAAATCTTGTATTATATCCATTAAATACCTCTGATGAATCTCCAGTTGAAGTATTCATTGCTCCTGATGAGCCAATACTTGACAATGAAGTAGTAGAAACGGATCTCTTCATACTTGGTTTGTTGCGCCATTTATAGATCCTACCATTCTGATAATCATGTATATCTCTCTGAAATTTAGTCACCTTCAATTTCTGGATTTCTGACTCCCATTTAGTAAAAGATGCATTAAGATCATTATCAAAATTCAATAATTGTTCAGCAGAGAGATGTTTCTGAATTTTCTCCTGAGTGATTTTAATATCTCCTTCCAATTTTTCCACAGTCCTTTTATCAATCTCAATTAATATTTCCATGCAGGTGCGTGAACAGGAGTTACACGCATCCTCCCATTTTTTCAGCAGTACTTCATCATCTAGTGAAAATGCTGGAAATACCTGAATACGAAGACCACGGGGTATCAAATTTCGTTGTATATATTGTTCAAGTGAGTTTTTGTTCCACCAAGATTTTGTCCTTTTGTATAATAATTCTTTCAAATATATTTTATCTTCCTGGACATTATCAGGTATTCCATCATTATTTCAGAGAGATATACATGATTATCAGAATGGTAGGATCTATAAATGGCGCAACAAACCAAGTATGAAGAGATCCGTTTCTACTACTTCATTGTCAAGTATTGGCTCATCAGGAGCAATGAATACTTCAACTGGAGATTCATCAGAGGTATTTAATGGATATAATACAAGATTTATGGGTGTGAAAAGGAAAAATCATCGAGAACAGGACTCCAATAATGAGGGTACCCTGAAGGTAATTAATTTATCTGATATACAATTAACATCTGCTCATATTTCTGTTCTATCCCTTGGTTTGGGATTTTGCCCTACAGCAAAATTAGAACAATTCTCGGTTATTAAGGATACTTTCCTATTTGCTCGCAAGATACTTTTAAAAAAATTTCATACTGACAAATTGATGTCTAACGTTTTTTCCACAGAAGAGGAATTGGAAGCATTACAGGCACTTGAAGCCTTAATTGCAGAACAGGAGGATACATCAGGTAATTTCCCTGAGTTTATAAAAAAGAAGTCAAAAACGTTTCCTTCATTGTCACAAAATTCCTCAGTGGAAGTCTTTGTTAAGATGGTATGTGATGAGGTTGCTAAGATATCTGCACATAGACCCTATGATAATCTCCAGTATGAACAGAGGAGGGCACTTGATGAGCTTACTAAAATGAAAGAGGTTGTTTTTAAACCCTCTGACAAGGGCGGTAATATTGTGGTTTGGCCATGCACAAAATATGAAAAAGAAGCATTTAGACAATTAGGTAATCCTTTATGTTATGAGCGGCTATCTCAGGACCCTACTTTCAAGTATCAGAAAGAATTATTTAGTATTTTGGATTTAGCATTGGAGGAAGGCATAATTCCTAAATCTATCTGGGAGGGACTAAGGACGGAATCGCCAACAGTTCCAACATTATATTTATTACCTAAGGTCCATAAAAATATGTTAGACCCTCCTGGACGTCCCATCATATCTGGGAATGGGAGTCTACTGGAACCAATTTCAAAATTTTTAGACTTTTATTTGAAACCCATAGTTGTGGAATTACCATCATATATTAGAGATACCACTGAAGCTCTCCAAAGATTGGATGGCATACACATGAGTTCTGATATGTTTATTGTAACATGTGACGTCGAATCTTTATATACGTCAATACCTCATGAGTGTGGTTTATCAGCTGCCAGACGTTATCTATCCAGTCGGAATCTTGATACATCTTTTATGGAATTTTTAATGGAACTTTTAGAGTATGTGTTATCTCATAATTACTTTGTTTTTAAGGACCGGTTTTATCTGCAAAAGAGAGGCGTAGCGATGGGCGCGGCTTTCGCGCCTTCCTACGCCAATTTATTTATGGGATCATGGGAGCATGATCATGTTCAAAATGAGGATTACATTATGACTGGAGCAGTAATACTGTGGATCAGATTTATAGATGATATTCTTTTTGTTTGGCAGGGTCCACAGGAGGAACTAAATAATTATCTTCAATATCTAAATAGAAATGATGACAATATTAAACTTACCTGGATGATTACACAGGATACCATCAACTTCTTGGACCTCAGAATTAGAATCGACGAATTTGGCCATCTTCATACATCTATACATCGGAAAGAGACCAGTGTTAATTCACTTTTGCATGCACGATCTGCCCATCCTGCCCATGTGATTCGTGCAATCCCAACTGGACAATTCCTTAGAACAAGACGTATTTGTGACCAAGACGCCACTTTTGAACAACAGGCTCAAGACCTCACCCATAGATTTCTGAAAAGGGGATACAAGAGTGACGTCATACATAAAGCTTATACAAGGGCAAGGGAAACTGAACGACAATCATTAATGACTTCCCAAAAGAGGAATAGAGAAACGGATGGACAAATACGATTTGTGACTAACTACCATTCGAGATGGCGAGAAATGACTGACATTTTTTCAAAATTTTGGCCTATACTCCTACAGGACCCGACGATATCAAAAATAATCCCAAAAAAACCTCTTTTAGTTGCTAGGCGTTGTAAAACTTTGGGTGAGTCATTGGTCCATAGTCACTACGTTCCCCCAATTTCTAATTTCATTTTTAACTCAAAGGGTCCTAAATGGGGATCATATAGCTGTGGATCATGTAAGGCCTGTAGACACATGACAAAAACAGAAGTGTTTAATAACTCTATGAGAACTCGGGAATATAAGATTTTACATTATATTAATTGTCGTACTACGATGGTGGTCTATCAAGCCACTTGCCCTTGTGGTCGCATTTATGTGGGCATGACGACAAGAGAATTGCGGGTTCGTGTTTTAGAACATATAAAGGATATTAAAGCGGCAGATAAAATCGAGAGCAATGATGCCGATGCCATTTCTAGATTGAAACCCGTAGCAAGACACTTTCGCAATCATCATCCGAACCAGTCCCATGCACTTCAAGTCAAAGGAATAGATAGATTACACATGGGTAATAGAAGGGGAGATGTCAGTAAGAAACTTGCTCAGTTAGAATGCAAGTGGATCACTTTGTTACAGAGCATGACTCCTACAGGTCTTAATGAACAATGGGGTTTTTCTAGTTTCCTCTAGGGTTTACCTTCTGATGAAGTACAATTTTTCCATTGTCTCTTATCCTTTACCTTCTCAAGTATATAAATTAATTAAGTCATTTTTAATTATAATAGTTTTATTTACATATATGAATATATTTCCTTGCAGCGTTTCATTTTTTGTTTTTTCCTTGGGTTTGCAGGGTGCTCATTTAAAGTTATTAAAAATATTATTAAAAATATACATCAAGATTTTATTGGATTGTAATTCTTATAAATACTATGGATTTATCATGCTGTCATGCGGTTGTGTGAATATATATGTGTGCATGCATGTTTTCACGTGTATGCATATATGTGTGTTCATAATATTATTATATTAATTTTACATTCATACTTGTAGTTATACTTTTATTAATTTGGAGAAAATTCATATGCACTATTTTTATATTTACTTTTATATTAATTTTATATGTATATATTTTTATATATACATATATTATCATATTTATATTCATATGTCATCATATTTTATTTTACGTCTTATTACTTTTCACATAATATTATACAGTATTATTAAGTATTGTTTTTCATTATTATCTATTATTATTCATCAATTATGATTTATTATTTTTATCAATCATTATTCTCAATTATTATTCATATTAATTATGTATATTCATATCTTATTATTTATACAATTTTTTATTTTTCTGTCATTATTTCTCACATTTTTGTTTATAATTTTTTTATTTATTTCTTACATTTATTTTTTAATTATGATTGGTTGTTGATATTGGTATGATTGTTGTATGAATGGTATAAATGAGAATAAATGATGATTTTTATCATATAATTTGTTGATTAATGTTAGTTTGCATGGATTTATGAATATGGTATGGATCAATTATTTAAGTGTATGTTTATATATATAGTTTTCTTGAATATCATTATTCCGCATATATAAGTGTACTTGCTTATAATGAGATAATGGCATAGATTATTGGCATTTTATTCTTTTCCGTAGTTCAAAAGAATATTTCCTTTCCCTTTAGTATTCCCTTAATGAAAATGGCTGCGGGAACGCTGTGCGCCGGGCGGCGCATGCGCGCGCTCTGCCCTGACGCCGGGGACTTGGGGCGTCGCTGATTGTGGCCTTTTGGCCGCACTCGGTGACGCACTTCCGGTTTCCGGCTTCGGGGACGGGGATGCGTGTGTGCTCTGTGTCGGCGCCATGTAAATATGGCGTTTTCTTGATTTTTGATATTTTGCAGCTGAGGGGTAACTATATTAGGAGTTTGCACCCTGCACACGCCACTCCCTGACGAAGCAGGTGCGAAACGTGCGTTGGAGTGGTGTGTGTGGGGGCTGCGGTGCACTTCTCTGTTTGGTAAGGTCCGGCTTCTATTTGTGTATGCTTTTGCATACTTGTGCATATTTTGAAGAGTGTGTTATAACTAATTACATTATCATTGCACTTTAGAATTTGGAGGGTCAGCGATATACTATGGTAGCATTATAGATGTACAATTGGCTATAGTATAATTGATTACATTGTTATTATATGTTCATATTTTGGTACACATATATATATTATATATAATATATTTTTTTATTCACATTCACAGGCATTTTCTTGATGTGTTCATTTATATAAAATTTAGAGATATTGACTTTTTAGCTTTTTCATATATGATTTTGTAAATTGTGTGTTAATTCTAATTTTCACGAATTAATTATTAGTATATATACATATATAGATATTGTTTCATTGCACAGTATTCACTTTAACATATTATATCTACACATTTTTTTATATATCTATTATAAACTATTTGGGTTAATATATATCACTTATCTTCTTCTATATTATATATTTTTTATATATATTTTTTATATTCATATATATTTATATATTTATTTGATTTTTCCAATTGTATATCAATTAGGTTCTCATATTAGTATCTTGCCTATATATATATATATATATATATATATATATATATATATATATATATATATAAAAAAAACTTTTCCTCCAATTCTTTTGCATATTTTGCACATTATGGCCGGTTTATGACTGTGTTTTTTAATATTCAATGTATAGACAACTTTGATTTGATTGCATTAGCACTTTATGTGATTTATTGTTATTGACTTTGCCAGTCGAGTTCTGTGTACCACAGCCCCCCACATACAGTCTTAATAATAATGTATACATTTTATATACTTTTATATATCTTCAGTTATTTTAACGGCAAAAACTTTTTAATAAAATATTGACAATTGTTGTGTAATGTCCTATTAATATAAATAAAATGAATTTGATCAAAAATTATTTATTGAGTTGTCAGTAAATATTTTCTTGGGGTACATGTTTGTTGTGCAATATTTACTGGATGGATTATATTTTGAGAATTATTTGGTATTTCTTTTCTATATAGGATTTTTTGGCTTGTTTGTTTGAAAAGACCAATTAATATGGATTACAAGAATCGAGACACTAATTGGATGTCACAATTGAATAACATTTTTAAGGAAGTAGGAAGGAACAATAATGATGGAATACCTGATAATGTCCAGGAAGATAAAATATATTTGAAAGAATTATTATACAAAAGGACAAAATCTTGGTGGAACAAAAACTCACTTGAACAATATATACAACGAAATTTGATACCCCGTGGTCTTCGTATTCAGGTATTTCCAGCATTTTCACTAGATGATGAAGTACTGCTGAAAAAATTGGAGGATGCGTGTAACTCCTGTTCACGCACCTTCATGGAAATATTAATTGAGATTGATAAAAGGACTGTGGAAAAATTGGAAGGAGATATTAAAATCACTCAGGAGAAAATTCAGAAACATCTCTCTGCTGAACAATTATTGAATTTTGATAATGATCTTAATGCATCTTTTACTAAATGGGAGTCAGAAATCCAGAAATTGAAGGTGACTAAATTTCAGAGAGATATACATGATTATCAGAATGGTAGGATCTATAAATGGCGCAACAAACCAAGTATGAAGAGATCCGTTTCTACTACTTCATTGTCAAGTATTGGCTCATCAGGAGCAATGAATACTTCAACTGGAGATTCATCAGAGGTATTTAATGGATATAATACAAGATTTATGGGTGTGAAAAGGAAAAATCATCGAGAACAGGACTCCAATAATGAGGGTACCCTGAAGGTAATTAATTTATCTGATATACAATTAACATCTGCTCATATTTCTGTTCTATCCCTTGGTTTGGGATTTTGCCCTACAGCAAAATTAGAACAATTCTCGGTTATTAAGGATACTTTCCTATTTGCTCGCAAGATACTTTTAAAAAAATTTCATACTGACAAATTGATGTCTAACGTTTTTTCCACAGAAGAGGAATTGGAAGCATTACAGGCACTTGAAGCCTTAATTGCAGAACAGGAGGATACATCAGGTAATTTCCCTGAGTTTATAAAAAAGAAGTCAAAAACGTTTCCTTCATTGTCACAAAATTCCTCAGTGGAAGTCTTTGTTAAGATGGTATGTGATGAGGTTGCTAAGATATCTGCACATAGACCCTATGATAATCTCCAGTATGAACAGAGGAGGGCACTTGATGAGCTTACTAAAATGAAAGAGGTTGTTTTTAAACCCTCTGACAAGGGCGGTAATATTGTGGTTTGGCCATGCACAAAATATGAAAAAGAAGCATTTAGACAATTAGGTGATCCTTTATGTTATGAGCGGCTATCTCAGGACCCTACTTTCAAGTATCAGAAAGAATTATTTAGTATTTTGGATTTAGCATTGGAGGAAGGCATAATTCCTAAATCTATCTGGGAGGGACTAAGGACGGAATCGCCAACAGTTCCAACATTATATTTATTACCTAAGTCCATAAAAATATGTTAGACCCTCCTGGACGTCCCATCATATCTGGGAATGGGAGTCTACTGGAACCAATTTCAAAATTTTTAGACTTTTATTTGAAACCCATAGTTGTGGAATTACCATCATATATTAGAGATACCACTGAAGCTCTCCAAAGATTGGATGGCATACACATGAGTTCTGATATGTTTATTGTAACATGTGACGTCGAATCTTTATATACGTCAATACCTCATGAGTGTGGTTTATCAGCTGCCAGACGTTATCTATCCAGTCGGAATCTTGATACATCTTTTATGGAATTTTTAATGGAACTTTTAGAGTATGTGTTATCTCATAATTACTTTGTTTTTAAGGACCGGTTTTATCTGCAAAAGAGAGGCGTAGCGATGGGCGCGGCTTTCGCGCCTTCCTACACCAATTTATTTATGGGATCATGGGAGCATGATCATGTTCAAAATGAGGATTACATTATGACTGGAGCAGTAATACTGTGGATCAGATTTATAGATGATATTCTTTTTGTTTGGCAGGGTCCACAGGAGGAACTAAATAATTATCTTCAATATCTAAATAGAAATGATGACAATATTAAACTTACCTGGATGATTACACAGGATACCATCAACTTCTTGGACCTCAGAATTAGAATCGACGAATTTGGCCATCTTCATACATCTATACATCGGAAAGAGACCAGTGTTAATTCACTTTTGCATGCACGATCTGCCCATCCTGCCCATGTGATTCGTGCAATCCCAACTGGACAATTCCTTAGAACAAGACGTATTTGTGACCAAGACGCCACTTTTGAACAACAGGCTCAAGACCTCACCCATAGATTTCTGAAAAGGGGATACAAGAGTGACGTCATACATAAAGCTTATACAAGGGCAAGGGAAACTGAACGACAATCATTAATGACTTCCCAAAAGAGGAATAGAGAAACGGATGGACAAATACGATTTGTGACTAACTACCATTCGAGATGGCGAGAAATGACTGACATTTTTTCAAAATTTTGGCCTATACTCCTACAGGACCCGACGATATCAAAAATAATCCCAAAAAAACCTCTTTTAGTTGCTAGGCGTTGTAAAACCTTGGGTGAGTCATTGGTCCATAGTCACTACGTTCCCCCAATTTCTAATTTCATTTTTAACTCAAAGGGTCCTAAATGGGGATCATATAGCTGTGGATCATGTAAGGCCTGTAGACACATGACAAAAACAGAAGTGTTTAATAACTCTATGAGAACTCGGGAATATAAGATTTTACATTATATTAATTGTCGTACTACGATGGTGGTCTATCAAGCCACTTGCCCTTGTGGTCGCATTTATGTGGGCATGACGACAAGAGAATTGCGGGTTCGTGTTTTAGAACATATAAAGGATATTAAAGCGGCAGATAAAATCGAGAGCAATGATGCCGATGCCATTTCTAGATTGAAACCCGTAGCAAGACACTTTCGCAATCATCATCCGAACCAGTCCCATGCACTTCAAGTCAAAGGAATAGATAGATTACACATGGGTAATAGAAGGGGAGATGTCAGTAAGAAACTTGCTCAGTTAGAATGCAAGTGGATCACTTTGTTACAGAGCATGACTCCTACAGGTCTTAATGAACAATGGGGTTTTTCTAGTTTCCTCTAGGGTTTACCTTCTGATGAAGTACAATTTTTCCATTGTCTCTTATCCTTTACCTTCTCAAGTATATAAATTAATTAAGTCATTTTTAATTATAATAGTTTTATTTACATATATGAATATATTTCCTTGCAGCATTTCATTTTTTTTTTTTTCCTTGGGTTTGCAGGGTGCTCATTTAAAGTTATTAAAAATATTATTAAAAATATACATCAAGATTTTATTGGATTATAATTCTTATAAATACTATGGATTTATCATGCTGTCATGCGGTTGTGTGAATATATATGTGTGCATGCATGTTTTCACGTGTATGCATATATGTGTGTTCATAATATTATTATATTAATTTTACATTCATACTTGTAGTTATACTTTTATTAATTTGGAGAAAATTCATATGCACTATTTTTATATTTACTTTTATATTAATTTTATATGTACCGTATTTTCCGGCGTATAAGACGACTGGGCGTATAAGACGACCCCCCAACTTTACCAGTTAAAAAATAAAATCTTCTTAAAAGTCGGGGGTCTTCTTATACACCCTATGTCGTCTTATAGGGCCGGTGAATATGTGCCTTTTGGGGGGGGAGTGATCCTGATGACGACGAGGGGGCGTCTCACAGGAAAGTGAGTATCCCCCATTACCTTATCATAGCGCTGCAGCGTGGGGTCTCTGTGCTGGGAGCGGCGGCTGCTGTGCTGTGGTGCGGCAGCTCCTCTTCTGCAGTGTGGGGCCTCTGGTGCTGTGGGGCGGTGGCGGCGGCGTATCTTCATGCAGTCGGGGCTCCTCCGGCATCTCAAAGCCTGGAAGCCCCACCGGCAACTCCATCGGTACAATGCGGTGGCCTCCGGGAAAATGGCCGCTGCTCAGATTCAGATCTCGTCTCGAGATCTCGGGAGACGAGATCTGAATCTGAGCAGCGGCCATTTTCCCGGAGGCAGCTCAATAGGTGCGATGCGGTGGCCCGGCCGCTGGGGGCTGCGCATGCTCAGATTCAGATCTCGTCCCGAAATCTCGGGACACGAGATCTGAATCTAAGCAGCGGCCATTTTCCCGGAGGCCACCGCATTGTACCGATGGAGTTGCCGGCGGGGTTTCCAGGCTTTGAGATGCCGGAGGAGCCCCGACTGCATGAAGATACGCCGCCGCCACCGCCCCACAGCACCAGAGGCCCCACACTGCAGAAGAGGAGCCGCCGCACCACAGCACAACAGCCGCCGCTCCCAGCACAGAGACCCCACGCTGCAGCGCTATGATAAGGTAATGGGGGATACTCACTTTCCTGTGAGACGCCCCCTCGTCATCAGGACCACTCCCCCCCACCATATACACCGGCGTACAAGGCGATTCCCGGCGTACAAGACGACCCCCGACTTTTAAGAAGATTTTCAGGGGTTAAAAAGTCGTCTTGTACGCCGGAAAATACGGTATATATTTTTATATATACATATATTATCATATTTATATTCATATGTCATCATATTTTATTTTACGTCTTATTACTTTTCACATAATATTATACAGTATTATTAAGTATTGTTTTTCATTATTATCTATTATTATTCATCAATTATGATTTATTATTTTTATCAATCATTATTCTCAATTATTATTCATATTAATTATTTATATTCATATCTTATTATTTATACAATTTTTTATTTTTCTGTCATTATTTCTCACATTTTTGTTTATAATTTTTTTATTTATTTCTTACATTTATTTTTTAATTATGATTGGTTGTTGATATTGGTATGATTGTTGTATGAATGGTATAAATGAGAATAAATGATGATTTTTATCATATAATTTGTTGATTAATGTTAGTTTGCATGGATTTATGAATATGGTATGGATCAATTATTTAAGTGTATGTTTATATATATAGTTTTCTTGAATATCATTATTCCGCATATATAAGTGTACTTGCTTATAATGAGATAATGGCATAGATTATTGGCATTTTATTCTTTTCCGTAGTTCAAAAGAATATTTCCTTTCCCTTTAGTATTCCCTTAATGAAAATGGCTGCGGGAACGCTGTGCGCCGGGCGGCGCATGCGCGCGCTCTGCCCTGACGCCGGGGACTTGGGGCGTCGCTGATTGTGGCCTTTTGGCCGCACTCGGTGACGCACTTCCGGTTTCCGGCTTCGGGGACGGGGATGCGTGTGTGCTCTGTGTCGGCGCCATGTAAATATGGCGTTTTCTTGATTTTTGATATTTTGCAGCTGAGGGGTAACTATATTAGGAGTTTGCACCCTGCACACGCCACTCCCTGACGAAGCAGGTGCGAAACGTGCGTTGGAGTGGTGTGTGTGGGGGCTGCGGTGCACTTCTCTGTTTGGTAAGGTCCGGCTTCTATTTGTGTATGCTTTTGCATACTTGTGCATATTTTGAAGAGTGTGTTATAACTAATTACATTATCATTGCACTTTAGAATTTGGAGGGTCAGCGATATACTATGGTAGCATTATAGATGTACAATTGGCTATAGTATAATTGATTACATTGTTATTATATGTTCATATTTTGGTACACATATATATATTATATATAATATTTTTTTTTATTCACATTCACAGGCATTTTCTTGATGTGTTCATTTATATAAAATTTAGAGATATTGACTTTTTAGCTTTTTCATATATGATTTTGTAAATTGTGTGTTAATTCTAATTTTCACGAATTAATTATTAGTATATATACATATATAGATATTGTTTCATTGCACAGTATTCACTTTAACATATTATATCTACACATTTTTTTATATATCTATTATAAACTATTTGGGTTAATATACATCACTTATCTTCTTCTATATTATATATTTTTTATATATATTTTTTATATTCATATATATTTATATATTTATTTGATTTTTCCAATTGTATATCAATTAGGCTCTCATATTAGTATCTTGCACATATATATATATATATAAAAACTTTTCCTCCAATTCTTTTGCATATTTTGCACATTATGGCCGGTTTATGACTGTGTTTTTTAATATTCAATGTATAGACAACTTTGATTTGATTGCATTAGCACTTTATGTGATTTATTGTTATTGACTTTGCCAGTCGAGTTCTGTGTACCACAGCCCCCCACATACAGTCTTAATAATAATATATAAATTTTATATACTTTTATATATCTTCAGTTATTTTAACGGCAAAAACTTTTTAATAAAATATTGACAATTGTTGTGTAATGTCCTATTAATATAAATAAAATGAATTTGATCAAAAATTATTTATTGAGTTGTCAGTAAATATTTTCTTGGGGTACATCTTAACAGATGTAGGCTGAGTCCAGTCATGAATAGCCTGGACCTTGACTGGGTCCATCTCAATAGTAGAAGGAGAAAAAATAAAACCCAAAAAGGAAACCTTCTGTACTCCGAAGAGACATTTTGAGCCCTTCACAAATAAGGCATTAGCACGCAGGACCTGAAATACCATCCTGACCTGCTTCACATGGGACTCCCAGTCCTCAGAAAAGACCAAAATGTCATCCAGATACACAATCATAAATTTATCCAGATATTCTCGGAAGATGTCATGCATGAAGGACTGGAACACAGAAGGAGCATTAGAGAGTCCAAAAGGCATCACCAAGTACTCAAAATGGCCTTCGGGCGTATTAAATGCTGTTTTCCATTCATCCCCCTGCTTAATACGCACAAGGTTATACGCACCACGAAGATCTATCTTGGTGAACCAACTGGACCCCTTAATCCGAGCAAACAGATCAGATAATAATGGCAAAGGATACTGAAATTTGACCGTGATTTTATTTAGAAGACGATAATCTATACAAGGTCTCAGAGAACCATCCTTCTTGGCCACAAAAAAGAATCCTGCACCAAGAGGGGATGAGGACGGGCGAATATGTCCCTTCTCTAAAGACTCCTTTATATAACTCCGCATTGCGGCATGTTCTGGTACAGACAAATTAAAAAGTCGTCCCTTAGGGAACTTACTACCAGGAATCAAATTTATAGCACAATCACAATCCCTGTGAGGAGGCAGGGCACCGGATCTGGGCTCATCAAATACATCCTGGTAGTCCGACAAAAACTCAGGGACCTCAGAAGGAGTGGAAGAAGCAATTGACACCAAAGGAGCATCGCCATGAATCCCCTGGCAACCTCAACTTGAAACAGACATAGCTTTCCAATCCAGAACTGGATTATGGGCCTGCAGCCATGGCAGACCCAAAACGACCACATCATGCAGATTATGCAGCACAAGAAAGCGAATCACCTCCTGATGTACAGGAGTCATGCACATGGTCACTTGAGTCCAATACTGAGGCTTATTCTCAGCCAATGGTGTAGCATCAATACCCTCAGTGGAATAGGGAATTCCAAAGGCTCCAGGACAAAACCACAGCGCCTGGCAAACGACAAATCCATGAGGTTCAGGGCAGCACCTGAATCCACAAAAGCCATAACCGAGTAGGATGAGAAAGAACAAATTAAAGTAACAGACAAAATGAATTTAGGCTGTATAGTACCAACGGTGACAGATTTAGCGATTATTTTACGCGCTTAGAGCATGCTGAGATAACATGAGTTGAATCACCACAGTAAAAGCACAACCCATTTTGACGTCTATGATTTTGCCGCTCAATTCTGGTCAGAATTCGGTCACATTGCATAGACTCAGGTCTCTGTTCAGAAAACACCGCCAGATGGTGCGCAGATTTGCGCTCCCGCAAACGCCGATCAATCTGAATGGCCAAAGCCATTGAGTCATTCAGACTTGCAGGCGTGGGGAACCCCACCATAACATTCTTAATGGCTTCAGAAAGACCTCTGAAATTTGCAGCCAGGGCACACTCATTCCATTGAGTAAGCACCGACCATTTCCGAAATTTTTGACAATATACCTCAGCTTCATCCTGGCCCTGAAAGAGAGCTAGCAAGGCCTTTTCTGCCTGGTTCTCAAGATTAGGTTCCTCATAAAGCAATCCAAGCGCCAGAAAAAACGCATCCACATTCAGCAATGCAGGATCTCCCGGCGCCAGGGAGAAAGCCCAATCTTGCGGGTCGCCACGTAACAGGGAGATAACAATTCTAACTTGCTGAGTGGAATCACCAGAGGAACGAGGTCTCAAAGAAAGAAATAATTTACAATTATTCTTAAAATTCAGAAACCTAGATCTATCTCCAGAAAACAACTCAACCCACTTTTGGCTCAGACATAGGACTGTGAACAACAAAATCCTGAATGCTTTGCACCCTTGCAGCAAGATGATCCACACTAGAAGTCAGACTCTGAATATCCATGTCTGCAGCTGAACTCAAAGCCACCCAGAGATTAAGGGGATGAGAGAAGCTGGACAGACTGCAGCAAAGGGAGAGGAAAAAAAAAAAATTGTACTCAGGACTTCTCTTATCCCACTTCTGCTATGCATTAAACACTTTTCAGGCCTGCTGTACTGTTATGATCCCAGTGGCTTAGGATCACAAATCTAACCAGCTAAGTGAGAGATAATAGGACGAGCTCTGGGGATGTGGTAACTGGACTGACCGCAAAACCTGATCCTAACCAAACACACTAAAGGTAGTCGTGGAACGTATCCTGAAATTCTAGACGTCTCTTCACGGCCTGAGAAACTGACTACCCCTAAAGAGAAAGTACAGACCTCACTTGCCTCAGAGAAATAACCCCAAAGATATAGAAGCCCCCACAAATAATAACGGTGAGTTAAGAGGAAAAGACAAACGCAGAGATGAAACAGATTAAGCAAATGAGGCCCGCTAACGCTAGATAGCAGAAAATAGCAAGGGATCTGTGCGGTCAGTAAAAAACCCTATGCAAAAATATCCACGCAGAGAATGCGAGAACCCCCACACCAACTAACGATGTGGGGGGAGCAACTCAGCATCCCAGAGCACCAGCAAGCAGGGAAATCACATATTAGCAAGCTGGACTAAACAAATCATATACTAGGACACATCTTGAACACAGATGAGCAAAAATAAGCAAACAAAACTTAGCTTCTCTTGGAGAGACTGATAACGGATGTAGACAGGAGCAATCAGAATAGCACTGAATACAACGACAGCAGGCATGAACTGAGAGTCCAAGTGAGCTTAAATAGAAAACCAGACCACAGATAACGAGACAGCTGAAGCCAGTCACAAACCTGCAGGAAGACAGCACTCACACAGTACCACTTGTGACCACAAGAGGGAGCCCAGAAATAGAGTTCACAACAGTTTGCATACACAAGATGAAGAGACCTAACAACATCTCCTCTTACAAGACACACATCTTGTCAAATGGTCGCAGCACCCATTTCCAACCATGCCCACATCACTACTGCGTGAAAGAGAAAGTGAGCAACACCAACTGGCAACAGGAATCCTTCAACAACATGAACACGCACCAGCCCTGGGATGAAAACCTCGGGTCATCAGTGTTCGTTTCCACAAGTAATGACAACAAGTTGGCACCCACAAGGGAAGATAAAGAATTCATAAAGGTTATGGATAAAGAATTTGTTCAAGATGACTCCAACAGTTGGGTAGCTCCTTTACCCTTTCGTTTCCCAAGATCGAGGTTGCCGAACAACCTGCAGCAAGCAACTGCGAGGTTCTCATCCTTAAAGCGTACCCTAAAGAGGAAACCAGAGATGGAGAAGCATTTCATTGACTTTATGCAGAACATCTTTGACAGAAATCATGCTGAACCTGCGCCACCACTGAGGGAGGGAGAAGAATGTTCACATGAGATTGGCAGTATTACCAAAGGAGTCAGAGTGTCCAAAAATAGCACCCTACTCGACTTGAACCCAGTAGTCGATCATCTCAAGTTTCTAAGAGTGGGTGGACGTTTAAGTAAATCAAACCTCTACGATAAGGAGCAGAACCCTATCATCATTCCAGGTCGACATCTCGTCACTACTCTGTTGATTCGGCATTATCACGAACGAGTACAGCACCAAGGAAGACATCTTACTGAAGGTGCCATCAGGTCTGCTGGCTTGTGGATCATGGGAATGAAGAGGTGCGTCTCCTCAGTTCTCCATAGATGTGTCAAGTGTCGAAGGTTACGAGGAAAACACCAACATCAACAAATGGCAAACCTCCCAGCAGATCGACTAAGCATGGACCAACCGTTCTCATATGTTGGTGTAGACGTCTTCGGGCCATGGTCGGTTGTTACCAGGAAAACCCGTGGAGGAGCCGCGAACAGTAAGCGGTGGGCTGTCCTATTCACCTGTCTCAGTATCCGTGCAGTTCACATCGAGGTAATTGAATCTATGGATACCTCCAGCTTCATCAATGCCCTAAGAAGATTCTTTTCCATCCGGGGACCTGCCAAGCAACTCCGGTCCGACTGCGGCGCAAACTTTGTAGGAGCCTGCAAGGGACTGCAGTTTGACAACTTCTTGTCCGACAATGGATGCACTTGGGTATTCAATCCTCCACACTCTTCACACATGGGTGGGTCTTGGGAACGCATGATTGGACTTGCACGTAGGATCCTTGACTCCATGTTGCTGGACCATAAACTTCCTCTTACTCATGAAGTTCTGGTCACTTTCCTCGCAGAAGTGTCAGCCATAATAAATGCTAGACCTTTGGTTCCAGTGTCATCCGACCCCGATGCTCCAACGATCCTTACTCCAGCTACACTTCTTACACAAAAGACTGGAGCTGCTACAGTTCCGCCTGGGAATTTCGATAACAAGGACATTTACAAACGTCAGTGGAAGCAAGTACAACATCTGGCTAACGTGTTTTGGCATCGTTGGAAGACTGAATATTTGCACTTGCTTCAAAACCATCACAAATGGCAGACGCCCAGTCCCAATCTCCAAGAAGGAGACCTTGTTCTTTTAAAGGACAAAGAGGCTCATCGTAATAACTGGCCAATGGGACTTATCACCAAGGTCCTACCCAGTGAGGATGGAAAGACTCGTAAGGTAGAAGTTAAGGTTACAAAAGGGGGCTCTACCCGAACCTTCTTCCGCCCGGTGACTGAACTCGTGCTGCTTCTACTAAAGGAAGACATCACATGAACTGAACATGCTCCCGACGTTGCTCACGGCGGGGAGCATTCCTCCTCGTTCCCTAGTTTTATTGGATATTGACATTTTCCATTGGATTGAACTGTTAATATTCCCTTTGGATTCTGGGTTGGTGGAAGAGTTGGCATGTTTGCGGCTTCCCCAATCTGAAGATGGGTTTATATACTTGGACTTATCTTTCGCTTATCTGATCTACGGGTCGACGACAACGAGTTTGACTTAAAAATGTTTGATGTTTATTATTGCATGCATGTTTTCTTTCCTCTTGCCTTTTCAGGTTCGAACGACTTCGAAGAATTGCGGACATCGTGAAATCCAAGGATTTCAGACGGGGAGTGTCATGTCTCACGACTTGAGAAATCATTTAATATTTGCATTGCTTGTGTTCAATCCTTTTTTCTAGGCAGAAGTTTGCCTTTCTCTGTATTTTGTCCCAACTCTCTCCCTGTAGTCTTGTGATGTATGTTTGTTCTCGCCCTTATTCTCCATTTTGTCATCATTCCTCCATCTGTATGCATCTTACTGCATGTCCTCTGTTGAATATTCCTTTTTACCTGCTACTTTCATCATAATACAAGAATTTCAGTTAAAGCAACCCTCTTTTCCTGGAGTCTTCTTACATGAGATCGTGGCTGAGTTAAGCTGTCTGATTAATCGGTATGAACGTGAGTACAGGTGAATACGGAAGCGCCTAAAAGTAGAGGTCTATCCAAGCACTACTACGTTCTACATATCCATGAGTCAGAATAGTGACGGCCAGTGCTGAAATGTGTGTAGATGACTGATCTGGGCAAGAATATTTAAGGGTGATAAAGCAGCCACTAATGATACTGGACTTGTGCCAGGGTGGAATATCAAAAATGCCAGATAACAATAAACCACTTCCTAGTAGTGCAAACAATTCCTGGAGAAATAAGTAAGGCAAACACTTACTGCTGTTGTATAGCTGTAGTGTCGGTGCAACGTATGTTCCGGAGTTCTGGTAAGTCGGAAGAGAAAGAAGCGACCTGCGGCCTGTGTGTCCGGAGCTTGGAGGTAGAAACAGTGGTGTGGGGCGGCAGAGCTACGGGGAGCGTCCTCCCCTGCTAGTGTCCGGCCGCCACGTGCACCTGAAGCACCGCTGAGCGGCAAGCCTCGGCCGAAGGCACCGCTACATGGAAGCGGTGTATGTGGGGGCGTGGTCTGGGTTTTCGGGCAAAAGTGCATTATTCAATTGGATCCTTATCTGGGTACCTGACACACACCAAAAAAGATGGTGGTGTTTTTGGGGTAATTGTTGGTAAATATTGGACTGCATAAATATGGTATTGTCCTCGGTGCGCTAAATTCATTAAAGATATATTTTTTGATATGCTATTTATACATGTTTATTATGGCATTTCATGTGTTTTTGGATGCCTGAGGACTGATGTATGAATGTACCCCGGGGGTTGTCTGGAGTATGTATGTTACTGTATGCATGCCACTCCTGGCATTATCAATACAAATGTCCTGCCGACAATATATGTTTAAATCAACCTCCGGTGCTACCGGCATTATACTTGGGCACTTTGCTACCATCCCCATTGTCTTTCTTTTGTGCCAAATAATCTGCCCTCCCCCATGCCTCGCCCATGCCGTCACATCTGTATATGTATGAGTGCACATTCGTGCATGCATGCACATATAGAGGGAACCTTTTCCGCTTGCACACATAACTTTCCATTTTTTTTGTTGTTGCAAGCTTGTACTCTGCCACTTCCTGCTCAGGTGCAGCTGGTTATTCATCCTGCTATCAGGTTCACCCACAGTGGTCTATTTAAACAGAGGCTAACAGGTACACCACACTCCCCTGACAAAGCCTTCTCTGGAAGGCGATACGCGTGGGGCCTTGTTCCTGGGTCCGTCCACTCTGTGCACGGGGAGACCTGCCCCTGCCAATAATCTAATCTATACTCTATTTGCTCTCTAGGGTCTCTGCTTCATGGGCATTTTTTGCAATCTTGCATGTGTTTCCCGTTCAGGGGCTGATCAGCCCTGGGAAGGTTGGTGCCCTATTCCTTCTTTTGTAGGATATTTATGTGTGAGTCATAATTTTGTGATGGGTTATAAAGCTTGGATTAGCAGTCCCATGAGCCAGTAGGGGTATAGGCTATGTTTAAGGTATCATATTATACATGTGTTGTCATGTGGATATCATCTTTAATGGACCGGGTTCTTTGCTGTGTTGCATTTTAATTATGTTTTAAACATGTGTATGTTGTATCAATAAAAGCCTCTTTTTGCATTTTTTGTATATATTGCGTGGTGTGCATTATTACAGTGGGGCTTTTTCTACATTACATGAATTGGTATTCACCATTGTTTGCACCCCGTTTTGATTTTGATGTATATTCTCACGGTAGTGCGCTTGGTGCCTCTTCTTTTCTCTATAGTAATTTCCATAGTGGGGTCACTTAAAGGAGGATTCTGCTCTTCCAGCACTTGGGGGCTCTATATTTTGTCCGCAAACTATTCTAGGAAAATCTGCTCTCCAGGAGGCAAATGGCGCTCTGTCCCTGCTGAGTCCTGTATGGCTAAGTAGTACCGTACAGCCATATTTAGGGTACTTCTACATTCAGCAGAAATTGTGCGACAAATATCGGTGCCATTTTTACCAATTTCCCAGTGTGACAGGGGCTGGCTGGCAATTTTCAGCCTGGGGGGCAATCACAAGGCAGTGGCCCTCGAGTTGCGATGGCCTTCCTTTTCCCTGCTTATATCTGGCCACTGCATTAAAGTAGCAGAGATAACAGGATTTAAAAACAGGCTGGTGCACAGATATGGGAACTGAACGGAGCTTGCTGCATAGATATGGGAGCAGAATCGACCTTACTACAGAGATATGGGAGCAGAACAGAGCTTACTATAGAGATATGGGAGCAGAACCGAACTTACTAGATTCAGAGATATGGGAGCCAAACCGAGCTTACTGCAAAGATATGAGAGCAGAACCGAGCTTACTACAGAGATATGGGAGCAGAACCGAGCTTACTGCAATGATATGGGAGCAGAACGGGGCTTACTACAGAGATATGGGAGCAGAACCGAGCTTACTGCAATGATATGGGAGCAGAACGGGGCTTACTACAGAGATATGGCAGCAGATACGAGCTTACTACAGAGATAAGGGAGCAGAACCAAGCTTACTACAGAGATATGGGAGCAGAACCGAGCTTACTACAGAGATATGGGAGCAGAACAGAGCTTACAACAGAGATAAGGGGGCAGAACAGAGCTTACTACAGAGATAAGGGGGCAGACCCGAGCTTAATAAGTCTACTACATGGAACCAAGTCTGCTACATAGAAACTGGAGCAGAACTGAGATTACGACATACATACAGTACCATAATCTAGATTACTACATTGATAGAGTACCAGAACCAAGCTTATTGCTTAGATATGGTGCCATAACGGAGCTTACTTACAAACATACACACAACAATACAGCTACACAGTGCCTAGTACTATCACCACTACACAGAGAATACATAATATTATAATATCACCATTACCTCTACATGAAACTACATTCTATACAAAGACCAATGATGCCACCATACACTCCCTGACAAAGTTATGTCGCTTATCCATGTAATGTAAATAAAAGCTTATAACCTGACGTTAAATTCATCCATTGGTTGTATAAGTTATTCTTTTGAAAGCTGAAACCCTCCAAAATGTGGTTTAGGTTAAGAAAATAAATTGTTATCAAAGCAGAAATATTGATCAGTTAATGGACACAGAATGGTCAGATTTTGGCAAGACAAAATTTTTATTGCCCACAGACAAATAATTAACTTAAAATACAAATATATGTTGCATAACATTGGTGAATGAAGTTGTGGTGCTCATCTAGATTCTTAGCTTTTTGTCTTCCAAGCTTCCTCTTTCATCCTTCCCCAAACATGCTCAATGATGTTCATGTATGGCGACTGGGCTGGCCAGTCCTTGAGCACCTTGATCTTTTTTGCCTGGAGGAACTTTGTTGTAGAGATGGATGTATGAGATGGAGCACCATCCTGCTGCAGAATTTGACCTCTTTTATGATTTGGAATATAAGAGGTAGCTAATATTTCTTGATATTTTAGGCTATTGATATTGCCTTCCACCTTGCAAATGTTTCGCACACTCCCATACTGAATGTAACCCCAGACCATGATCTTTCCACCACCAAATTTACCTGTCTTCTGGGTGTATTTTGGATCCATACAGGCTCCAGTAAGTCTCCTGCAGTGTTTGTGGCAGGCAGCTGTGGTGTAATTCTACTGAAGAGAAATCCACCTTCTGCCACTTTTCCAGTGTCCATCTATTTAGCAGGCTGTGGGAGTTTGCAAATGCCACACGGTTTTTTATTTGCCTTTTGTTTAGTGCTGGCTTCTGGGCACTGATTCGACCATGGAGGCCATTTTGAGAAAGAATCCTACAAACTGTTCTAGTTGACACAGGGACTTGAGGTGACCAGACCTGTTGGAGCTCTGCTGCTGTGGAAGAGGGGCTTGCTTTGGATTTTCTAACCAACAAACATTCCTCCTGAGCAGTTGTCTTGCGGGGTCTGCCGGACCTGGGCTAGTCAAACACATCTCCAGTCTCTTCAAATCTTTTTTTTAATTCTTTGTACTTGACACTGAAACACATTAAAGGTGCCAGCCACCTCTGCAGTGGATCTGGTCTTCAGCCTCTTGATAATCCAGGCTTTGGTCGCAGGATGGATTTTTGGCATGTTGTCAGAGCTTAAGTTGCAGTTCAAGTGAAGGTCTGGGGTGCTGGGTTTCTTTTTATACACACACACACACATACTAAATAACCGATCATTTACTGAGCACAGGTGAGGATGTAAACTAGGATTGGGTGCATTATATGACCAGGCGACAAAACTTTTGTCTTGCTAAAATCTGACCATTCTGTGTTCATTAACTGATCAATATTTCTGCATTGATGTCAATTTATTTTCTTAACCTAAATCTCATTTTGGAAGGTTTCAGCTTTCAAAAGAATAATTTATACAACCAATGGATGAATTTAACATCAGGTTATAAGCTTTTATTTACATAACATGGATAAGCGACATTACTTCTGTCAGGGAGTGTAAGTGCAGCGCCCCAGAGTCCTGGTCGTTGCAGTACTGTGGCTCCGCCACTATGGGGAGCTATGGTGCGTCTGATGGCACTGAAGGAGTTCATCTGATCAGGTATCACAGACACCAATACATTTCATATCCGGGCCTCCGGGGGGAGCTAAGGGTGCTATTCATTAGGCCACTCCCCACCATAGTGGGTAAACTGGGGGTCAGGCAGGAAGTTAGATCAGAAAGCTGACTGGGTTGGAACCAGGCAACACCTAGTGGCAGAGGGTGTTGTAGAGGAAGATACAGTAGGGTCTCTGTCAGGGGTGGGATCCTGGCAGAGGCTTGGCAACTTGAACGAACGTAACGGGACCGTGCTTGCTCCGGGTAGCGGCGGTGCCCAAGGAAGGACTAGAAGCGAGATAGATTGTGCTGAGTGAGAAACGAGATCACGCAAAAGGAGAAATACCAGTAGGAGTCGTGCTGTAAGACCGAAGCAACATCCTACTGAGGCGCACTACCGGTGGCCGGAACGCCGAGGGAGTATCATAACATTCAGCTTCAAGCAATACTCTAATCAGCGGCAGGACAGTCAGTTTAAGGCGGGCTGTCTAACCTAAATCACCTATGCAGTCTTGGGGGGCAACCTGTGGAGAGGGGCGACTCTAGGGTCCCGGAAGAGCTCCGAGCCTACCCGTCAAACGGGTGCCGTCCCAACCAGAACATCAGGGAGGGACGGAGGATTAGCAGAACATCATCTAATCGAGTTGTGAGGGAACTTAAGAAACAGACACAACAGTTGTGGGGGACTTTCCGTAAGCACAGCAGGGAAGGACCACAGCACATAGCGCTAGAAGGAAGGCACCGATTTCCACCTGTGAAGGGAACTCTGGAGGTGCCATTGGACCGGCCGGACTTGCGCAGCCTGGTGAACCGTATTCCGGACTGAGGACTCAGAGATCTTCAGTAAAGAGGTAAAGAGACTGCAACCTGGTGTCCTCGTTATTTACTGCACTGCACCACTACAGCGTCACTACCACCATCCATATCTACTTCTCACTGTGCGCCCCACGGCAGGGTCACGGACCGGGGCCTAGCCGTCGTGACAACCCCAGAGCAGAGACTCAGAGGCCCGGTACCGGGTACCCCTCGGCCCTGCGGCAGTGGGGGCGCTCCATGCACCTTTTACTACTTGTATACTACAATACTGATCATTAATTTTAAAAAAGCACAATACTAAGTGCCATTGTATACAGGAACTCTGTATTTACGGTCAGTGTAAAGATACTACAGTGATCACTGGTGACATTATACACAGGAGATCTGTATAAGGTGTCAGTGTACAGGTAATACAGTGATCACCACTGCCAGTGACATTATACACAGGAGCTTTGAATATAGTATACAGTGTATAGTGTCAGTGTACAGGTAATACACTGACTCACTAGTGACGTCTCTAGCTGAAGTCCTTCATCTTTGCTCTTCATTTTTATCCAGCACAGACTGCCGTCACTTCTTCCAGCCAGGACTCGTCTCTGCATAAAATAACACAGTTACCTAGAGCACGGCTTCCAGACCACATTCCCCACTTTTTCCCTTTCTTCTACACCATGTTCCAAATTATTATGCAAATTATATTTTTCTCGGATTTTCCTAATTGGTTGGTGCAAATGACAGTCAGTCTAATAAAAGTCATCACCTGTTAGAGTATACATCGAATTTTATTGAAGAAACCTCCCAATGATAACAGTATAATCTCCAAAATGAATAAAAACTCAAAATGCACTGTTCCAAATTATTAGGCACAGTAGAATTTCTAAACATTTGATCTGTTTTAAAGAACTGAAAATGCTCATTTGTGGAATTTGCAGCATCAGGAGGTCACATTCACTGAACAAAAAAGCTAAGCTAAACATCCTAACAGGCCAAGTCACATGTTACCATAGGAACCCTTCTTTGATATCACCTTCACAATTCTCGCCTCAATTGAACTTGTGAGTATTTGGAGAGTTTCTGCTTGTATTTCTTTGCATGAAGTCAGAATAGCCTCCCAGAGCTGCTGTTTTGATGTGAACTGCCTCCCACCCTCATAGATCTTTTGCTTGATGATACTCCAAAGGTTCTCTATAGGGTTGAGGTCAGGGGAAGATGGTGGCCACACCATGAGTTTATCTCCTTTTATGCCCATAGCAGCCAATTACTCAGAGGTATTCTTTGCAGCATGAGATGGTGCATTGACATGCATGAAGATGATTTTGATCCTGAAAGCACAATTCTAATTTTTATACCATGGAAGAAAGTTGTCAGTCAGAAACTCTATATACTTTGCCGAGGTCATTTTCACACCTTCAGGAACCTTAAAGGGCCCAACAAGCTGTTTCCCCATGATTCCGGCCCAAAACATGACTCCTCCATCTCCTTGCTGACGTTGCAGCCTTGTTGGGACATGGTGGCCATCCACCAACCATCCACTACTCCATCCATCTGGACCACCCAGGGTTGCTCGACACTCATCAGTAAACAAGACTGTTTGGAAATCTGTCTTCATGTATGTCTGGGCCCACTGCAACTGTTTCTGCTTGTGAACACTGTTTAGGGGTGGCCGAATAGTAGGTTTATGCACCACAGCAAGTCTTTGAAGGATCCTACACCTTGAGGTTCGAGGGACTCCAGAGGCACCAGCAGCTTCAAATAACTGTTTGCTGCTTTGTAATGGTATTTTGGCAGCTGCTCTCTTTATCCAATTAATTTGTCTGGCAGAAACCTTCCTCATTATGCCTTTATCTGCATGAACTCTGTCTTTGCTCTGTTTCAGTCACAAATCTCTTCACAGTATGATGATCACTCTTAAGTTTTCGTGAAATATCTAATGTTTTTCTACCTTGACCAAGGCATTGCACTATTTAATGCTTTTCAGCAGCAGAGAGATCCTTTTTATTTCCCATATTGCTTGAAACCTGTGGTCTGCTTAATAATGTGGAACATCATTTTTAAGTAGTTTTCCTTTAATTAGAATCACCTGGAAAACTAATGATCACATGTGTTTAAGATTGATTTTAGTGATCCATTGAGCCCTGAGACACAATACCATCCATGAGTTTATTTGAAAAACAAAACAATTAAATCTTTATGACACTTAAATCCAATTTGCATAATAATTTGGAACATGGTGTACACTAGACATCTGAATACAGAGGTGCACCCACAAACAATATATAATTGGTTATTATGCAACCTCATAGATTGTAAGCTTGCGAGCAGGGCCCTCATTCCTTTTGGTATCTGTTGATCTATGTGTTTATTGCTATGCTTAATGTCCATTGTCTGTACAAGTCCCCTCTAAAATGTAAAGTGTTGGCACTATAGAAATAAAATTATTATAATTATTATTTTTAACCGACCATTCCAAATATAAATTATAATCCACCACTGTGCACCCACTAACTATAAATAGCCACTTTCCCCATTTAATATATAAATTAATTAGCACCTGTACTCTTTCCCCCAATTCATTACCAGTCACTTCATCCTCAACGCTCCCCACTATGTACCTACCACTCTAACCCTAACCCCGATTCATTATAGTTACATGCCCCTCCCACCCCAATTCATTGTCATGTCTTTCTTTCTCACCCTCTATTCATTATCAACTGCTCTACCCCACATTCAATACATCATTTACTCCCCCACCCTTAAAATTCATTATTTGTTCTTCCCCTAGATCATCATTTGCTCTCCCCACCCCCTCTTCAATTGATCATTTGCTCTCCCCACCCCCACCTTCAATTAAATTGCTGTCCCCTGTCCCTCACACTGAATGTATCATTTTGCAGCCCTCCCACTTTAATTTGAAGTCCCCTTACTTCATTCATTGCAGTCCCCTATCACCCCCTCACTTCATCTGCAGTGCCCCTTCATCATTTGCAGCCCCCTATCCCCCTTCCATTTCATCATGAGCAGTCCCACATCAGACACACTTCATCATGTGCAGTCCTGCAGTCCCCTTCCCCCGACTTCATCATGTGCAGTCCCCTTACCCCCCACTTCATCATGTGCAGTCCCCTTACTCCCCCACTTCATCATGTGCAGTCACCCTTACCCCCCACTTCATGTGCAGTCCATCTTACTCTTCACTTTATCATGTGCAGTCCCCATTACTCCCCACTTCATGTGCAGATCACCTTACCCCCCACTTCATCATGTGCAGTCCCCTTTAACCCCCAATTCATCATGTGCAGTCCCCCTTACCCCCCACTTCATCATGTGCAGTCCCCTTACCCCCCACTTCATCATGTGCAATCACCCTTACCCCCCACTTCATGTGCAGTTCATCTTACACTCCACTTTATCATGTGCAGTCCCCATTACCCCCCACTTCATGTGCAGATCACCTTACCCCCCACTTCATCATGTGCAGTCCCCTTTAACCCCCAATTCATCATGTGCAGTCCCCCTTACCCCCCACTTCATCATGTGCAGTCCCCCTTACCCCCCACTTCATGTGCAGCCCCACTCCCCCTTCATCATGCGCAATCCCCCTTACCCCCACATCATGTGCAGCCCCATTCCATCATGTACAACCCCACTCTCCCCACTTCATCATGTGCAGTCTCCTTTATCCACTAAACTATCATGTGCAGCCCCACTCCCCCTTCATCATGTGCAGCCCCACTCCATCATGTACAGCCCCACTCAACCTTCATCATGTGCAGCCCTACTTACCCCCTAACTCCATCATGTGCGGTCTCCTTTAACCCCCAAATTCCATCATGTGCAGTCTCCTTACACCCCCCACTTCATCACTTGCAGTTACCCACCATAAAATTTCTTGTATAAAGAAAACAAAAAAGTTCTTCATACTTACCTCACCAGTCGCTCCCCTGCAGTGCCTCTCTGCTTCTAGCATCTGGGTCATGTCGGCGTGTGCGTGAGGACGCCATCGCTCATGCCCAACACCTAACCTGGAAGTATAGAGAACATGAAGGGAGCAGTAGCTGCGCAGCCGTCAAGGTGACAGCCAAGCATAGCTCCTGGCCCCAGCGCAGACGTGTGCGCTGACTGAGATGCGGCTGTGTCTGCTGCCGGCCATGTCACAGTACAGCAGACATGGCTGCGTACAATTTGCTGTGTGGCTGTAGCCACCACCAGGCAGCCTGCCCTGAACAGCTGCTGGGGGAGCGGCCCGGGGGGCATTTGCCTCTTTGCCACCTGGGCCAGTCAGCCCCTGCAGTGTGACAATGTAAAATCTGGGGCTAAAGCAAGAATTACACTTTTACCAGCAAAATTTTTCCTCACTGACCAAAGGTATGAAATTCTCTTGTCCACCTGTGGTGTAAATATAACTGCACCCCTAGATTCATTTAAGAGGTGTAGTTTGGGTTTGCTGTTATGGCACATCAGGGGCTCTACCAATGTGACATGGCACACTCAAACCAGTGCAGCAACATATGTCGAATGTCTCCTCAAATAAAGATTGTTACATAAAAAAAACAAACAGTGCAGCGAAATGTGAACTGCAGTATGGCGCCTCTTCCCTTCTGAGCTTTGCACTGTGCCTCCAAAAGTACTTTTGACCACATATGGGGTATCGACTTACTCAGGAGATATTGCACAACAAATTTTCGGGTTCATTTTCTTCCATATTTGTGAAAAATTTCTTTTATATATATATGTATATATATATATATAATATATTTTTCACTAGACATCTAGTTAAATATCCTGGGGGGGTCCACTGTTTAGGCACATCAGGAGTTCTCCAAACGTGACATTACACCCACAGACCATTCCGTCAAAGTCTGCCTTCCAAAACATCACACCTTCCTTTCTGAGCCCAGTTGTGCGCCCAAACAGTAGTTTTCCCACACATATGGGGTTATCTTTGTGCTCTGAAGAAATTGCACACCAAATTTTGGGGTCCATTTTCTCCCGTCACCCTTGTGAAAATAAAAATTTTGTCTAAAGTAACAGTTTTGTGAGGGAAGAAAAAGTAAAATGTTCATTTTTTTTTTCTTTCATATTCCAGAAATTCCTTCAAAGCACCTGAAGGGTTAATAAACTTCTTGAATATGAAAACATGTGAGAAATGTTATTTATTGACTATGTTCTGACAGAACTCTGATTTAAGGGCATAAAAATTAACATTTTGAAAATTGCTAAATTTTTCTTTCCCCCATGACGGCATCACGGAGAGAGGGGATCGGCACCACGGACATGAACTTTTGTTAATGACCAAATACTTATTTTCCACCATAATTTGCAAAATAAATCTTACTTACCAAATCAGACAAGGCGATTTTCTGGATTTGTTTTTTCATTTTGACTCTCATAGTTGTGGTCTACCTATGATGTCAATTACAGGCCTCTCATCTTTTTAAGCGGGAGAACTTACACAATTGGTGGCTGATTACATGCTTTTCTTCCCGTGTGTGTGTGTGTGTGTGTGCGTGTGCGTGTGCGTGTGCGTGTGTGTGTGTGTGATCTGCTCGGGGGGGACTGGTGAAAGGTCATCAAGGGCTGCAAATGGCCCAGGGACCTGAGGTACCCCACCCCTGATTTAAAGTATGATAAACCAATTAGAAACAAAAACCATGTTAAAAAAAGCAGTGAAAAAACAAAACAAAAGTAACCTAATGTAAATAGGTGCAGAAATTCTGCAACATCAAAAACGCATCAAAAGCTCATTGTGGGAACATAGCTTAAGAGTATGTGCACACTTTGCGGATTCCATTGCGGGCTTTTCTGCGCGGATTCTGCAGAATCCGCAGGTAAAGTGACCTGCGTTTTACCTGTGGATTCTCTGCGGGTTTTCTGCGGATTTTGGGCAGATTTTGTGCGGATTTCACCTGCGGTTTTACACCTGCGGATTCCTATAAAGGAATAGGTGTAAAACGCTACGGAATCCGCACAAAGAATTGACATGCTGCGTTTCTGCGCATAATTTTCTGCAGCATGTGCACAGCGGATTTGGTTTTACATATATTTATATGGTATTTTACACCGGATGGAAAACTGCTGTGGATCCGCAGGGCCAAATCTGCTGCGGATCCGCAGCCAAATCCGCAACGTGTGCACATAGCCTAAGGGTATGTGCACACGTTGCGGATTCTCTGCGGATCCGCAGCATTTTTTGCGCTGCAGAAACGCTGCAGATCCGCAAGTGATTTACAGTACAATGTAAATCAATGTGAGAAAAAAAACGCTGTGCTGACGGTGCGGAAAATTCTGTGCGGAAACAAAGAAGTAGCATGTCACTTCTTTTTTGCGGACCTGCAGCGTTTTTGTACCCATTCCATTATAGAAATCCGCAGGGGTTAAAAAACGCTGAAAATCCACAAAAAATCTGCAGCTTTGTTTTCTGCCAAGACATGCAGAATCCGCACCAGAAATTCCTAAGCCTAATCCGCAACGTGTGCACATAGCCTAAGACATTCTCACATTTGGAAGTTGTCCTTTAACCTTTCACATATTTATGCTACCTTACCACCCCCCTCTCAAACCCCCATGGGAATTCGCTCTGGTAGGCAATAGCAGGAAAGCAGTAAAGAAGCACGCCCAGGTTTTCAGTCCAAACTCAGTGTTTTATTCACACTGGCTGCAGAAAAATAAAACAGTCTTACATCAGACAAAGCAAAGGTCCAGCTTGTTTCCACAACATAGGTTAGGGCCCGTCTGATGCTGCCACTAAACACCCCTCAGCTCTTTCCCTCCCACTGAGGAGTTCTGTCTATTCATGCTCTCCTAAGGCTAGTTTCATATTTGCGGTAGAATCTGCAGTGCTTATGCCGCAACCTGAAACGCACGATAAACCGCGTGCAAACGCAGCGTTTTTTAGACTCACGAGCTAACGCATTTGGTAAAAAAAACACACGGTAACATGCTTTTTCATGCGTTTTGCATGCGTTTGCGTTTTCCGTAGAGCGATTCCTAGAGGAACGTCTCCTGGTCACACTAAGGTACGTAATAATTCTAAACAAATAGCTGTCATAATTATTATTGTTCTGCCATGTATTATTTGTATTTTATTTTATGTGTTTAGAAAAACCCTACCATAAATAGAATTGTTCGTAATTTTTTTTTTTCTTTCAGATTCCTGGCTACCGGAGAGAGCTTATCATCGCTCCACTTTCAGTACCAGCTTGGAATTTCCACCTTGTCTGGAATAGTTGCGGACACCTGCCGGGCTTTGTGGAACGTACTCCGGGATGAATTTATCCCCCTACCCACCAAGGACATGTGGATGGAAATTGCCGACAAATTCGGGAAAGTGTGTAATTTCCCCAACTGTTTGGGAGCAGTGGATGGAAAGCACATACGGATTACCAAACCCGCCAGATCTGGATCCAAGTACTTTAACTACAAGAAATATTTTTCTATAGTGCTGATTGCAAATGCAGATGCGGACTGTCGCTTCATCGCCGTGGACATTGGAGCTTTTGGTCGTGGCTAGGGTTGGATTAAGGGTAGTCAGGGCCCCGGGCTCTTCACATACCTCCCAACTTTTGAAGATGGCAAAGAGGGACAAAGTTTGCGGTGCGCAAGGTGCGCCACGGCAAAATTTAGGCCACGCCTCTGACCACACCCATTCATAATTAGTCACACCCATATCCACGTCCCAACCACACCCATTTAGTACTGCTGATCACACTGTTTCAGCTATATATGTAATTGTCTAAGGGTTTTTCTGTCTGTCTGTCTGTCCTGGAAATCCCGCATCTCCGATTGGTCGAGGCCACCTGGGCCTCGACCAATCAGCGACGGGCACAGTATCGACGTAGAAATCCCGCGTCTCTGATTGGTCGAGGCCACCTGGGCCTCGACCAATCAGCGACGGGCACAGTATCGACGTAGATGTCATAATGGTTGCCATGGCGACGAAGCTGTCATAAAGGTTGCCTTGACCAATCAGCGACAGGCACAGTCTGCCGCGAATTCTGGAATCATCATTGTCCATATACTACGGGGACATGCATATTCTAGAATACCCGATGCGTTAGAATCGGGCCACAATCTAGTATAAAATAATTATAAACAAAAAAATATGGCCACACATGATGCTCCATACTGTATAATGACTGCACATGATGCTCCATACTGTATAATGACCGCACATGATGCTCCATACTGTATAATGACCGCACATGATGCTCCATACAGTATAATGACCACACATGATGCTCCATACTGTATAATGACCGCACATGATGTTCCATACTGTATAATGACCACACATGATGCTCCATACTGTATAATGACTGCACATGATGCTCCATACTGTATAATGACTGCACATGATGCTCCATACTGTATAATGACCACACATGATGCTCCATACTGTATAATGACCGCACATGATGCTCCATACTGTATAATGACTACACATGATGCTCCATACTGTATAATGACCGCACATGATGTCCCATACTGCATAATGGCCCCACATGATGCTCCATTCTGTATAATGACCACACATGATGCTCCATACTGTATAATGACCGCACATGATGCTCCATACTGTATATTGGCTGCACATGATACTTCGTACCATATAATGGCCACACATAGCTACTCCTAAACCCGCGGCTGCGCTCCGTACACTTTGCACACACGGCTCCGCTCCGTACACATGCGCTCCGCTCCATACACCTCATACACACACGGCTCCGCTCCATACACCTCATACACACACGGCTCTGCTCCATACACCTCATACACGGCTCAACTCCGTACACCTCATACACATACGGCTCTGCTCCATACACCTCTTACATACACGGCTCTGCTCCGTACACCTCGTACACATTCACCTCCGCTCCATACACCTCATACACACACGGCTCCGCTCCATACACCTCATACACACATGGCTCCGCTCCATACACCTCATACACACATGGCTCCGCTCCATACACCTCATACACACACGGCTCTGCTCTGTACACCTTGTACACATTCAGCTCCGCTCCATACACCTCGTACACATTTAGCTCCATACACCTCATACACACACGGCTCCACTCCGTACACCTCATACACACACGGCTCCGCTCCGTACACCTCGTACACACACGGCTCCGCTCCATACACCTCGTACACACACGGCTCCGCTCCATACACCTCGTACACACACGGCTCCGCTCCATACACCTCATACACACACGGCTCCGCTCCATACACCTCGTACACACACGGCTCCGCTCCATACACCTCGTACACACACGGCTCCGCTCCATACACCTCGTACACACACGGCTCCGCTCCATACACCTCGTACACACACGGCTCTGCTCCATACACCTCGTACACACATGGCTCTGCTACATCCACACTGTTCACCTCCTGACCCCACACACAAGGCATTACTTACCTCATTCAGCAGCACCATGTGGCAAGTTGGCAACCAGCACAGCCGAGTCCTCAGTCCTGCAATTCACGGAGGTCCCGATCATGTGACCCCTGACTCCTCCCCTCCTGTGACCTCATCACAGGTCCTGTGCGCAGAAGGCAGGCAGCCATACGGAAGGGTAAGAGGCATGGCTTAACACAAGGGGGCGTGTCAGTTGCTTCTCCTGCTGTCTGCGGGAAGCAGAGCGTCCCGTGCTGGACAGCGGGGACAAGTCTCAAAACCGGGACAGTCCCGCACAATTAGGGACGGTTGGAAGCTATGCTTTTCAGACTCTGTGGGCCCCCCGGTCATGTGACGGGGTCATTATATACCTGAACCAGATTATTCCAGAAAAATAGTTGCTGAGTGAAACTCCACTTCTCACCTATCACACATTAGCAGTTCCCATCACCAGATCACACATATAACCAGCAGCTTTTGTTTTAGCCAAAAGATTTTTCAAGCCGCCACCATAACACGGTAGACACTTTTGGCCGGGCCCTACTCTATTGTAACCTATTAAATATTTGTTAAAATATGTAATACAATTTAGGTATATTTTTATTTATTTTTCAATTTTTAAAATGACTAATAATATCACACAAGGAACAAATACAACACCATGACCAGACCACATATTACCACCAGTGACCGAATAATATCACATACATATAACAAATACCACCGCACCATGACCAGACCACATATTACCCCCACAAAGTGACCAAATAGCACATACAAGGGACAAATACCGCAACACCATGAAAAGACCACATATTACCACCACATAGTGACCGAATACTACAATACTGATGAGTAATAAAAAACCCCCACAATACTATCACCATAAGTGCCATTATACACAGGAGATCTGTACTTAGTATGCAGTGTCTGTGTAGAGGTAATACAGCGATCGCTGGTGACATTATACACAGGAGCTCTGTATATAATGTATAGGTAATCCAGTGATCACTGGTGACATTATACACAGGACCTCTGTATATAGTATACTGTGTATAGTGTCAGTGTATAGGTAACACATTGTCTCACCAGTGACGTCTCTAGGTGAAGTCCTTCATCCAGCGCATACCATCATCACTTCATCCAGCCAGGACTCACCTCTGCAGGAAATAACACAGTTATCTCGAGCTCCGCTTGCAGAACACAGTTATCTCGAGCTCCGCTTGCAGAACACATTACTTAATTTTTCCCAACTTCTACATTACACCACATGAAGAAAAAAAGGCAACATAGTGTCACTCTGCACAGTAACAGGACCGACCCCCCCATTTAAAACAGTATACTCAAAAAATAAAATAAATACATAACTGCAGTAATAATATCCCTTAAAGGGAACCTGTCACCCCCAAAATCGATGGTGAGGTAAGCTCACCGGCATCAGGGGCTTATCTGCAGCAATCTGTAGATCAGAGAGGCCCGGCGCCTGCGCACTGCAGTACTTTGCTCTGCCCTCAACAGGGCAGACAAAGTACGCCTGCGCCAGAGCCGCGGCGTGAAGACCAGAAGAGGACGTCATGGAATGAAGATAGGAGGCGCCGGAGCGGACCTGAGACGCCCATTTGACCAGACCGCAGCGGGACCGCCCCTGGGTGAGTATAATATAACGTCTTTTTCTCCTCTTTCAGGTAACATCGGCGGCTTATCTACAGCATTACAGAATGCTGTAGATAAGCCCCTGATGCCGGTGAGCTTACCTCACCATTGTTTTTGGGGGTGACAGGTTCCCTTTAATTAGCCCCTATGGTAATAATAATATCCCCATTCCTGGCCCCGTGTATCTGATTCCTGGCTCCAGCCATATGTTCTCGCATCCTGCCCTCATGAGTATCCATCCTGCCCCATATGATCTCCCCATCCTGCCCCATCGGTCTCCATCGTATCCATCCTGCCCCATGATCCTGCATGATCTGTCTCCAATCCTGCCCCATGTCTTTCATTCTGCTCCGTGTCTCCAATCATGCCCCATCTGTCTCAAGTCCTGCCATAATGTGTCCAGCATCTCTGCCCCCAATGTGTCCAGCATCTCTGCCCCAAATGTGTCCAGCATCTCTGACCCCAATATGTCCAGCATCTCTACCCCCAATGTGTCCAGCATCTCTGCCCCCAATGTGTCCAGCATCTCTGCCCCAATGTGTCCAGCATCTCTGCCCCCAATGTGTCCAGCTTCTCTGCCCCAATGTGTCCAGCATCTCTGCCCCCAATGTGTCCAGCATCTCTGCCCCCAATGTGTCCAGCATCTCTGCCCCAATGTGTCCAGCTTCTCTGCCCCAATGTGTCCAGCATCTCTGCCCCCAATGTGTCCAGCATCTCTGCCCCCAATGTGTCCAGCATCTCTGCCCCCAATGTGTCCAGCATCTCTGCCCCCAATGTGTCCAGCATCTCTGCCCCCAGTGTCAAGCATCTGTGCCCCCAGTGTCCAGCATCTCTGCCCCAGTGTCCAGCATCCTCTGCCCCCAATGTGTCTAGCATCTCTGCCCCCAATGTCCAGCATCTCTGCCCCCAGTTTCCAGCATTCTGGCCCGGGTCCCCCGGATTGCCTCTCTCAATAAATAAAAAAAAAAAAGAGTTCTTCTCAACTGAGCGCGCTCCTTCGGCGAAGCTCCCTCCTCGCAGCTGAAGAGCGTACTCGCCGGCGACGTGAGCGCTGCGGCTGACGTCTGCTGCCAGCCTCCGATTGGCTAACTATTGTTAACTATTGATGTGCGCGTGGGCCCGCACGTCAATAGCGTTAAACTGCCGCAGCGCTGGTAGGGGCCCGGTGAGCAGATGAGACGGGGCCCGATGCGGGCCCCTCTGTCCACCGGGCCAATACGCCAGTCAGGGCAGTAATGCCCTGATGGCGGCGGTCAATCTGAGCGGTAGCCCGGGGCCCCTCCACACCACTGGGCCCTGGGCTACCGCCCAGATTGACCTCATTATTATCCGCTCCCGGTCGTGGCAATGACTCCCAGACTTTCAAGAAATCGGATATGGGCCGACGTTTGTATGGAAACATTTTTAATTTTCCCCTGTCACAACCTCTCCCCAACACGCAAGGCCCACCGATGCCATTTGTTATGGTTGGGGATAAGGCCTTTCAGATGTGTGAAAACCTACTGAAGCCATATTTCAGTCGGGACTTGAACCACACTAAAAGGATTTATAACTACAGACTGACCAGGGCCCGAAGAACAGTTGAATGTACCTTTGGGATTCTTGTCTCAAAATGGCGCATTCTTGGGACAGCCATTAATCTAAAAATGGAGACAGTCGATGAGGTTGTCAAAGCCTGTGTGGTTCTCCACAATTACATAATAGCTAAGCAGCGACCCAACATTAAACTGGATGAACCAGTTGCAAACCCATTGCCAGATTACCAGCATCACCCTCTGCAGTCAACTGTTGAAGTTGCCCACATGCGGTAACAATTTGCTGCCTATTTTGTTTCTGACATCAGATGTGTGGCATGGCAAGATAATCTTGTGTAAAATGTGCTGTTGGGTTTGGGTCTGTACCAGTTATGTTTTAAATGTTATTAATATTTGTTGTTAATAAATAACGTGTTTTGATACCTGTACCGAGTCTCCTATGTCTTTCCTCTAAAAACCACTTATGATGTCAGTGGTAAGTTAGTTGACGTCATGACATCCTGCATCTCTTCTGTATTTTATATATTGAACACAGACTGAGGAGAAGATGGAGGTATAATACAAAGCATATCTATACTCACCAGATCATGTGTCAGAAATAATGACTTCATGATGCACAAAACCCAGCCTCATGAATTCACTATTTCTGAACCTGTCAAGGTGAGTATAGATATGCCTTGTATGACCTCCATTGTCTCTTCAGTTTGTGTGAAATAGATTATGTAGACTGAAGAGAAAATGGAGGTAATACAAGGCAGATCTATATTCACCAGGTCAGGTGTCAGAAATAATGAGTTCATGAAGCACAAAACCCAGCATCATGAATTCACTATTTCTGACACCTGTCCAGGTGAGTATAGATATGCCTTGTATGACCTCCATTGTCTCTTCAGTTTGTGTTAAATAAATTACGTAGACTGAGAAGAAAATGGAGGTTATACAAGTGAGTATACCCACCAGGTCAGGTGTCATAAATAATACGTTCAAGATGCTGGCTTTTGTGCATCATGGACTCACTATTTCTAACACATGACCTGTTGAGTATAGATCTGCTTTGTATTGTCTCTTCAGTCTGCGTCACATACATTAAGCATACTGAAGAGATTGTTGAGAAAATACAAGTAATGTTAGTTTTTGACAACTTGTAGCTCCATACCAAACACAAGAAGCAAAGCTGCAGGGTTCGACTTGTGTAACTCCTGGAGCTATGTGGTGGCAAAAACACAAAGTGTACGGGCGCAAGGTGGTTGTTGCCGGCAGCGAAATACACAAATAACTAAACAGTATTGTTGGCAAAAAACATTGACATTTATTAACAAAAAAAAAATTAACTGCGCCTGCTTGGGGTAGAGTGACGGAACTGGGGAGTATGTAACTGTGAGGCATGGCTGGCTGAAGACGCCGCAGGGGTCGCAGGAGAAGGGGCAATTAAACTAGTGGGGTCAGGGAGTTCAGGGATGGTACTAGAGGCATGGGACGGCAGAGACACACTGGAAGGGCGAAACAAACATGACATCACAGACACATTGGGGGGTGAGGGGGGAGGAATGGCGATAGTCCCCTGTTTTTTCTTTTTCCCTTTTTGGGATCGGCGCTGTGGTCTGGGGAGCCTCGGTGTGCTCATTTCTTGCGTCCCGGTTATGGTGGCCGACCTGTCATGGTCCGTGTGCTGCTGCTGCAAGGTGGTGGTGGTGAAGGCCATGCCAGGGTCCTGGTGCTGCTGCATGGTGGTGGTGGTGAAGGCCATGCCAGGGTCCTGGTGCTGCTGCTGCATGGTGGTGGTGGTGAAGACCATGCCAGGCTCCGAGTGCTGCTGCATCCTGGTGGTGGTGAAAGCCATGCCACGGTCCGGGTGCTGCAGCAGCTGGGACCTGGTGATGGCGGCCGACCTGTCATGGTAGGGGGCTGCTGCTGCATGCTGGTGGCAGTGGAGGATGTCCAAGCAGGAGCAGCAGTTGACATGGTGGTGGCGGTGGGCTGTCCAACAGCACTTGGCATGGTGGGGGAGCTGTAGTGGTGTCCGGCAGTGATTGGAATGGTGGTGGCCATGCAGTGGTATGCCGCAGAGCTCGGCATTGAGGTTAAGCGTGACAGTGTTGGCACAGGTGGAAATGCCACCACTGGCTGCTGAAAATACCGACTCTGCTGCATAGCCTGCATGTAAGCAGCATTGCTGGCTTGCATGACAATGAGCTGGAGATCAGGAGTAAGGTGTTCCGACATGCCCTTTTCTATTTGATTAAAAAAATGATGTGCTGGCCTCTGGAGGTCGGTTTTCACTTGGTCAAGGCTTCGGGTGACATCCTGGATAAGTGTATTCATATGGTTTAAGCCACTATGCAGTCTGTCTTCCATTGCCTTGAGTCAATCATAAAAGACCGAGCTCAAGTGAAGAAACTCGGGCATGAGTGACCTGTGCGAGACCCTCTGCCGCTGCCGGGAAGAGCCCCCCCCAAAAAAAGGCAGAGGACTGGGACAGGGGAACACCTGATGGACCAGCTTCCTGGTCTACAGTCTGTGTTGCAAGCCCACTTGCTGCTGCGCTGGTGGATGGCTGGGACAGGTCCGTGGCTGTTTGATGAAGGACCGCTCCAGAACCAGGGTCAAGAGTGCTGCTCCAGGTGCTGTGAAAAAAAAACATTAGTACCAAACATTTACAATAGTAAAGTGCCAACTCCTGTGGAATCGAAAAATACAGATTAGGCAATACAACACAACCCAATACACCACAAAAAATACTTACGTTCTCTGGGCAAGGACTGGTCTCAAAAGTGACAGCATGCGATGGTGCTTATATTTTTTTTGTCCTTGCTCCAGAACCACTGGAAACCCGGCTCTCTTGACGAAGGTCCTTGTTGAAGCGATCCTTCATCAAATGCCAACGTGTTCTGACTTTGAGCACTGTTAAAAAAAATAAATTTTTTTAGACAAGGCACTTTTGGCCGGGGTCACACAACTGTGTGTGATGAGAAAAACTCTCAGGAGTCTCTCTCATCACACACAGTTGTGTGATCCCGGCCAAGGTCACTGCTGCATCACTCCGCATTGCAATACTTACAAAATGCCTTGCGGACCCGAGCCGGGGCGTCATCCCAGCCATCCATCATCGCTTGGGCCACCTCATTCCATAGTCGCCGGATCGTCACGTTGTCCAAGTGCTGCGGAACCCGGGTGTCCCACAATGGGACTTGCTCATAGACCAGGGAGATGAGGAGGTCATTGTCAATGAGGTCCTCATCCCGTTCTGGAACCTAGAACATAAATAAATACATTAATGTTGGAGACATAAACATAAGGAAAATAAAGATGTGTAGATGTGACAGAGAATACTTACCAATCTGAAGAGGTGAGTACTCACTTCACTGACATTTCCACCTTGTTCAGGCCCAAGACGTTGCTTCTAAGAAGACGACAACGGCATTCTGATGCATGTAGCAAGAAAAAAGAGACAGAAATTATTAGGACATATAGAGTGAGAAAAAAACAAAAAAACAGACATTGACTTTTATACTCACATTGTCCAAAGTGGAGATTCCTCACAGGTTCTTTCCAGCGTCTGATCTTGTTTCCAGTCTGCAGAGTTGTGGACTACAAATGCCCACTCCCTCCTTTTATCAGTTTGTATGTGGGGGGGGGTGGCTAATCAGTGTCTAGACAGCTTTTTAATGTGGAAAAACGCATGAGTTCACAAACGCAAACAAACACAGGTGCTTGCGAACGTATGCGTTCTCATAGACAGAAATGCGTTTTTTTCACCGCATTCTTTCCGCTAACAACCGCATATGTTTCTAGGTGGCAAATTCACGCCTCTGAAATTACAGCATGTAGTGTTTACCGCGCCAAACCGCAGACAACGAAACGACGCATGCATAGTCAAACGCTGCAAAAAGCATCCAATCGCATGTACCTGCGTCCCTAATGTTAAAGATAAGAAAACACGACGCATGCAGAAGTATGCGACATAAACCCTGCGGACACAACCACAAATGTGAAACCAGCCTAAGACCTGCAGCTCTGCAATCCGGGTGTTACCCCAAAACCCGGCATGACAGAGAAGATCCAGGCCAGATCTTGACCTCCTTCCCTGCCGTTCACCAGTATGAGAGGCTCTTGATGGAAGGAATATACCTCCCATTCCACACTGTACCCCTTACTGCGTCACACCCTTATTCCACATGTTTCTCCATTCTTCCCTATTTCTTCCCTATTATATAATGTAAAATCAATATAACTATTTGAACAAGGAGAGCTTCCAGATCCTTTGGGAAAAATACAGCTGGCACCATCAGCAATCCTGAGAAAAGGGGCTTTGTGAGGGGAGCAGCGCAGTGCTACTCCATTCATTCTTATGGGAGTGCCGAAGACCAGCTGACTGCAGCACGCAGCGATCTCAGGTGGTCCGATAAAAATAAATGACACGACATTGCACGTGATCAACCGTTGCTCGATTTTTGGGGTCGTGGGGGTTGCAGCAGTCTGGAGGAGGGATAAGATATAGGTTAAGTTCCCATTATGAGTGTTTGGGTTGTTTTTGATGCTGTCTGCTTAGGCTACATTCCTACGTGGAGGTTTTGGTGCGTTTTTGACGTTGTAGCATTTCTGCACCTATTTGGTACATGAGGTTACTTACATTTTTTATTGAATTAGTGCGATTTTTAACATGCGTTTTTATCACAGATTTTGGCAATACTTTTTTGTCTCTTATTGTTGTGTCAGGTTTTAAATAAAGCTGTTTTGTTTTTGATACTGCCTGGTATTGACACTCATTTGTGGATTACATGTCTAATGCGTTTCAGCCGTAAAGACACAAACGTGGTTTTCACCCGTCTCAGCATCTGGGATACAGTTGAACGTGTGATGATGGGGGGTCCCCATAGTGGCCTTCCGCCATTGGCGCTACAACACTGGTCTTTACAGAAATTTGATGTAGTTGTATAAAAGTTTAAAACCTATGAACTCCTTATTATACTTCATTAACCATAGAAACATCTCACTAAAAGATCTAAAAACACTTGAGTACTCTGTGTCAGGCTCAATATTTTGGCCAGGTGAGGGTCTTTGCGGTTGGACCCCGGGGATGATAACGAAATAACATAAATAGATAATAAAGTATAATAGTGGTGAAGCCCAAATGAAATGGCTGCAAAATCCAACACTGATCCCAATTCCTGAGAGATGACAGCGCCATACACTCGGGATTGGCAGCAGCGCCCGCCTCCATGTATACAGCACAAGTGTGAGCACTGCAGTCCGACATGGGCTCACCGCTGCCCTCTATCATCCCTACATGACTGACGCGCCTGTCCTGCGCCACCAGGGGGCGCGCCTGTCCTGCGCCACCAGGGGGCGCGCCTGTCCTGCGCCACCAGGGGGCGCGCCTGCTCTCCGCCCTACCTCGCATGACGTGTTTCCGCTGGCCCTCTCTGTCTGTGGGCTCCTCCCATTGGCTGCTGCTGATAGCAGGGACTGAAGGTAACACGCCGCGCTCCCCCTGTCTGCAGTAGGGAGGAGAGTGACAGCGCAGCACCGCCGCTCTACTGACTGCACCACACACCAAGGTGCAACATGCCCAAGAGGAAGCCCGGACCCATCCAGCTGAACCCCACCCCTGATGGCACCACTGTGAACGGGACCCCGTCAGCAGAGTAAGTGGCCGCGGGCACGATGGCACTGCCTCTCTGCTGCTTGCTCCTGCCAGGGAGGCATTGTCCTGTTGCATTTCCTGTCATTTACAGCCCTGACTTTTCCTCTAGTTGGGGACACTTGATGCACAGAACACAAGGACTAGTGTCTGCAGGGCAGAGCCCTCCTCCATGCCAGGTCTCTACAGGTGTCTCCCCCTACAGGCTGGCTGCATCATGGGGGCAAGTGGTGCAGGCATTGGGGGCTTGTATGTTTACATATAGGGGTGAACGTGTCATTGGGTCCAAGGGGGGTGGGGGGCTTCTACCTACAAAGCACTGCATTCTGAGTAGCTGCTGGACTGCTAAGGGCCCATGTGCTGCTCTGCAGGGGCCATTATCTCTCTGTGCCCCCCCACTGTATGTATGTATGTATATGTGTATATATATATATATATATATATATATATATATATATATATATATATATATATATATATATATATATATCAGTTAGTGTGTGGATATATGGGCAGTGGTAAGTGCAAATGTATTCAGGTCCTGGATGTATGACACTCAATGGCTAGTGAACCAGTAATATAATGGCAGGAGAAAGGCTCCGCAGATGGGGCAGTCCATCACTTAGACGGGCAGTCAGTAGGTGTGCCATCTATCACAGTGGTTTAATGTGCGAATACTGAAGGTGGGGACCCGGGATGTAAGTATACCCCCTGGATGTGATTTCTATGGGGAAGCTTTAGCTGCCATTATACCAGTAATGGATGTTACCTCTCGGGTGGCTGTGGATGTAGCTCACAAGGCAGGAAAGGCTGGGAACCAGTGCGCTACCCTGTACTACAGTGCCAAAGGAAGGGGCAGAGGGACCATGGTGCTGCGATGAGACCTACCGGCCTATCATTGTACTCTGAGGCCATGCTCAGTATTTTACATCATATTTGTTCCACTCCAGGATTTGGCTTACAATCAGAGGAAAAGTGTGAATTTGGCCTTGTGGTGCTGCTTTTACCCATCTACCCGTTAATTTGAATGGGCACCCTGAATTCCGCTGGTTGCACTGCTTGTCTGGCATTGTATGGCACTTACCCCTGTAAAGAATGCACATAAAATTGAAAGAATCCGTGCGGAACAATGATCAGATTTTTGTCTCAGAAACTATGCAGATTTCAGTTTATAAATCCATAACAAATACTCAATGCTCAGCCTAGAGAAACCCTTGATTAAAGGGGCGTTATTCTGCGCAGGGGTGCAAGCATGTAGCCTGAAAGCGGATTTTGATCAGTTTAATGTTGTTCTATAACGAACAAACTGCTGTGGAAGTCAGAATATACTAGCGGAGAAGGTTAATGTCACCTATACAAGACCTAGCTCTGGAGGCAGGGTGCCTGGTGTAGGGGTGCTCCCTTCTGTCTGGGTGTGTCTGGCTGGGAAGGTGAGGAGTGAGCGCCAGCCCTGGGACATGACAGGAATGTGCAGGTCTCCCCCTCCTGCTGCTGTGAGGAGGCTACAGGTCTGTAAGTGTCCAGACACGCTGAGCTGGGACCCTCCATTATCCCAGCAGGCTATACATACACATGACGGGGGTCAATTCTCCAAATCGCTTTCCTCATAGAATTAGCAGGCGGTGGATCTTGCTTGTCATGCTAGCACAGATCTTTCGGCTGAAATGAATCTGTGAGGGGGTTGTGTTGGTATGCTGCCCAGCTACGGCAAGAATCCTTGCAATGTGTCTTTCCAGTACAACAGTCGTCGGGTCAGATTACACTGCTTCACCTGGCTGGCTATGCTTGTCTTAACAATAGGTGGGCACACAGGGGCTTGTGTGTTTAAAAAAAATAAAAAAAATAAAAAATGCTCAGAATCAGAAATAACGCAGATACTTGAGGAAGATGCATAAGATGTTACAATACTTCAAAATAAGGGAAAAAAATAAGGCAAACCTGAAATTAATTTCTCATTGGCTATTGTGACATCTGTTAAATTGTTACATCTGAAAAACCTGATGACACTCTCAGGATCCCCCCAAAAAGTTTTTTTTTGTGTGTTTTTAATTTTTTTTATACTGGACTTTGTAGGATGACACTATCACACTATTCTATTCCTTTGTTTTTGCAGCATACTGCACCAGCCAGACTGGGAATAAGAAGGATACTCTTTTGGCCTCTGTCTGTCTGATGCAGCCATTTAGACATGTCTCTTGTCAATCTCTGTGCTTCCTCTTCCGGCCAGACAAGAAGCATCAGCCTGATTTGGAGAACCAACAGGTTGGGAGTGCACAGAAGCCACGCTAGCACTTTACACATACTGTGGAAGTTAGCCTGTGGTCGAAGAATTGAAAATGTGAGGTGCCCCTTCAGTTTCAATTGGCATTAAATGGGGAAAGCCTTTTAGCTATCAGACAGATTTCGACACAACAACATCATGCCAAGTTAATCAAAGCTCGTCTTAAAGGCTGTTTTACATAAATTGATGCAAATTATTTGGCGCAACCGATCATTAATAGAATTTGTCCCTCCCCATACAGATTGTTGGCAGCAGGTTTCCTTAGGGAAATGTACTGCATATAATAATTTTTGAGATTAGATTAGCCAATGAAAGAGCATCTGCCTTGTCTACATGGGACCATTGTTAGGCCTCACCTGGTGGTGATCAGCACAGACTGTATGACCCAGTCAGCAGGGTCATCTGATAGGAACCACAGAGGCTGAAGGGACTGGGTGCATACTGATTTCAGTTGTGGGCCACTATAAAGACAGAGACCCCATGCAGGCACTTCAGTGAGCCAGGGGTACAGTACAATGAGTTAGTGATCTACTAAAGCTAGATGTCACTGGTGGCTCTATAGAGAGACAAGCGGCAGAGTTGAGTGTAGCAGATTGAAGTACTCCAGGAAACACGGTGGTGGAGTAGCAGAGCCCAGTGATGTAGCATAGTTTAATTGGTCAACTCACTATGCAGTGTAGCACAGATGATGAGGCAGGACAGAGTTGGTCAGAAAACGCACAATGATGATGTAGCCAAACCCAGTCAAGTAGTGGTGAGGATCCAACTTCCTAGGCTACTTTCACACTAGCGTCGGACGACGCACGACGAATTGCGTCGTTGCGACGTACCGACGCTAGCAGTGAATGCGCCGCACAACTAGGGCAGCGGATGCTGTTTTTCAACGCATCCGCTGCCCCATTGTGATGTGCGTGGAGGCGGGGGCGGAGTTCCGGCCGCGCATGCGCGGTCGGAAAAGATGGGAACGACGCACCAAAAAACGTTACAAGCAACGTTTTTGGTGGCGGCGGTCCGACGCAACCGTCGCACGACGGTTGCGACGTGTGGCAATGCGTCGCTAATGCAAGTCAATGGAGAAAGAACGCATCCTGCTAGCACTTTTGCAGGATGCGCTTTTTCTACAAAACGACGCATAGCGAAGTGCAGTGCACGATGCCAGTGTGAAAGTAGCCTTTAAGAGAACCTGTCAGCAGGATTTAGCCCTAGCTGATTTACCTGATGTAAAGCGATCTGCTCAGTGGCTGATGAATACTCGCCTTGTGAAGTTTTCAGAAAATGGTGTTTTATGTGCTTCAGGGCAGGATGTGGGGACGGGGTCTTCTTCTAGTACTCCATGCTGTCCACCAGCTTCTTCAGCTTCTTGTACCGGTCACTTTGACCTGTCTACTTTTTAAAATTAGTCGCTGTGTTCAGGACTTCAATAAAATGACGCTAGAGATGGCGCATGTGCCGATCAAGATTTCGCTCAGTACATTTTCCAGAGCCGCAGTCTCGATCTGTGCATGCGCAGCCTCCAGAGCCATGTTATTGAAGTCCTGCACACAGGATGCAGACTCGCACTGGGCACATGCCGCCCACACAATGATGGCACCAACTCAGAATTTAAAAAAAGGAGGCAGGTCACTGAATAATCAGTGACCCGCACAAGAAGCAGAAGAGGCTGGTGGGGTGGGGGGATGAAGAATAAGACCCTGCCCCCACGTTCCGCCCGAAGCACAGAAGACGTCATTTTAAAGTTAGTATTCAGCAGTCACTGAGCAGATCACTTCACCTCAGGTATCATATCAATCAGCATCACAGCGCCATTATGGCCATGCCTTTAGTTTATAGGGCTAAATCATGATGACAGGTGTTAATAATAATTTTATTTATATAGCGCCAACATATTCCGCATATTACGTTATAGAGGTGACTTGTACAGACAATAGACACTACAGCATAACAATAAACACAGATCAAAACAGATACCAAGAGGAATGAGGGCCCTGCTCGCAAGCTTACAAACTGAGAGGTTCTCTTTAAAGGAGTTGTCCGGCCTCAAAGGGAATCTTCAGCACGTTTTGGCAACGTCCTCTGAGAGCAGCCTGATGTGGGCAAAGAGAAGCTGAATCTATTGATGTGTCACTTAGGTTACTGTTTGCAGCCGTTCTGACAGTTTTTAGATTTAGCAATGCAGCAGAGTAAGGCTATGTGCACACGTTGCGGATTTGGCCCTGCAGCTCCGCAGCAGTTTTCCATGCGGTGTACAGTACCTTGTAAACCTATGGAAAACCAAATCGCTGTGCACATGCTGCAGAAAATTCTGCGCGGAAACGCAGCAGTTTATTTTCCGAAGCATATGAATTCTTTGTGCAGAATCTGCAGCGTTTTACACCTATTCCATTATAGGAATCCGCAGGTGTAAAAACGCAGGTGAAATCTGCAGAAAACCTGTAGGTCATTTTACCTGCGGATTCTGCAGAATCCGCATCGTGTGCACATACCCTAAGAAAGCTGCCCCTGCCCACACAACGCTCTCTATGTACAAAGTCCTTAGACAGTGTAGTGCCTGTCAAAGGAGGGGACGTATGGGACCAGGCCTGACAGTAACCAGCTAGTCACAGCAATGATAAGC